>NW_027493774.1:0-358575 GCF_021521415.1 Bidens hawaiensis
CCAATTTGAATCTCAGATACTTCATATGCTTCCGTTGCAAGAAATCAGTCTTGAAAGAACAATCAACTTTGATAGAAAGATCAACCAAAATATTTTTGAAAACAATTAAATAAAACAAAATAAGACAGACATATTTTTGTGATTTTTATTTTTTATTTTTTTTTTAATTTTCTTAAAAGACTTGAGATGAGATGATACCAGCTAAACCAAATATAACACATTTTTAACGCATTTTTTCGACAAGAGTAATCAAGAAGTAAAAAATAAAATAAAATCAAAAACAACAAATAAAACCAATTTAATCACCCGGTCTTCTTATAATTCAGCAAAAATTTGGGATCAAATTTCAGTTTTCGATAAAAACGTCGCCTTTTATGAAAAGATCCGAACACGGAATCATATTGCTTAAGGTGCTGTCACAAGGATTCATGTTCAGCGTTATTATGACATAAAGAGACAGGTTGATAGCAGGTATAATGAACTTAGCATGATTTTCATTGCATCAGTGATATGAATTAGGTTCAGTTCGGCATAAAGCTTAGATGGACATCACTCATGGACCTGTGATGCCTCCTATCTCTTCTCAAAGCGCATTTGGCTTTCCCCAGATCACCCCAATTTGACTCCAACCCCCTGGATTTGGTTTAAAAACTTTTAATGACAGAACTCATTTATTTGATTTTTCTTTTCAAATTTGCAAACATATTTGAGGTTGAACGTTGGACTTACAGTTTAATTAACAGGCCTTTCATTCGGGATGTTAAAGGACTTATATTATTGCCTTCACCCCTGTAGTTCTGTTATTAACCCTCATGTTTGTGTTTTTTTAAAAGCTTGTGAACATTTATCAACTTTTGGTTGATTATATATTTACAGTAATTTTGTTCACATTTGTTCTTTGTCATTCTTAATAAGATACATCATTTTGGGGACCTAATACCAACAGGCTCGTGTATGACTGGGTAATTGCTTTTTTGCCTATCATTCAGAGAGATCTATATGGAGACATGCATATGTCTTCAAAATGACTCTCAACAGTAAGTTTAGCATATTTAGTTTATATCACTTCAACTTTTACGCATCATGGAAAGCTACCATACAAATCAATGACTGTTCTAGAGCCTTTTAAGCTTAATAACTTCACCCGTTAGGAACACAGAAACAATTTATCTATCACTTTTCATTTGAAAATATTTTAAAGCTTCTAAAAAGCTGTTAACTGAATAATGATATCACTTCCCATAAAATTACAGAAGACAAACATGTTAAGAACTCAGTCACCCCCGGTCACTCTTCAATTTTCATGTAAATGGCTATCCCGTATGACCACTAGTGGTTAACAGGACCAAAACACATATGAAAATACGTGTCCCTCCAACTTGGAATTACCGACATAATTTTAAGTGAAAGAATTCAAAACACAAAAACACATCACAATCGCCCCGGATGCTTTCAGTCTTTAGACAAATGGCTATCCTGTGAATCTACAAGTAGATCACTGGACCAAACATATACAAGTATATGTTCTTCAAACTTGAGCAACCGACATAATTTTAAGCGAGAGTGAAGTTTGAAAGACATAGAATTTTTTATTATTAAACGCACACACACACTCTTTTTGAATTTTTTAAATTTCTCCCCCTAAATTTGTGCAAAAACTTGTATGTACAAATTTAACCTCAAAAAGACTCAATCGTCGAAACGAAGTATTTAATAAAAACTTTTATGGAGTGTGACAGTCAGCCAACTGATGTACTATCATTTCTCATGCACGTTCAAGTCATTTTCACATTTTTGGGAAATAAAATACACTATACTTGAAAAAATATGCGTGACCATATTTTTGTATTTTTTTTATAAAATTTTAAAATCTTTTTGATTGATCAATCTTTCATACCAAAGTGATACGGTTACCTTTTATCTTCAAGACATCATTTTTAATTTGTGAGAATCTCTCCCTAAGAATAAGCTTGTTTTGAGATTCTGCATCTTTGCGAGTTGAATGTTTGGAACAAGCCTTTTAATATGCAATGTATTCCCTGATTTGTTCCTACACACTTAGAGAGCAGATTAAAAACGTCCTATCACCCTAAAATCCCATCCAGACAACAAATAATACATTTCATGGTTTAAAGATTTAAAAATAATGGAAATTTGCCCTGTCATGTGCCTGGAAACAACCCATTTAATAAACAATGAATTTGTGGTTGTTCCTACACGCATAACGGGATCAGTTGGACATAGGAACCCAAGTCATAAATGTCTTGGGGTTCCCTTGAGCATCAACATATGTGACCTCTTGCCAACTCATATCTTTCTCATCTTTAACAGAATCATTTGTCATTACAGATTCTGTTTGCTGAATTTTACGTTTCCAAATCTGTCTAGGTTTAGTGAAATTTAAAAAAACAGACTTTGGAGTGGAGCAATTTGAATTCGAACTCTTAAAACTCTCAACACTCTTTGATTTCTGAAAATTTATTTTTCTTTTAACAGTTTCTGATTCATTTGAGTGTAAACCTGTCATATTAACTTTGAATCCTTGAGTATCTGTGACCCGTTGTATAGATAAACGTGGTTTTCTAAAATAAGCATTTTGTTTAACCACTGGATTCGGTTGAAACTTTTTACATTTCACTTGAGGGGCTTGTCTATTAACAACACGGTAGTGACACTCCTTTGCCAAATGCCCGTCGTTCCCGCAGATGAAACACGCTTTCATTCTGCTTCTAAAGTCCACGTAAGCACTAGCCTCATGTTGGAATTCCTTCTTAGGAAAGGTTTTTCCATTCTTCTTGCCCCTTGGCACATCCTTCTAATTTTGCTTGTAATAGGGGACATATAGACGATGAACACAAATTCTGGCTCTATGTCCTGGCGTGCCGCAGTGGTAACATGTTTGCCTCTTGATATAAAAATCACCCACTAATTTATCAACACATTGACATCCGGAGGATATATGAGGACGAGACTATCCTTGTTGTGCTGATTTCTTACGTGCCTTCCCTTTGTCGCCACAACTCTGTGTATTATCGTTAGTACAATTTTGAGTTATGGTGTCATCTAAGTTTGATGGCACGTTAGAATGAGATTCATTTTCACTAGCTTGAACCCCTTTACTATCAGAAGCTACATCATTTACTATATCTTCACATGAAGTAGAAGCATCAAAATTGTTCACACATTCAAAAACATGCTTGATTTCCTCTAGGGATCCTGATCCAACAGTTTCAGATTGAACATGTTTACCATACTTCATTTCTTTTATCTTTTCCTCTTGTTCTTTAGTGACAGGGGTAGGGACATAATTGTGGTTGTAAGGTGGGGGAACTTGACTGTATCCTATTCCTCACCTTCATTTTCCTTCCACCACAATTGGTTCTCAATCATTGAGTTAACTACTTTACTGGAACCATTGAATTTTTTAAAATCAAATTCAGTATTTTCAAACTTATTAGTTAGATTTAAGATTTCTAACTTGGAAGCTTCCAGTTTCGCAGTTAACTCAGCAATTTCTTGTTTAGCATCTAGGTAATGACAACTCTTTATACTAAAATCAGACTTAAGCTTTTTAATGTCCTTGTTCTGAGCTTCTATTTTGTCTAGAAAACCCTTTTCATTTTTCTTAAGTTTAAAATTCTCTGATTTTATTCTTTTCATATATCTACTTAGACTGTCATTATGAAGCTTATACATTTCTATTTTCTCACCACAATTTAAAGAACATGGTTGAAACCTTATCTCAGATGAATTTTTATATACTTCTTTTGAGGGAGCAGACTGACTAAGAGTACTTCCAAACATTGAGATGAGTTGTGGAGTAATTAAAGAGATTAAATTGATTTTCCCGCCAAAATTTCTTGAAAAAATATGTTCGCCAAAATTCTCAATAAAGATTTCCCGCTCAAAAGAGGCGTCTAGGAAAAATTTCGTTCAAGACAAATTTTTTTTGAATTTCCCGCCAAAATTTCGCCGAAAATTACCCGAAAAAAATTGTTTTCGCCAAAATTTTTCAAAAATGAGTTTTTACTTATTAGGAGTATTCTGGAAAAATTTCGTTCAAGAAAAATTTTCCCGCCAAAAAACTCTTTTTTTTTATTTTTATTTTTATTATTATTTTTTTATAACCGAGAACTCCTTTGACCGAGAACTAAGTTTGGCCGAAAACAGATGTTGACCGAGAACTCTTAAGAATGGTCGAAAACCCCTTACAGTTGACCGAAAACCACCAAAGTTGACTGAGAACCACAAGTGTTGACTGAAAACTATAGTTGTTGACCGAGAACACTTGAAATTTGGACGAAAACCCTTAATGTTGGCCGAAACCGAGAACTAGTAGACTTGGCCGAAAACCTTTAGATCTGGCCGAAATCCCTCAAATATGACCGAAAACCATGGCCGAAAACCTTTAGATCTGGCCGAAATCCCTCAGATATGGCCGAAATCCCTTAAAGATCAGATTCAGTTTGACCATGACAGCAACAAACTACCTAATTTAGTGGAATTTGATTTGTTTCCAAAACAAAGTCAATCTTTCACCCAAAACACAGATCCTTCTCTTCTTCGATGAATAGTTCGCTGGAAAAACCAATAATACCACCAAATGTTGATATCTTGAATCCGTTGATATCACAATAACGAGCCTGAATTGGTCAGTCCTGAATCTGGATCACTACAATATGATATCAACCAAACACGTCAAATATACGGAATCTAGTTAACGTGGTGATTCAAGAACAATATAAATGAAGAACAAGATGAACACGATGTAATATGGTTTCAATGCATACGATTTTATTAACAATAAATTGTCTAATACATAAACCAATTCACACTCACGTTATTGCTCTCTAAATGGTGGCTTGCGTTTTCTCTCAATGTGAACAACCCTAAACCATATACAATAAGATCTATTTATAGGGAAACCAAAATACTAGGCCCATATGAACCAAAAGCCCACCGAACCGAGAGCTCTTTAGAGTTATCGGTTTACATAGCTAACCCGTAGCCCAGCCCAATAAACATATAACTAAGTACAAACCACCAAATATAGACCCAACAAGCGAAAATAGACATAAATGGAACATATGAAATATGATGATTAATGTTACCTAGGTCCGAAGTGAGGTGTGCAGTAGCACCGGTATCCATGTTCCACGTGTCTTGACCGTTGAGATTCACTTGTTGCCTAGTTTGAGCGAGGTCAGAGAGATTGTAATCTGTGTACCCGGCAAACGATGACGGACCCGGGGCAGATGAAGTTGTGGATTATGCTTGGGTAGGTGGTTGCGATGGAGGAAATAGAGCCTATCTCCCAGACCTGTCCTATTGGGCTATCCAAAGAGGTGGTTGCTGTCGGCCTATGTAAGGCGGGTGAGCCAGGTAAGGAATGGGTGGTGGGTTCCAAGTGGTGGCCCATGGATTGTTAGGCCAAGACTGATATTGTTGTGGTTGTGGATACCCGCGACCACCCGAATAGCTTCCGGAGTAATTTCCTCGTCCACAATAATAGCCGTGACCGCCAATGTTTCGTCCTTGATAACCCCTGCCACCTCCGCGGTTTTGTGAAAAACCATGACCTTGAGTGGTAGATGGCTAGCCACGGTTGTTGGGTGGCTTAGTAGTTCTCGCAAGAACCGTATTAGGGTTTCCTTGACGAGTTTGGTTTTTGATATGCATCTCCTCGTGGTTAAGCATGGTGCGGGCGTCATCCCATGATGGTGCAAGTTGGTTAATGAACGCACTGGCAACCGCATATTCTGGTGGTAAACCTTGAACTAATTGTGTCACCAACCTTGAGTCATGAACTGGCTGCCCAACATCGCCCAATTGATTGGCAAGTTCCTTGAGTTTTTAACAGTAGTCGTCTAGCGATGTGCATGTAGTGAGGGTTAAGTTGGAAAATTGTTGGTTGAGTTGTCCGGCTCGAGTAGTTTTGTTATTGAGGAAAATATTCTCGAGCTTCATCCATATGTTGTGAGCAGTGGTGTTGCTTTCAATCACCCGATTCAAGAAAGAATCATTAACGGTGGCGTAGATCCATTGGAGGACCAATGCATCTATTTCTTTCCAAGTGCAGTAGCCTTCGGAGTCCGCAGCGGTGGTTCGGTACCATCAATATGGTCTGAGACCTTATAGGCGGTTGCATGGAGGGTAAATAATTTTGTCCAGGCTGAGTAGGTGATGTTGGATCCATCTAGGGTTTGGATTTTAGTGTTGATGTTTATGACAGAGTATGCCTGGTGAAGTGCCATAGCTTTGGTGTCCTTGGAGGAAGGCGAAGCTTTTTTATCATTGGTCATGGTGGTAGGTGGTGGTTGTTGATGGTTGAATTAACAAGAAGGGCAGGGAAGATACGACTAGAAAAAAAATATGTTTAGGTATAACCTAGCTCTGATACCATGATGGAATGTTAAATTTGATTCCCCCTTACTCATTAACCTCTTGACCCTTTAAATAGGGAATACAAACATAATTATAATACAATACAATCTTGTAAATAAATAAACTTATATGCTATAATATGTGGCATATATATATATATATATCTATCGACTAATACTTCTTCTGCTTGGCTCCATACTTTTGAACATTAATGCATCTTTGAGTATTGTATATGTATTGACTAAGTGCTTTAGGATTCATGTTTCATTACTATACACACAAAAATGGATTTTGAAACAGTGTAGCTAAATTTGAATGAAGAGGAAATGATATGAGTTATATGCAGTGGCAGATCCAGGAATTTTTTTCAGGTGGTGCACTAGTTTTTAGATTCTTTAATTTCATAGAGTCGGGTATAAAAAATTCGGGTCGGTTTGAGGTTCGGGTCGGTTCGATGGATCGGGCAAAGTTCATTACATAATAAAAACACGATAAAATAATAAAAGGGACACAGTCATTAAAAATTAAAAAAACACATAATATAATTACAATAGTCTTTATGAATTAAAAAATACTTATTTTTGACAGTGATAAGATGATATGCCTGTTTAATTTCATTTTTTTTTACTTGGGTGATTGGTTGTCTTTCAGAAGAATCCCATGGAAGATCATTGAAATTTATTTTTGACAGTTTACCATTAGAAGATGATGATCCAAGGTTCGATGGTTCACTTTGAAAATGTCTCTTGATATGCATAATACTTACAAATCAACAATTACAAACTAACAAACTAAAAACTAAGAAACTAACAAATTAAAACTAACACTCTAGCAAATTAAAACAAATTTTAACAAATAACTTAACAATTAAGTAGTTAGCAATCAAGAACAATTAACAAGAAGTCAAGAACAATTAACATTTAACAATAAATGTAAACTTACCTAAAAAGTGGGATGATTCGAGTAATCGAGCTTTGAGGAAGAGTAGAAGGCATGATGAGTGTACTATTAAAGGTATTCAATTGTTATGATATTCTCATTGGTATGAATTGTATTATATACAAAGTACATGCCAACAATAGAAGATTTACAATGGAAATAGCAATATACAATAAATGTATAATATAAACCATAAATAAGAAAGTAATTCAAAATTCAAAATTCAAAATGTGTGTGTTATTCTTTTGGAGGGAAGCTCAGTTTATTACTAATATTCCCCCACAAGATGGACGTTCGCGAGATTAGGCCGATCTTGGACACAAGGTTATGAAATCTTGGTTTCAACAGTAGTTTGATTTGGGCATCGGTGAGTTGATCATCTCCGGCAATGTGTGTGACCCGTATCGTGCCTGCTTGTACTTTTCACGTATGAAATGAAAGTCCAGTGCAAGATGCTTCATACGTGAGTGGAAAACAGGGTTGGCCAAGTAATGCGTGGCACTCAAATTGTCAAAGAAAATGGCGGGTGTGATAGTAGGCTGACAACCTAGTTCGGATAAGAGAGAAATGATCCATTGTACTTCAGTAGTGGTAGATGCAATGGCTCGAAACTCAGCTTCAGTAGAGGAACGAGCTGGAGTCGGTTACCTTTTAGAGCTCCATGCGATCGGGTTGGCACCCAAGTAAACAATGTAGCCCGTAGTGCTACGATAAGTGGATTTGTCACCCGCCCAATCCGCATCGGTGAAAGCATGAAGTTGTAAAGGTGAGTGTCGTATTAAAAGAAGGCCATGATGCATGGTACCATGCATATATCGTAATAATCGCTTAAGTGCTGCCCAATGCAAATCAGTTGGAGAGTGCATAAATTGTGAGAGCTTATTAATTGCAAATGCCACATCGGGTCGGGTTAAGGATAGGTATTGTAGGGATCCTACAAATGCACGATAATCAGTATGCGACGGTAGGGGTGTGCCATCGGTTTTGGTGAGGTGTTCCGAGGAGGACATTGGGGTGGATGCCGGCTTGCAATCACTCATGTTAGCTCGTTTTAACATATCAAGAATGTATTTGGATTGTGATAGGAATAAGCCTTTGGTGTGAGGGATGACTTCAACACCAAGGAAATAAGAGAGAGATCTGAGATCCTTTAGGGAAAAACGGGTAGCAAGAGTAGTGATGAAAGAGTTGATTAGAGAAGAGTTTGGTCCGGTAATAATTATTTCATCGACATATAGAACTAATAGATAGAAGGTTGGACTTGAGAGTGGTTAACAAAGAGAGATGGATCAGAGATAGTGGGTTTGAAGCCAATGGATAGAAGGTAGGACTTGAGCTCATTGTACCAAGATCGTGAGGCTTGACGAAGTCCATAAATGGCTTTATTGAGTTTGCACGCATGATTGGGCAAGGAAGAGTCGGCGAAGCCAGGAGGTTGGGACATAAAAACGGCTTCGGTTAATCTTCCTTGTAGAAAGGCGTTATTGATGTCGAGTTGACGTAGACACCAATTTTGGCATGTGGCTAGTGAGAGAATGAGGCGGAGAGTGGCGGGTTTAATGACCGGACTAAACGTTTCAACATAGTCTAGACTGGGGCGTTGGTGGAAACCTTTGGCGACAAGTCTGGCTTTGAGTCGGTCGACCGTTCTATCAAGTTTGAATTTAGTTCGGAAAACCCATTTGCAACCAACAAGGTTGGGCGTGGATTCAGAAGGAACTAAGGACCAAGTATTATTATGCTATAATGCATCGAATTCTTCTTGCATTGCCTTGCGCCAGTGAGGACGCTTTAGAGCTTGTGTGACAGTGGAAGGCTCAAGAGGTTGTTGAGGAGTGGCATTATAAAGAACAAAATCATTATTATGATATTTAGGATTTGGTTTACGAACGGAACGAGTGTTAGGTCTAGAGTTAGTGGGAGGTGAAGGGTTGGGATGAGAATCGGTTAAGGAAGTTGTATTTTTAGAATGTGTAATAGGTGGTGGAGGGTTTGGGTGGTAGTTGATAGTGGGTGAAGTGGAGCTCAAAGGATCAGAAAGGGTGGAATTGTTATTTGGTGGAGTAAAAATTGGATTTTGTGAAGATGATAAGTTGTCAGAGGGTGGTGAGGAAATGATATGGACTATGAGAGGGAGCCAAGAATCTGGGTGAGGAGATGGTGGTGTAGGTTGAGTGGATAAAATTTCATATGGAAAAGTAGTTTCCACAAAATGAACGTGACGTGATGTATATATTTTGTTGGTTTGAGGGTCAAGAAGGTGATAAGCGCTTTGAGTGGCGGAGTAACCGACAAATACACATGGTTTGGATTTAGGTTGAAGTTTGTGAGTGGAGTATGGGCGGAGCCAAGGGTAAGAAAGACAACCAAAATTACGAAGTTTATTAGAATTAGGTTGTGTTTGGAAAAGACGAAAAAAGGGGCAATCGTTTTGAAGTGTTGTCGTGGGTAAACGGTTGATCAAATAAGTGGCGGTAGTGAATGCGAGTGGCCAAAATTTTAAAGGCATTTTCACATGAGAAAGGAGGGTGAGACCCGTCTTGACTATGTGACGATGGCGTCGTTCGGCATAGCCGTTGTGTTCGGGTGTGTGTGACGGGGAGGTGAGATGAGAAATACCACATGATGCGAGATGGGGGGCGAGTTTAAGGTATTCGCCACAATTGTCGGAAAATAGTTGTTTAATTTTGGATTGAAAGAAATTATCAACTAGTTTTTTGGAATTTTATAAATGTAACAAGTGAGTCGGATTTTTGTTTGAGTGGGTATATCCAATTGTATTTTGTGAAATGGTCTACAAAAATTATATAATATTTGAAGCCATCAAAAGAAGTAACGGGAGAATACCAAACATCCGAAAACAATAATTGTAATGGTGCATTATACGTAATAGACAAATCATGAAAGGGAATTTTATGGCTCTTGTTGATGCAACAAGAATTACATGAATCATAAAAACTTGAAATAGAAGAAATATAAAAAGATAAATGTTTTAACACTTGTGCATGCGGGTGTCCGAGACGGTGATGCCACAAGGATGATTTATTGGTCTTCAAAGTGAAAGCAACGGGTGGTGAGATGGGTCGAAGTTCATAGATCCCATGACTAGCGGTTCCCCGAAATAGAGGTAGATGGGTTTTGAAGTCCTTGATAACAAAATTATGAGAAAAAAATTGTATTAGTATGTTATTATCAATGCATAAATGAGAAATATATATAATGTTACGAGATATAGAAGGGACGCATAAAATATTGTGTAAAGTTAAGGAAATGTTGTCAAAAGAGAGTGTTAAAGAGCCAACGTGAGTGATATTAAGGGACGAACCATCACCAATGACGAGTTCCTCGGTGCCATCATATGGGGCATGAAGTGACAAGGCATTTAAGTCATTTGTGATGTGGTGAGAAGCGCCACTATCCATAAGTCAAGGTTGTACCTGCAGTAGTCATCATATTAGCTTGTGGATTACCTTTTGGCAAAGGTGGCAAAGTAATTTGTGGGTACATCATTTTGAAGGCATAACAGGAGGTGAGTGAATGCCCTTTGGTGAAACAAAATTGGCATCTTCCTAGATATGGACGGGTATTGGTAGTGGGTT
Source organism: Bidens hawaiensis (assembly GCF_021521415.1). Taxonomy (NCBI): domain Eukaryota; kingdom Viridiplantae; phylum Streptophyta; class Magnoliopsida; order Asterales; family Asteraceae; genus Bidens; species Bidens hawaiensis. Next base: position 10,923 of record NW_027493774.1, read on the forward strand.
GTTGGGGGGTGGGTAAAATTCCATAGTGTTTGGTATTAGATCGGTTGTGCCATGGTTTATGGTTGGTTTGTGTGTTCGCCACGAAGGCGGTTACAGGCTAATGGAGATTGGAGGTGGGTGGTTGTTGTTGGGCCAATTGTAACTCATGATTGATAAGTTTTTCATGAAGTTCGTAGAATGAAATAGGATTGTCTCTTGCGTGAACGCCCTCGATCACCGATTTGTAGGATGTGGGATCCAAACCATCCAAGATAAGGTCACTAACATCCTCTTGGTTCATATCTTTACCGAGGATGCAAGGTTCATCCACAATTGCCTTGACCGATTGCATAAAATCGGTGATGGATTGATCGGGCTTCTTCGACGATTGTTTGAGGCAGTGTTGGAGTTGTTTGATGTGACCGCGAGACGAGGAAGCATAGGTGGATGAGAGAATGTTCCACGCTTCAAGGGATTGTATTATATACAAAGTATATGCCAAGAATAGAAGATTTACAATGGAAATAGCAATCTACAATAAATGTATAATATAAACCATAAATAAGAAAGTAATTCAAAATTCAAAATGTGTGTGTTATTCTTTTGGAGGGAAGCTCGGTTTATTACTAATATGTACTGGTCGGCAGGAAAAGCGGTGGCGGTACCACGATGGTCGGAGAACGGCTGAATGGGAAGGCTGGTAGGTTTGAAGAGGGGTGAGGGGAGGGAGGCGCTATTGTATAGGTGTGTTTTGTGGTGTCTTTGTATTTTTATTATAAAACCCTAATTATTATAAGGTTGAGTTAGTAAATAAAAATTCCAAAAAATTAAGCTGTAAACCGGAATTGAACCTGTGACATCCAGGTTTCAAAACCACCAATTTACCGGCTGGACCAAAGCTTCAAATACAAATTTAGCGGTTTCTTCTTAATTTATAAGGTGGTTCCTTTAATATTTTCTATATATAAATACACTCTTATTTCAAAACTCGGGTGGTTTCGGGGAACCACCCATTAATACTGTAGATCCGCCCTTGGCTATATGTCTAGTATATGTTCTAATCGATCCATTTCTCTCCTTAAATACCTTTTACGTTTAAAACCACGTACGTAATATAATTAAAAATTCATAATTGTTATTATGCAACATCTGTATTAATGAGTTACTTTTATCAGGATTAATTACTATGGCATCACCTTGGTTACACAAGGTATCATGATGAAGGAAATACCGCAGGATATTATAAGAAACAAGAATGTTTAAGGGCAGCTAACACCATTAAAATATTTATTGGGATAACAAACATAGAGACATCAATGTTCTCATTTTAAAGGTACATAACAAATGAATCTTTAATGTTAAACTTATATATTACTTCTGAGATAGATTTTAAGAAAAATTGCAAATGGTGATATAGCTAAATATCCTCAATACAGGTCATATTTTGGTATTTTATAGGTGAAATGATTTCTTGTCTGTGTTATATGACTGCCACAAGCACCGTGCCAACAGTGGTTGGTACATAAACAATTTTCTAATATGTTTTACTGTGGTATATCTGTTTTCACATTATGGAAAATCTGGTTAGTAGGGGAGGCATAATGATTGGGTTGTTGGATGAAACTTTAATTTCATATTGGTTTATTTACTACATGTTTTATTTCAATTCCAAGGTTTCAAAACATTTTTTAAGAATTAATATTGCTGCACTTATGTGAAGCATTTTTCTAGCAAGTATTATCATGCAAGGCTCAAATATGCAGCATATATTAGCAACTATAATATAAACTAGGCCTAACAAGTTTGTGCCCCCCAACATCCAGTTGGCAGCCCAACTACGCGGCAACGCGGCGGGTGAGCCAACCAATTATTTATGCATTTTTATCATGTCATATCTAATCATAATAGCTAGCCAACATTTTTAACTCATTCTAGCGGATGACGCTACTTATGTGGGGGGCTGATCTTTGGCGAATTAGAAGAACTTGATTATATTTACGTTACTTTTTCTTTGCCTTCAGGTTAAAAGATAGCTACACCAAAAGCTGCTTTATTTGGATCGGTGTTGATTCAGCTAGCTTAGTTGAATTTGCCAGCACTCTACATCGTCTAGTTGGTAAATTAACGTTCTTATACATTGGCCTCCCAGTGGCTGTTAACATGAACCACGCTAAGCATTGAAAACAAGACGTTGATATTTTTGAAACAAAAGTCTCTTCTTGAAAAGCAAAGACTATGTTTCAATGGTGAAAATCTAAAAATGATCCCCACAAAATTTGGTTCGGAACCATTTCGGGTATTCATCAAAACACAAGGTATACTCACTTCCTTCCCCTTCGATCTGAAATGACGAGAGTTTGGAAGAATAGTGTTTCAATCGATCAAGATATAGGACGACTGCCAGTAGACATTAGTTCATTTATTTTGTCTTCTACATCTTATTAGTCCTTCATCATGAGCCACGTGATTGATGATGTCACATGTGATCAATTAGGTTGTGGATAACTTTGCTTGGAATAGTCTTATTACCATCAATGTAAACTTTTTTTGTTTGGGGATTCTTTGGCCAAAATAGGTATTATGTTGCCCTATTCTCTTTGCCCTACTTGTGAGCTGGCCGATCACCTACTTGTTAATTGTGGAACAGCTTCAATGGTCCCAACTCATTTTATGGTTCAAGGTTCCTTTAACCTCCTCAACCATTGACGATTCCTTCAACCATCAACTCGACCATCCTCATCCAGTCAAACAGGTAAGATCCATCATGCCATCTGGTTAGTCGCCCTTTGCTGTCTTTGCAAAGCATGAAGTGATTTTATTTTCAACGACGCTCACATCTCTCTAATAAAACTCTCATACTAAGTGAAAATTTTGGGATACTTTTTGGATAATCAATCGTCTATTGATCGGGATGCTTGACATAGTTTCAGCCTTGTATGCAATTTTAATTTGTTGTTCAGTGTTTAGCGTTTCGTCACATGTTTTTGTCTAGTTTCTTGCTAATTCTTGATTGATTTTACATACATCGCATTCCCATTAAAAAATATTTTACCTGCTAAATCTAGAGAATAACAATTAAAACCTAGATTTACTTTTGTTAAACAAAATGGTAAATGCTTGTCATAACTCAAAGTAAACTCAAAAGACCCAACAAAATAAAAAATCTAGGGTTAGGGTTCAATATTTCTTTCACCAGAAACCATGTTGGCCGTGAACAGTGCAACGTCAATGAAACCAGAAAACCAACAGCCGGAAGAAGGCGGTAAAAGAGTAGTGAAGAGGAAGTCTGATAGGTTTGAACCGTAAGGAAGAAGAAACACAAGTTTAGGAGAATGATTTGTTACTTTTGCTGAATGATTTGATCAGCCTTATCATTCCAAATATATAACCATGCAAGTCAGTATTAGTCCCCATACTCAAACATAATGAAAAACAAACCCAAACAATAAAAAAAAGGCAATAATGGTCCTTGACAAATGCAATGCAAACAAACCACACTCAATTAAATAAAAGATAAATACAAAATGTATCAATATTCCCCGCTTAACCACTTTTTGTCCTCAAGAAGCGAGCTTAGTAAAATCTGGAAAACGCAACTTCAAATCATCAAAGAACTCCATGTCGCGTCTTGAGTCGTCTGAGCTCGCCAACGTACCAACACCTTCATAGCTGCCCTACTACCTCTCTTAACCAACTTACGATCCAACAAGGCTTGTGGCTGAAGTGTCAAACGGGCTTCCAGCGAAAGAGGAATCACTTTAGTAGGCGGCCCCACCGCTTCCTTGAGTAATGAAACATGAAACACTGGATGTACATGTGCTTCTTCCGGCAAGTCTAACTTAGATGCAACCACCCCCACCTTTCCACGATTACAAATGGCCCGAAATATTTAGGTGTGAGCTTAGAATGTTTGTAAAACCACAACGAATTTTGCTTATATGGTTGGAGCTTAAGGTAAGCCCACGTACCTGGTTCAAAACTCCTTTCCGACAGATGTTTATCCGCTTGTTGTTTCATATGATTTTGAGCCTTCAACAAGGATTGCTTCAATACCTTTACCGTTGCCTCTCGATCTTGCATCATCTTGTCCACGTCTTTATCCACCGCGTCCTTAGGAATATATGGAATGTCTAAGGGAGGACGATACCCATAGAGAGCCTCAAATGGAGATCCCCCTAAGGTTGAATGGAACATGGTGTTATACCACCACTATATCAGCGCAACCCACTTGACCCATGTATGTGGCCTTTCAATTACCGTTACACCTCAAGTACCCTTGAAGACACCGATTCACCACCTCGGCTTTGCCATCCGTTTGCGGATGGTATGCTGTAGACAATTTGGCTTCCACTCCTTGCAAGTATAAGAACTCGGTCCAAAAGGAGCTCAGGAATACCGGGTCTCGATCCGAGATGATAAATTTGGGACATCCATGCAACTTATACACGTTATCTAGGAACACTTTGGCCATGTCTTTAGCTGACAAAAGATGACCCAACACCATAAAGTGTGCATATTTCGTGAGCCGATCCACACCACAAAGATGGTGTCCTTACCCTTAACCTTTGGTAATCCACCAATAAAATCCATTGAGATGTCCGTAAAAATCGTGTAGGGAATCGGTAACGGTTGTAGTAAACCAGGCAATGATACGTTCTCGTGTTTGGCTCGCATGCATACATCACACCACCTTATTACTCATCTCACCCCGCTTGTGATTCCTTTCCAAAAAAATAATTTTTTGAACCGGTGGGTAGTAGCTCGAACCCTAGAATGCCCTCCGATAGAAGACTCATGGAAAAGTTTCACAATCTCATCATTTAAGGACATGTCTTTACCCACCACCATACGATTTTCCTTAGACAACCAACTTCCATTCCATGTAAACTTTGGTAAACCACCTACCGTTGTAATTTTCTTTATGATTTGTTGCACATCAATATCATTTTTTTTACTATCCCTGATTCTTTGTAAAAGTAAAGGTTCAATTTTTGACACCGTCGTTACGATTAAATCGGCCCCTTGTACTCGGGAATCCACGGCTACATTTTCCTTGCCTTTCCTATACTCAATATAGTATCGTACGCCATCAGTTTTGCGATCCACTTATGTTGCAAGGGAGTGGTCACTTTTTGTGTTAGGAGGTGCTTGAGGCTTCTCTGATCGGTGCGAATAATAAAGGGACTGGTGATAAGGTAATAGTGCCACTGCTTGACCGCCATCAAACGCCAACAATTATTTTTCATAGACGGAGAGGGAATTTTGTCTTGGCGATAAAGCTCGCTCAAGTAGGATAATGAGTGGCAATCTTGCATTAGAACCGCCCCTACTCCCCAAGCCGATGCATCGGTTTCAACTACAAATTGTTTTGTTGAGTCTGGTAGCGCCAAAACCGGGGCTGAAGAAAGCGCTCCCTTGAGTCATTTAAACGCATCTTGGGCCTCAGGATTCCACTTAAATGCGTCCTTCTTTAACAGCTCCGTGAGTGGTTTAGTAATCATACCAAAGGCCCGAATAAACCGTCGGTAATAACCGGCTATCCCCAAGAACCCCCGAAGCTACTTAATTGTTCTTGGGAGAGGCCATTGTTGCACTGCTTCGATCTTTTCCGGGTCCGTCTTTACCCCATCTTTTGATATGACATGACCCAAATATTCCACCGCTCGACCCCCAAACACGCACTTTGACTCCTTGGCGAACAACTTGTTTTCTTGCATTATGGAAAGAACTCGCTCCAAGTGTCGCACATGATCCTCTTGTGTTTGACTATAAACAAGGATGTCATCGAAAAACACCAACACCCCTTTTCGAAGCAAGGGTCTAAAAACATGGTTCATGAGGGCCTAACCTGTTGCCGGTGCGTTAGTAAGTCCAAACGGCATGACGAGGAATTCATAATGACCCTCGTGAGTTCGGAATGCCGTTTTATAAACATCTTCGGGTGCCATTCGAACCAGGTGGTAACCCGACCTTAAATCTAGTTTAGGAAAAAAAGATGCACCACCCAATTCATCCAACAATTCTTCGATCAAAGGAATATGAAACTTATCTTTTACCGTTGCCTCGTTAAGCCAGAGGTAATCCATGCACAGTCGCCACTGACCACCTTTTTCCTTTACCAACATAATCGGGGCGGCAAACGAGCTTTGACTGTTTTGTATGACCCACGAATCCAATAGCTTTCGGGTGGTTTTTTCTATCACATCTTTTTGAATGTCTGGGTACCGATAAGGTCGTTGGCTAATAGGTTCAGTTCCTTCCTTTAGTATAATTTTGTGATCAAAAGCCCGCGCAGCAGGCTGACCGGACGGCACCTGAAAGACACTAGGAAATTGCGAAACTAATGACTTCCATGGTAGGGTGTCACGCGGTCCACCCGGGATATCGACCACCCTCGATTGATAATTATTTTCAGGCTCCGTACTTGTCAATTGTAAACTAAATAATTGTAGGTTACCATCTTTGGAATGCTTGTTCAACAACTCCCCCAAATTCTCAACTGAGCATACTGAGAATATGTTATTTTGAAGGCCTTTTAGTTCATATTGTTTGTCCCAGACTTTAAAATTCAAGGTCATTTTCTTAAAGTTCCCAAAATGTCATTCAAGGGTAAAAGCCATTACACCCCCAAAATCATATCATAACTCTCAAGCTGCAATAAAAGTACCTCGGTTGTGAACCAATGTCCCTGCATATTCCATTGGAATTCACGACATACCCGAGTGCACATGAGGCGTAAACCGTCGATTACACCCACCTTGAGTGGTGCAATTTCCTGGACATCACAATGCAACTTCTTTGCCAACCTTTCTTTGAGGAAATTGTGCGTCGATCCCGAATCGATAAGTATGTGGAGTTGACGATTACCCATACACCCTTGCACCCACATGGTGGAATAATATGGAATACCTGTCAATTCATGAATCGAGATCTGGGGATCTTTCTTCTCATCTTCCTCGGTTACAGGTTCTTCCTCCTCCCAAATATCCTCTTCAGCTTCGATGATGAACAATTGTTTTCGAGGGTGTGAACATGTTTAGCAAGGTACAAACTTTTCTGTGCACCAAAAACACTCACCCTTCGCCCTTTTTTGTTCCAACTCCTTACTAGTGAGATGACGCCCCCGGTCCCCAGTTTGAAGTTCGGGGTAGTAGCTCGGTTGGGAGTGGGTAGGATTGATAATTTTGTTGCATTGGTATGAGGTGTAATTCTTGAGTGGGTGTTACCCTTCGACCCTCTTGTATCTCCCCTCCCCATTCTCAATTTACCCTCCAAATTTTCATTGTTCAATGATTAAGCCTTTGCCAACCCATAGGCTTCGTGTAGAGTAAGTGGCTTAAACATCTTAACTGGGGCTCGGATGTCCGGTCTTAGGGCTTTAAGATAGAGACTAATAGCTTGAGTTTCGCTTAATGTTACCTTATTCAATGGTGAATTGAAAGCGGTGTTGAGTTCCTGGAGTGAACCAGTTTGGTTGAGGGAGGCTATCTCCTCCATAGGATCTTCAAACATAGCATTAGAGAAACAGATCGATATAGCTCGTACATACTCTTCCCACGGGATCTCAGACACCGTAGCCCCTCGTATGCGCATGAAAGCTTTATGCCATTGAATCGCATCCCCTTCTAGATGAATAACGGCGTGCCTGAGTTGCATCGTATCAAGAGTCTCATCAATATCGAAAAAGTGTTCGCAACGATGAACCCAAAACTCCACATCCTCACCCGAGAACTTGGGAAACTAAATCTTTCTGACCCGTATGGGCCGGTATCTTGAAATGAGATTGACGAACCAGAACCGGAGCTCATTCAACCGCTGCCACCGCCTTGAGTCTTTGACTCGATTTATCCTATACCGCCTTCAAGATCTCTTCATGTTGTTTAGTTGATTGTTCTTGTTGTTTAATCAAGGCTGATAACGCTGCTTGAATCTTTGGGATTGCCTTATCATGATTCTTGAGGGTGTTATCCACATCCTGATTGCGATTGTTCGTCATGATAATGAAGGTAAGTCTGACCGGAGATCGGAACGGATCTAATACCCTTGATAGGGTTAGAACCGTAAGGAAGAAGATTCACAAGTTTAGGAGAAGGATTTGTTAATTTTGCTGAATGATTCGATCAGCCTTATCATTCCAAATAAATAACCATGCAAGTACATTATTAGTCCCCCATAATAAAACATAATGAAAAACAAGCCCAAACAACAGAAAAAAAGGGCCATAATGGACCTTGACAAATGCAAAACAAACAAACCACATGATGCGTGCGTGCGTGTGGTATAAAATATGATGAATGGAATGATTTTCTTTTGCACAATATCGTGTTTTAAATTTATAAAAGTGATTTCTACAAAGACTAAACACACACAAAATAGGCAAGTGTACCTATCGTATATGTAGAATAGTATTGGTAAGAACCAAGTATCGATCTGTGGACACAAATGTTTCTAATGGTAAATCGTTGTTTTACTTTAATCGGAGGTTTTAATCATTTTGGGGTTAATTTTTTTGAACTTTTTATAAAATATAAATACTTATATATAATATATAGGTGACCAAGACAAGAAATTCTAAACGAGTTGTTCAATTATGCGTAGGTTACCATCTAAGATCAAGAATCCACTCCATTTTAGCATTGATAATAGATATATAAACATGTGGTAGACTTGCCGTAATAATATATGATAGATAGCTCCTTAATCCTTAAGTGAGCATCTTTGGCACGAAGGAGGTAGCATGCGCATTTTGAAGTCCATCCTTTCTTAATGTCATGCCACCTCAATAATGTCAATTTAAGTTGGCAAGTAGTTTCGTAAAGTAGAAAGATTAGGATTGACTTCGATTTCTCAAATACCAATTCTAACAACTTCGGGTGGTTGTAGTTAACTCACACAACCTCCCCTTGGTTGATTTATGTAGGTTATAATTACACATTCCATTAACATATGACTTCTTTAACTAATTTGATATCCTAAGCAAAGCCATTTTCGGATTACCAAGGTTTAGAGAAATACATCATAACTTATATCTCATCATTTCTAAGTACAATATAAGGATCCATGTTTCGATAATGTATCAAAGTATTTCTATTTTTCAAGAACATGAATCGATCATGAACGATTGCCAATGGGATTGACAACCACCAACTTTGAATTAGTGATTTAAGATGGTGAAACATTTCTCATCAAAAGATAATTGTAATATAACCATGTACTTTACTAGACTACACCACATGTCTTGATTAATTATGAAGTAAAACAAAGCTTCTTCATAGATTTTAGATGGTAAAAGGAGTTTAGCTCATAATGAGCATGATGATAAACATTAAGATGAATGATGATAACAAATACATGATTAAACTTGGAACAATCTAACCAATTATAGATGAATTTTCCTTCTTAATGATGGTAATGATGGTTGATGGTGATGACTTCCAAGCCTTCAAACTCTTCACTAGATCTTCAATGTGAGTGTTAGTGTGTGTTTTTATAAGTGAAAACCGGATAGAACTATTTTCAAGGCACACCAAATGAGTGCAACATGAACCACTATTTATAGGCAATATAGAGTGAGAAGCACGGCCCCATGCTTTCGTAGACACGCCCCCGTGCTTTTTAGTGACATGTGCTAATTATTTTTGTCGTTTATGGAAGGTAGGCACGACCCCGTGCTTCCTGAGGCACGCCCCTGTGCTTTTTAGTGACATGTGCTATTTATTTTTGTTATTTCTGAGAGGTAAGCACGACCCCGTGCTTCCAAAAGCACGGCCCCGTGTCCAGTTGTTCACTATTTTGTCTTTTCTTGTAGATTTTTTTGTCTTTTTTGAAAAGTGACCAGAAGCACGGCCCCGTGCTTCCAAAAGCACAGCCCCGTGTTTCCTAAAAGCACAGCCCTGTGTTTCCAAAAGCACAGCCCCATGTTTCCTGAAGCACAACCCCATGTTTTGCTGTTTTCTTTGGTTTTTCTTTGTTTTTTTCATTCGTTTATTCATTTGAGGATTGGATTTACCTGAAAATACATTTTAACATGATAATTAGTTATTTTAACTATATTATACGATAGAAGTTGCAGTTTTTAGAGATTAGTTTATGCTAAAAAGATGTATATTTTTATATAAATCAAACATCCCCACACTTGAACCTTGCTTGTCCTCAAGCAAGCTACTTATAAATATTCTCTAAAAATAGCAAGTTAGGACCATAGCTTAAACATCCCCAAAAGAGTTCCAAGAAAATGGGAACAAAATAACCAACCTTAAATCATAGGAATATATATAGTGATATATAAAAAGGAGATTTTGTTTTTATGGATTTCCGTTTATGCAAAACGTCATGTTCTCATACTGTTCACTCACACTCGGTTTTATATCTGATCATACCTTTGATGTATGTATGTGAACACTCTTAGTCAAAATGCAACCTATGAAAAATAAGCTTGTAGCAATTTCAAATCTCAACCTTTGTGAAGGGTTGCATAGATTAGAAGGTAATATGAGTTGGTTTTGTGTGAGTATGGATTTAGTATTTGTGGTGGTTCAAGGGTTTAGGTTAATGAGGATGGTAAATACAACTTCTGCTGCATGTCGAGGGAGTCTTAAGATGTCTTCAACGGTTAGCTCCTTTCTCCCGATTGCTTTTTTTTTAACTAGTGACTCTTTTAAGGTCAGATCGTCAAGACCAGTTTTGTCGAGGATGTGGATTAGTTTTCCTCAATCCTGCTTTGAACATAACTCCCAACTTTAATGGATCGTTCGGCTTTGAGCCCAATAGCCCCACCCTCATTAGTTCGGTATATTCATGTGAGACTGAGTTTGACTTTTTCTACATCTTCCTTCGTGGGATCAGTTTCCGTAACCTAAGCATCATTCATATATTTTCGTTCTTCTTTTAATTGCGCTTTTGGAAACTCCACAAAATGGTTGCCTTTGTTTGTCTTGGCGCCACTTTTTTTTTCACCTCATTTCTAAAGAGAAAGATTCTCTCCCTAACTTCTGAAGGCTACTTAGGTTTTTGCGAAATGTATGCAGCAAAGGAATTTGAAATTGAAAGAATGCATTTCCAGTTCTTTAGGGTCTGCCGGTAAAAGACCAGTGTTGTATTTTACCGGTGAGATGGATAAAGTGGTAACGCTTTTTTGGATAAGGTTTTTGGGTTTTGTGATTTGGAGAATGGTTTGAGGGGATTGTGATAATATTACCTTCTTCCTTATACAACGCTTCGTGTGGTCTTGAAATGATTAGTTGCGACAAGTTCTAAATCACATAAACATATGACTCACTCAAAGTTTCCGAAAAAATATTTATATGGCATGAGGTTTATCTCACAGTAACGGAGGAATTGGGTATAAACGTCATATTTTGCATAAATTTCTTCTCAGTATTACAAAACGTGTTTTTCACTTTTAGTTTATAGTAGAATTTTTTAGTTGGTTATTTGCAAAAGATTTTCTTGGATTTTTCTTTAGGTTTTGTTATAAAGCCAGTCTTAGTTTGCTACAAAAATTTTGTTATTAGAGAATCTTATAATTAGTTGAGCAAGTAATTGGTCAAGTAATTCCCCTCCACACACTTAAATCTCACATTGTCCTCAATGTTAAAAGATTCATAAAAAGATTAATAATAAGATTCATATGAAGTATGGAGAGTAAAATGGAAAGGAACTTCTTTACGGCCTAACGAAATTTCGACAGAGTGTCCCCTGTTTTTCGTCCGTTTTCCTGTAGTGTACCTAAGTAATAAAACTGCAAACAACTAAAAAACATCCAAATCACAATTATTATATATTTATTTTTATTATTATTTTTTTATTTATTTATTTACAATGCCTAGTTTAATTAGGGTCTTGGCCAGGCCCTACTCCCAATATGTTCATCGGTTTTGGTGGAGGATTAGTACCTCTGAGACGGTCTCGAATGGTCCATCGATGTATGGTTTTAATCGATGTCCATTAACTTTGAACTTGTGGCCGTCAGAATTTGAAATCTCAGTTTTCCCGTAATCAAAAACTGATTCAACTATTTGTGGACCTGTCCAACGAGATTTCAACTTTCCTGGGAAAAGACGTAAACGTGTGTTGTATAACAATACACGATCTCCAACTTGAAATTTTTTGTTTCCTTTTAAACGGGCGTCGTGTAAATGTTTAGTCTTTTCTTTGTAAGACCAGGAATTTTCATATGCCATTGCTCTTAGTTCTTCTAGTTCATGAATTTGATCTTTCCGGTTTTTACCGGCGGACATTAGATCAAAGTTCACTGCTCTGAGAGCCCAGTAAGCTTTGTGCTTTAGTTCTACGGGTAGATGACAAGCTTTTCCATAAACAAGTTTGAAGGGTGTTGTTCCTATGGGGGTTTTGTAGGCTGTACTAAGGGCCCACAAAGCGTCATTTAATTTTTCTGCCCAATTTTTGCGATTCATTAATATGGTTCTATCTAGGATCCTTTTAATTCCCCGATTCGAGACTTCTACTTGCCCACTGGTGTAAGGCCCCGTTACCGGTAGCCCTACTTTCGTGTTGGATTTACTCATAAACGCAGTTCTAAATATCAGAGTTAATTAAAACATTCGCGGAATATAAAAGCTTTCATAAAACATTTCATAACAAAACACGTCTTGTCTTAAAACATCATTTTGTCTTTCAAAATAAACGAAACATTAAACTTAAACGTCTTGAGTCTTCTGATGCCAGCCTCTTATTCAGTGCCACGTGTCTCCTCAAGCGAGCTGCCTCATCCTACCCACCTGCGTGCATACTAAAAGTCAGCTACGCTGAGTGAGTTCTAGTTAATCATACACTATACAATACACATAAACTTATATTCTTTCATTCATACTTTCATACTTTCTTTTGTATTAACTTACTTTCATATCTTACGTTATAAAGAGCATTACGTCCTACATTCCTCGAGTATTATTAGGGCTCGGTACCCTCCTTCCTCGAGTATTATTAGGGCTCGGTACCCTCCTTCCTCGAGTATTATTAGGGCTCTGTACCCTCTTTCCTCGAGTATTATTAGGGCTCGGTACCCTCTTTCCTCGAATATTAGTAGGGTTCGGTTCCCTAGTTCTCGAATATTAGTAGGGTTCGATTCCCTCTTCGTTACCATACAACCATACATCATACCTCGAGTATTATTAGGGCTCGGTACCCTCTTTCCTCGAATATTAGTAGGGTTCGGTTCCCTAGTTCTCGAATATTAGTAGGGTTCGATTCCCTCTTCGTTACCATACAACCATACATCATACCTCGAGTATTATTAGGGCCCGGTACCCTCTTCGTAACCATACAACCATCCTTTCCTACTTTTATTAACTTTATCACATTCATACACATAAGCATACATATCATACTTACCTTATACTTAGCGTTACAACCTGACAGTACGTGCAATATCCGAAGATCGTTAACGTACCGTCAAGCCATCATTCATACATATCACATTATTCACATAAGGCATACACTTATCTCTTAGGATAAGCGTATTAACAAACATATCGAGTATGCACACAGCCCCGAAAACAAACACATAAATGGGGCTAGAAACTCACCTGAACACGGTTACGCTCTCCGTTAATAGTTATTCCATTCTTGAGCTGTGCACGGCTAACTGTATAATATTTACACGTATCAATTAACTACTACTACTCATGTTGTATTTCTATCTTTATATGACCCACAACGAACGCGGGTCCGGGGGCAACGCCCCTGGCAGCGGGGTCTAGGGGCGGCAGCCCCTAGCAGGGTCCAAGGGGCAGAGCCCCTGGCGGGGGTTACACATTTTTCATTTGGTTTTTTAATTTATTTTCTAAGCGAACTTAACTTTAGGCGAAGTTAAACCGTAAGCGAACTTAGCTTTAAGCGAAGTTATCAGTTAGGCAAACTTGGCCGTAGGCGAAGTTATCAATTAGGCGAACTTGGCCTTAGGCGAAGTTACCAGTTAGGCGAACTTGGCCGTAGGCGAAGTTATCAATTAGGCGAACTTTGCCTTAGGCGAAGTTACCAGTTAGGCGAACTTGGCCGTAGGCGAAGTTAAGCTTTGAAGGCGAAATTAAGCTTTTGCAGGCGAAGTTATCAGTTTGCAGGCGAAGTTGCCCAGTTCGCAGGCGAAGTTGCCCAGTTCAACTACGGGTTTGGTTTTTATCAAGCATTTTGGCGATTTTAATACCCTTGTTATGGTTCGACATCACCCACTAACGTTCCCTAACCATTTTCGGTCGTATATATATCCCGTATATACTATAAAGCTTGGATCTTTAAGCTTAAGGACATTCAAAAGGCTAAACGTTCAATAAAACGTAAACTTTAAAGGTCAAGAACATACCTTTAGCGCTCGTTCGATCTTGGTTAGCTTGTTTATGCACTCTAGATCTCGTGTAATAAGATCTAATACCAACTAACGTTTACTCTCTCTCGGGTCTTGCTCGTTTATGGTGTGTGTGTGTGTGTGTTTGGAGTGTGTTAGAGAATAAGATGGAAATGAAATGAGGGTTTAGGGTTTTAACTTGGTTTAGGGGATATTTATATCCCTTAAAGCCCATAGACCTAAGGCCCATTCTCATTTAACCCATCTCAATTAATCTAAGTCCATGATCCGTTCTTTACTCGATATTGATTAATTAATAACGCGAAATCACTAAACGTAACTTTCTTTATTCAACATTATAAATTTTAGGATGTTACAAGTCTTCCCTCCTTAAAGAGGTTTCGTCCCCGAAACCTAACTATTACTTAAACAAACTAGGGTAGAACTTGCGCATCTCATCCTCAGCTTCCCAAGTTGCATCCGATCCTTTGCGATGTTTCCATATCACTTTTACCAAAGGTATAACCTTGTGACGAAGCTGCTTCTCCTTGCGATCAACGATTTCTATCGGTTGCTCGATGTAGTTCAATTGTTCATCAACCTCGATGTCCATCAATGGCCCGTGAGACGTGTCATCAGCTAGACACTTCCTCAGATGAGAAACATGGAAGGTTGAATGAATTCCTTCTAACTCATCGGGTAAATCCAGTTTATAAGCTACTTCACCCATACGATCTACAATCTTGAACGGTCCAATGTACCTCGGACTCAACTTTCCTCTTTTCCTAAAACGGATAATCCCCTTCCAAGGCGAGACCTTGAGCATCACATTGTCACCAACGTTAAACTCAATTGGTCGTCGCCACTTATCTGCATAAGACTTTTGTCTGTCTTGAGCGGCTTTCATTCTTGCTTTGATCTGATCGAACTTTGAAGACGTTTCTTGAACCACTTCTAGGCTACCCATTTCTTTCTGACCAATCTCACCCCAACACACCGGGGTCCTACATCGTCTACCGTAAAGCATCTCGAACGGTGGCATACCAATACTTGAATGGTAACTGTTGTTATAGGAGAACTCTGCCAGGTGCAGATGATCATCCCAACTCCCACCAAAATCTAAAACACAAGCACGCAGCATATCCTCAAGGGTTTGGATCGTCCTTTCAGACTGTCCATCGGTTTGAGGATGATACGCCGTACTGATGTTCAACCTCGTCCCCATAGCTTCATGGAATTTCCTCCAGAACCTCGAAGTAAACCGTGTATCTCTATCAGACACGATTGATAACGGTACTCCATGCTTAGCCACAACCTCTTTAATGAACAAGTTTGCTAACGTTTCTGACGAGATAGCCTCTTGTATAGGCAGAAAGTGAGCACTCTTGGTCAAACGGTCCACTATCACCCAGATGGTATCATGATGCTTAGCTGTACGAGGTAGCTTAGTTATGAAATCCATGGTGATGTGTTCCCATTTCCATTCAGGTATATCTAGCGGTTGCATCTTCCCATAAGGCTTCTGATGTTCGGCTTTGACTTGTAAGCAAGTTAAGCACTTACTGACACAATCCACTACATCATTCTTCATTCCAGGCCACCAGTAATCTCTTTTCAAATCTTGATACATCTTTGTAGCTCCTGGATGAATCGAATATCTTGACCTATGGGCTTCATCTAAGATTCGACTTCTAAGATCACCATGGCGTGGGATCCACATACGGTCGAACCTAGTCTTAACTCCATGAGCGTTTTCCATCAACTCATCTTGCTGGCCATAAATCATTTCTTTCTTTACTAACCCTTCATCTACTAACACCTCTGACTACACCTTGGTGATTTCTTCAAACAGACGTGGGTTCATGATCAACTTGTATGACTTTACTGTTGCAAGGACTTCCTCATTTTTACGACTTAGCGCATCAGCGACCACGTTAGCTTTACCGGGATAGTACTTAATGTCGCAGTCATAATCCTTAATCAACTCCAACCATCTTCTCTGCCTCATGTTCAATTCTTTCTGCTCGAAGAAGTACTTTAAACTCTTATGATCTGTATTGTCACACCCTCAAAATCCACTAACGGAGTTTTACCGTCAGAGGGTGTGAACTAACAGGATCGGAATCATCAGTTATAATCAAACCATAAAACAAAGTTTCAAAACCATGAAAACGTTTACGAGTAATTTAATGCGGAAGCGTAAAAACCTTAGAAAACAATGTTACGTCACGCAGGACGATTTAAAACCCAATGATAACAGTTAAAAGTAAGTTTGCATAGTTAAAAGTTTTGCAAGCAATGCATGTTCCTAAACCGCGCGCCCGCCTCGGCTACCTGAGAATAACATACTAAAAGTGTCAACACAAGGTTGGTGAGTTCACAAGTTTAAATAAAAAATAAAGCGATTAGCGTTTGCGTTCAGCGTGTTGCGTTACAGCGTTTTGCGTTACAGCGTTTTGCGTTACATCGTTTTGCGTTACCAGATAGTGTTATGTCAATTATATATCTATAGGTAGCTAGCCTATAAAACAAGTATCACTAAGTGTTCAACACCAAAGCTGACTGTTTATCAATTTGCCTTGCCACCAGGTCATCCAGACCATGGTATGTGTTTAGCCAAGATTACACCCGCTCGACATCCAGTCGAGTTTAGCGTTGGGTGGGGTTTGTCAAACCCAGTAGTACTACTCAACAGTGACTCGCTATTATCCAAATATTAACCGGTTCGATGTTATGAAGGACTTTAGTTTAATTGTTTGCCACTTAGTCTTTACAAGTGATATATAATCTATATTAACAAAATCTTAAATGCGTTTCGGAGTATGTTATCTCCCCCAAGTGAAAAGCGTTTAAAAAGTTTAAAAGGGGAAAGTGAAACTCACTGTTTGCGAAGAAATTCCCAAATTAAATCACCAAGATACGCGTCACAGAAAAACTCTCTCTAGCGTTCTAAAACAACAAAGAGATTTTTCTAAATTTCGGAATATTATCGAGTCTCTAGACCCGGCACATATTACCTATGCACATAACATGTTTCGTGTTCCGTTTGTGAATCGTGTGTGACTTTAACAAATGTATTTGTGATACATTACATGTGTAAGCAATCATATACGTGTCATGTATTCATAAAGCACATCACTAGCAATTACTCCCCGTAAGGGCATTTTGGTCAAATCATGACAACTAACTAGCCATTATTCCCCATAAGGGCAATTTGGTCAAATTATGACAATCAATTAGCAATTATTCCCCGCAAGGGTAATTTGGTCAGATAAGTTGGCATGAATCGTGAGTTGAAACGCTCGCACTCGTCTGGCTTTATCTGTTTCTTTTCTACTGAGGGCGTCGGCCACTACATTGGCCTTGCCAAGGTGATACTTGATGGCACAATCGTAATCCTTGAGCAGCTCGACCCAACGGCGCTGTCGCATGTTCAGCTCCTTCTGATCGTAGATATGTTGGAGACTCTTGTGGTCGGTGTAAATGGTAAACCTGATACCGTACAAGTAATGCCTCCATATCTTAATGGCGAACACCACAGCTCCAAGTTCCAAATCATGGGTCGTGTAGTTCTTCTCGTGAACCCGTAGTTGTCGAGAGGCATAAGCTATAACCTTCTCGAGTTGCATCAGCACACAACCGAGACCTTGTATAGATGCGTCACAGTGTACCTCAAAATTTTCCGTTCCCTCGGGGAGGGCTAGAATAGGGGCGCTACAGAGTTTGGTTTTCAATAGTTGAAAAGCGGATTCTTGCGCGTCACCCCAATTGTACTTAGTGCCTTTGTGAGTCAAAGCGGTGAGGGGTTGAGCAATCTTTGAAAATCCCTCGATGAAACGTCGGTAGTAGCCGGCCAGTCCTAGTAATTTGGTCAAAACATAACAATTATATAGCAAGTATCATGTTTCATGCAATTTCACAAAACTCAGCAGCTAGTTTCACCGAGACAGAAATTCTACTTGAAAGATTGTACTATTCCACCGATCATAGCATCTCAATTAATTTACCAAAAATCATCACAGAAGCATATATGTCTTAGGTTTCCAGAACATATTTTATTATATTTTTATTCCACATAGTGTTCTCACAATCATCAAATCATTACAGCAAACTCATAACAGTCAAATTCATGCGCAACAGAATGTTATTTGCAATTCCCGTTAAACGAAAAATCCAATAAATGCAAGACCACTTGGGTTAGGTTCCTAACTCAATAGGTCAACTTGCAGAAGTGGAACCAACCCAATTGGTCTCGTAGTTCATGAGATATAACATTTACAAAACAACCTAACAGCAGGTCTAACAGCTCAGCTTTGCACAACGTTTTTGTAAAATCATAAAAGTTAACCTTTACTTGTCCAAAAATTACAAATTTATACTCTATAGAAACTAGACTCAACCTAGTTTACTGTAGTACCAATAATCTCAACCAATTTTCACATTAACACTTCGATACAGTCACTTAAACATCAAATACACATTCTGTCCAGAAACTGTTTGCATCCAAACTCAACATATCAACTATCTATGGACCATCATGCATTCATATAACACTCTAGACTCCATAATCACTACCCATGCACATCAATTACACCTTACATACATGATTAGGGTTTTTGTTTGAACTCAAATCAAAGACACAAGTAATTAGCATGTAACAATATCAATTCTAGTTATCGTATCATTAACAAATCAACAACAATCATATTAACACAACACCATACAAGAATCGGCAGCTAGGGTTTGTAGTTAACCCAACAAACATCAAAATCAAGTAAAAAGGATGCATAGGATAATCGATTATACCTTCCTAGCACCTAATTCTTCAATCAAACACTTGAATTGATGGTTGTATGTGTGTGTAAAGGTGACGGCAGCCGTGAGGGGGAGGGGAGAAAGCTCCGATCGGGATGTGGTGTGGGGGAAAGAAAAGAAGTTAGGGTTTGGTTAATGATGTATTTATAAACATAACATGTTACATTCAAGTCCCTCCACTTCTAAGTATTACTTTGCTAGCCTAACTAACTTGTTTACATCTTGAGTTAACGTTTATAACCATGTTATCACACAACACATAAGTCTAACACATAATTATCACATAATTACTGTTTTGACGTTTTTCGTTTATTCATCAATCGTTTGCGTCAACTCGTTTGCGTTTCGGTGCAATTCCCGATAGACTACACATGTAGTAAGTGTTAAGCGTCATTTAAACCCTAGTTTAAATGTAATGAAGTGTGCGTTATAGATTCAGTGATCTTAAGTTTGAATTGACGGAGTTGAGTTAACGGAGTTAACCTGGAATTGACGATTGTCACATCTGTATAGATAGTACACTTAGTACCGTACAGGTAATGCCTCCATATCTTAAGAGCATGCACTACTGCCGCTAGCTCTAAATCATGCGTCGGATAAGTACTCTCATGGACCTTCAACTGTCTAGACGCGTAAGCTATCACTTTCCCTGGTTGCATCAACATGCAACCTAACCCTTGATGCGAGGCATCAGCACAAACAACGAAATCCTCGTCACCATCGGGTAGAGCAAGGATTGGAGCTTGCGTGAGTCTCTTCTTTAATTCTTCAAAGGCTTCTTCTTGAAACTTTCTCCAACTGAATACTATCGACTTTTGGGTCATACCGGTCAGCGGTGCGGCTATCTTGGAGAAACCTTCGATGAATCTCCTATAATAGCCAGCTAACCCTAGGAAGCTTCGTATATCAGTCGGATTCTGCGGAGTCTTCCAATTCGTTATCGCTTCAATCTTAGCTGGGTCCACGGTAATCCCTTCCGGATTAATCACGTGACCTAAAAATTGCACTTCTCTTAACCAGAACGCGCACTTCGAAAACTTAGCATACAACTTCTCTTTCTTCAGAGTCTCCAATACCTCTCTTAGATGCTCAGCATGGTCAGACTCGCTCTTTGAATAAATCAATATATCATCAATGAAGACGATAACCGACTTATCCAACATCGGCCGACACACCCTATTCATCATGTCCATAAATGCTGCGGGAGCATTCGTTAGACTGAATGACATTACGAGGAACTCGTAGTGTCCATACCGCGTTCGGAACGTTGTTTTAGGGATGTCTGCCTCCTTCACCTTCAGCTGATGGTAGCCTGATCTGAGATCTATTCGTGAGAACCAACTTGAACCTTGCAGTTGGTCAAACAGATCATCAATTCTTGGCAAAGGATATCTATTCTTTACCGTAAGCTTATTCAACTCACGATAGTCTATGCACATTCTCATACTTCCATCCTTCTTCTTCACGAACAACACTGGTGCACCCAACGGGGAAAACACTTGGTCTTATGAAACCTTTGTCGAGGAGTTCTTGCAGTTGGGACGTCAATTCTTTCATTTCGGACGGCGCTAGACGGTAAGGCGCTTTCGCGACAGGTTGGGCTCCAGGTACTAAATCTATCTGAAATTCTATCTCTCGCTCCGGTGGCAACCCCGGAAGATCCTCAGGGAATATTTCTGGGTAGTCGCGCACAATAGGAACATCTTTCATTTCTTTCGTCTCGGCCGTAGCGTTGACGACATACGCCAGGTAGGCACAACACCCTCGCCTTAGCAAACCCTCGGCTTTTATCATCGAAATGACATTAAGCCCAGAACTTTCCTTATCACCATAAACCGTCACCGCACTACCATCCAAGGACCTTAACTTTATTATCCTACTCTTACATACTATCTGAGCCTCAAACTCAGACAACCAATCCATACCCAAAACCACGTCGAACCCTCCCAAGGTCATAACGTACAAGGTAACAGGGAACTCATGTCCCTCCAATTCTATCTTACAGTCCTTAACCATTTTCATTATTTTAACCGAAGTGTCACTAGCGGTCTCTACTATAAGAGTTTCAGACACTCGGCAACATTTCATTTTAGCTAGTTTACTAAATGGTGTGGCTACGAAACTTTTGTTTGCGCCCGAATCAAATAATACAGAAGCGGAAACACCGTTCACTAGAAACGTACCTGTGACGACATCCGGAATCTGCTTGGCTTGTTCTTGGGTCAGCATGTAGGCTCTAGTTCTTGGCCTAGCTTGATCGGCATCCTTCTTTCCACTACCTCCAGCTTCACCCTCGGTGCATTCTCTAGCAAAGTGACCTGTCTTACCACACTTGTAGCATGCAGGCTTAGAACCGCACTCATGAGCATAATGACCTGCCTTCCCACACTTGTAGCAAACATTCGACCCAACTCTACACTCTCCAGCATGCATCTTTCCACACTTATGACATGTATCCGAACCCTTTCCCCACTTACACTCACCACTGTGTGCCTTGCCACAAGTCTTGCACGACCTGTTCTCCCAAACTCTCGGCTGCTTGTTCTTAGGGTTCCACATCTGGGTACCGGGTCGTTTAGCAGGAGCGACCCATTTCTTCTCTTTCTTCTCGTCTCCCACCACCACATCATCCGCTGCCAAGTCTGCATAGACCATTTCTGCGAGTTCGACAGCAGAATCAAAAGTAGCAGGTTTACTTGTCCTGACTAACATGCGGACTCTCTGTGGTAATCCCCCACATAACACTTGATTCTCTTAGCCTCAGTGTTGACCATATCGGGCACCAACCTAGACATTCGATTGAACTCGGTGGTGTACTCACGATGTGTCATTATCCCAGCTTTCAAGTTCAGGAACTTCATCTCCGCCTTCTCAACCTCGGCGTCAGCACAGAACTTCTTCATCACTAATTCCTTCAGAACCTCCCACTTCATCGCTTTGATCTCTTCACGGGTCTTCCTCTGCTCCACACTCTCCCACCAATACATAGCCTCATCTTCAAATGATTGGGTGGCATAACCGACAGCTTGGTCAGGACGACACTCGCTGATTCGGATAATTTTATCCATGGCGGTTATCCACTGAAGAGTGGCGATTGCGTCTCCTAAACCAGTCAGCTTAGGCGGGTCACAACCTTTGAAGGACTTATAGTTGCAACCGCCTCGGCCCCTCTTCCTATCATCAACTTTCACGGACCTCACCTCACTAGAATCACCCTTTTCCCTCTTATCATCTTTCCTACCATTACCACCTGCCCCTTCAACAGTTCTTTCACGGCTTCCAGCAGACCCTCCCGGAGTAATATTCTTCACAGCAGTGGCTACAGCTTGAACAATAGCTGCTTGAATGGCGGGATCCAGTTGAACTCCTTCATTGTTTTCCTGGTTTCTTCCAGCTGCGCTTCCTTTAGCTTCGGTGTTGGAAGCTGTCTCAACCGAAGGTTGCTGGACACGACGAGGCCTTCCGCGTCGTCCAGTGCGACCTCCAGCTCCAACAATGTCTCCAGCTCCAGCCATCGTATTCTAAAAAGGAAAACACAAACATCATCACTCAAGGAACTATTTAGTACAAGGATAGCAAGGCTAACAGGTAATAACAGTGGCCAGCTGTGATTAGCTGATCACGTTGCTTTCCGTGTCCTATACACTTCCCTTTATGAGTCTATTTGTGCTGGTTCTACTTATGCAGTTAGTCAAATCAAACAATCAATTATTCCTATCCCTGTCGTTCACATATCTTTTCTTTCTCATTAACATATATCATTTAATCATACACTTTACCTTTACTGATCTTGCTTGAGCGACACATGGCATTCTTGAACTGGCATCTTCTTTCCTTTCTTACTTAAATCTCATTCTCTGTTCGAGTCTAAGCATGTAGGATGCTTAAATCTCTCGAACTTTGCTCTGGTACCAACTTGTAAGGCCCCGTTACCGGTAGCCCTACTTTCGTGTTGGATTTACTCATAAACGCAGTTCTAAATATCAGAGTTAATTAAAACATTCGCGGAATATAAAAGCTTTCATAAAATATTTCATAACAAAACACGTCTTGTCTTAAAACATCATTTTGTCTTTCAAAATAAACGAAACATTAAACTTAAACGTCTTGAGTCTTCCGATGCCAGCCTCTTATTCAGTGCCACGTGTCTCCTCAAGCGAGCTGCCTCATCCTACTCACCTGCGTGCATACTAAAAGTCAGCTACGCTGAGTGAGTTCTAGTTAATCATACGCTATACAATACACATAAACTTATATTCTTTCATTCATACTTTCATACTTTCATACTTTCTTTTGTATTAACTTACTTTCATATCTTACGTTATAAAGAGCATTACGTCCTACATTCCTCGAGTATTATTAGGGCTCGGTACCCTCCTTCCCCGAGTATTATTAGGGCTCGGTACCCTCCTTCCTCGAGTATTATTAGGGCTCGGTACCCTCTTTCCTCGAATATTAGTAGGGTTCGGTTCCCTAGTTCTCGAATATTAGTAGGGTTCGATTCCCTCTTCGTTACCATACAACCATACATCATACCTCGAGTATTATTAGGGCTCGGTACCCTCTTTCCTCGAATATTAGTAGGGTTCGGTTCCCTAGTTCTCGAATATTAGTAGGGTTCGATTCTCTCTTCGTTACCATACAACCATACATCATACCTCGAGTATTATTAGGGCCCGGTACCCTCTTCGTAACCATACAACCATCCTTTCCTTCTTTTATTAACTTTATCACATTCATACACATAAGCATACATATCATACTTACCTTATACTTAGCGTTACAACCTGACAGTACGTGCAATATCCGAAGATCATTCACGTACCGTCAAGCCATCATTCATACATATCACATTATTCACATAAGGCATACACTTATCTCTTAGGATAAGCGTATTAACAAACATATCGAGTATGCACACAGCCCCGAAAACATAACACATAAATGGGGCTAGAAACTCACCTGAACACGTCTACGCTCTCCGTTAATAGTTATTCCCTTCTTGAGCTGTGCCCGGCTAACTGTATAATATTTACACGTATCAATTAACTACTACTACTCATGTTGTATTTCTATCTTTATATGACCCACAACGAACGGGGGTTCGGGGGCAGCGCCCCTGGCAGCGGGGTCTAGGGGCGGCAGCCCCTAGCAGGGTCCAAGGGGCAGAGCCCCTAGCTGGGGTTACACATTTTTCATTAGGTTTTTTAATTTATTTTCTAAGCGAACTTAACTTTAGGCGAAGTTAAACCTTAAGCGAACTTAGCTTTAGGCGAAGTTATCAGTTAGGCGAACTTGGCCGTAGGCGAAGTTATCAATTAGGCGAACTTGGCCTTAGGGGAAGTTACCAGTTAGGCGAACTTGGCCGTAGGCGAAGTTATCAATTAGGCGAACTTGGCCTTAGGCGAAGTTACCAGTTAGGCGAACTTGGCCGTAGGCGAAGTTAAGCTTTGAAGGCGAAGTTAAGCTTTGAAGGCGAAGTAAAGCTTTTGCAGGCGAAGTTATCAGTTTGCAGGCGAAGTTGCCCAGTTCGCAGGCGAAGTTGCCCAGTTCAGCTACAGGTTTGGTTTTTATCAAGCATTTTGGCGATTTTAATACCCTTGTTATGGTTCGACATCACCCACTAACGTTCCCTAACCATTTTCGGTCGTATATATATCCCGTATATACTATAAAGCTTGGATCTTTAAGCTTAAGGACATTCAAAAGGCTAAACGTTCAATAAAACGTAAACTTTAAAGGTCAAGAACATACCTTTAGCGCTCGTTCGATCTTGGTTAGCTTGTTTATGCACTCTAGATCTCGTGTAATAAGATCTAATACCAACTAACGTTTACTCTCTCTCGGGTCTTGCTCGTTTATGGTGTGTGTGTGTGTTTGGAGTGTGTTAGAGAATAAGATGGAAATGAAATGAGGGTTTAGGGTTTTAACTTGGTTTAGGGGATATTTATATCCCTTAAAGCCCATGGACCTAAGGCCCATTCTCATTTAACCCATCTCAATTAATCTAAGTCCATGATCCGTTCTTTACTCGATATTGATTAATTAATAACGCGAAATCACTAAACGTAACTTTCTTTATTCAACATTATAAATTTTAGGATGTTACAACTGGTCTGAGGGTGATATGGTGTTGCCAAAAGGTGGTGAACTCTATATCGTGCTAAGACTTTGTCCATTAAGGTATTACAGAAGTGGGTACCTCTGTCGCTGATTAGGGATTTTGTTGTACTGAATTGTGAAAACCATTTTTTCAGAAATCGTACAACTACTCGAGAATCGTTAGTGGGAAGAACTTGTGCTTCTACCAATTTAGACATGTAGTCGACTGCTATAAGGATGTATTTATTTCCGAATGAGTTAGGAAATGGGCCCATGAAATATATTCCTTATACATCAAAGACCTCACAAAATTGAATGCCTTTTTGAGCCATCTCATTTTTGGCTGAGATGTTTCCGGCTCTTTGACAAGCATCGCATGCTTGGATCAAAGCATATGTGTCTTTATATATGGTGGGCCAGAAAAATCCTGCATCAAACACTTTTCTGACCGTGGTGGCGGTACTGTGGTGTCCCCCAGTAGGTCCTTCATGGCAATGTTTGAGAATATCTAAGGCTTCCTTTCCTGATACACACCTATGAACTACCTGATCAGCACCTATCCTAAACAAGTAAGGGTCTTCCCAGAAGTAGAACTTAAGGTCGAAGAAGAATTTCTTCCGCTGTTGATGAGTGAGCCCTTTCCTTAAGATTCTACATGGTAAATAGTTCGCGGAATCGGTAAACCAAGGACTTTCGTCTTCCTCCTGCATGACTGCTTGGATATGCATGAGAACATCATGTGGAAAATTATCATTGATAATTTCCTCGTGGTGTCCTTTTGAAGCTGGGTATTCTAAGCGCGAAAGATGGTGTGGCTACATTTTCTGCTCCTTTTTTGTCCTTAACTTCAATGTCGAATTCTTGGAGTAGTAGAATCCATCGGATGAGTCTGGATTTTGCATCTTGTTTGTTAAAGATGTATCTTATGGCGGCATGGTCGGTGTATACTATGGTTTTGGAAAGAACTAAGTAGGATCTAAATTTTTCAAAAACAAAGACTACTGCTAGTAACTCTTTCTCCGTTGTGGTGTAATTTTCTTGTGCATCGTTAAGAGTTTTACTGGCATAGTAAATTGGGTGAAAGTGTTTTTCTTTGCGTTGTCCGAGTACGGCTCCAACTGCAAAGTCACTTGCATCGCATATGATCTCGAATGGAAGGGTCCAATCGGGTGTAGTCATGATTGGTGCATTAACAAGTTTGTCTTTTAATATGTTGAATGATTCAACACATTATTTAGAGAAGACGAATGGTGGGTCCTTCTCCAGAAGTTTGGTCATAGGTCTAGCAATTTTGGAGAAGTATTTTATGAAGCGGCGGTAGAAGCCTGCGTGTCCTAGAAATCTTCTAATGGCTCTGACAGAAGTTGGCGGTGGAAGTTTGGATATGGTTTTTATTTTGGCCCTATCAACTTCTAGTCCTGCTTGGGATATCTTGTGACCTAGAACGATGCCTTCTTTGACCATAAAGTGGCATTTTTCCCAGTTGAGCACTAGATTCACTTCTTCACACCTAGCTAACATTTTATCTAGGTTTTTCAGACAATGATCGAATGAGTCTCTGAAGACTGAGAAGTCATCCATGAAGACTTCCATAGAGTTTTCGATCATTTCATGAAAGATGGCCACCATGCAACGTTGGAAGGTGGCTGGAGCATTACATAGTCCAAATGGCATTCTTCGGTAGGCGAAGGTTCCGTATGGACATGTAATAGTGGTTTTCTCCTGATCCTCAGGAGCAATGGGAATTTGAAAATATCCAGAGAATCCGTCAAGAAAACAATAGAACATTTTTCCTGATAATCGCTCAAGCATTTGATCTATGAAAAGAAGTGGAAAATGACCTTTTCTTGTGGCGTCATTAAGTTTCCGGTAATCAATGCAAACTCGCCAGCCTGTGATGGTTCTCATTGGTATTAACTCGTCCTTCTCGTTCATTACAACAGTCATTCCTCCCTTCTTGGGTACTACTTGAACGGGACTAACCCAAGGTGAATCCGAGATCGGGTAGATTAATCCGGCATCAAGCAGTTTGATTATTTCTTTCTTCACCACATCTTGCATGTTGGGATTGAGACGTCTTTGATGTTGGACCACGGGTTTGTATTCTTCTTCCATGAGAATTTTGTGAGTACAAAAAGAAGGACTGATGCCCTTGATATCCATTATCTTCCATGCGATGGCCTTCTTATGGTTCTTAAGGACCTTAAGAAGTTCGTCTTTCTCTTCTTTTGAAAGGTGAGATGAAATAATTGCTGGGAGTTGAGAGTATTTTTCTAGAAAGGCGTATTCGAGATGGTTTGGTAGTTCTTTTAACTCTAAAGCTGGTGGTTCTTCGATTGATGGTTTTGATTTTTCATTGGATTCAGTGATCTCAAATACTACTTCTGATGCTTCTTGATAGTTATTCACAGTATTGAGATTATTGTTTTCTAAAATGGGTTTGGTACTAGTATCTGTTAAGATTTGTGTTTCTAATGACGCATTAAGGGAAGATTTCCGAACATAGCAACTCACGATAGAATCGACGATGTCAACACAGTATAATGTGTCATCATGATGTTGTGGATATTGCATAGATTTTCCTATGTCAAAAGTGATTGCCTCGTCATTGACCCTGAGAGTGAGTTTGCCGGTGCAAACATCAATAATAGCCTTTGCGGTGGCTAAAAAGGGTCTTCCTAAAATCAGAGGTATACTTTTGTCTTCCTCCATGTCTAGAATCACAAAATCTACTGGGAAAACAAACTTGTCAATTTTGACAAGCATGTTTTCAACAATGCCCCGAGGATATTTAACAGATCGGTCGGCTAACTGAATGCTCTTGCGGGTGGGCTTTGGTTCTCCTATCCCTAGTTTTGCAAAAACCGCATAAGGCATTAAATTAATACTAGCTCTTACGTCAGCCAGGGCATTGCTAACAGACAAATTTCCTATGAGACAAGGGATAGTAAAACTCCCTGGATCGGTCATTTTTGGCGGCAGCTTGCTTTGGAGGACAGCTGAACATTCTTTACTCAAGGTGACATGCGAGAGCTCCTCCAGCTTCCTTTTGTTGGTCAACACTTATTTGAGAAACTTTGCATAGTTCGGCATTTGAGCAATGGCTTCGACGAAAGGGATGTTGATGTGGAGTTGTTTGAAGAGTTCTAAAAACTTCCCGTACTGAGCTTCCAATCTCTCCTGTTTCAGCCATCCAGGGTATGGAATAAGTGAAATATAAGTTTGGACTGGCTCCTTGGGTTGTACGGTGCCCGTTGGATTCAGTGTTTCTTGTGGCTTGTTAGCGGCATCCTTTTTCGTAACTGGTTCTGAAGTTGGTGAGGCAACAGTTGTTGTACCGCTTCTGAGTGTAACGGCGTTAGCTGCTGCATTCGGGTTAGTGTTTGTGTTGCTTGTAAGAGCGTCGGGTGGTCTTTCTGATAATTGTCGGACAATCTGTCTGATCTGAGTTTCTAGATACCGCAATGATGCTTGTTGACTTTTGAGGTCGGCTTCATGTTTTAACAATACTCCGCTGATATCAATAGCTCTTGAGTCGGCCTTCTTGACTCGGACCTGTTCTAAAAAGTCGAGGTATTTCGAATTGTTTGTTGACACGGACAAAGTCAGGGAAAACCTTTGAAATTTTTTCAATATTGAACCGACTTCTCCCTAGGTCTATTAGTGAACCTTCTCTCCAGGGATTATGAAACTAGAAATATTCTTGTTATTGCTTCGACTCATATTCCCCAAAAAGTGGATCCCGCTCTAATAGCTCCGAATAAATTAAATACGTGCATTAAGATACGAAGGCTTCTTCTTCCACAACAACGAAACTCTTTTTCCTATTCAAAGCTCAGCCCTTTGTCTCTGTGTTTTCACATCGAGAATTATTTGCAGATGAAGAGATGTCAAGCTTCATTTGTTTTGGTTATAATTGGATTATCTCTTCGATCTTTGAGTAGCTCGGGTTTTGATGGCTACTGGAACTTTGATCTTGGAATTGAGGTTTAGGCTGGAAGGGTTGATTTATTGGTCTTTTCTCACATCCGGGTAAGGTTTGATTGTTACCTCCAACTTGCCAACTGAAATTCGGGTGGTTTCTCCATCCTGGATTGTAGTTGTTGCTGAAAGCGTTGTTCTGTCGAGCGATGAAATCGACTTCTTCCATGGCCATGATGGCTTGTTTACAGTCACTCGTCTTATGATTTCCTCCACAACTGTCACAGGTGAGTCTGGTTTTTGATAGCTCGGCTTGAAGTTGTTCGAATTTCTTATAAAGGGCTTCAAGCTGTGCCGTGACAAGAGTGTTTGAATCGATGTGGTGTATTCCTTTATGGGTAGGTGTAGATCTTGGTGGGTTGTAAGCGAAACTCTTCTTTGCGTCCTTCTCCAGGACTTCAAATGCTTCGTTAGGTGATTTGGATCCCAGGTCTCCACCAGCGATATGGTCGATGGCCTGTTTGTTTTGACTGGATTGGGCGTCAAAGAAAGTTTGTACTTGTAACCATACGCTCAGTCCATGGTGTGGGAATCTTCTTAAAACACTTTTGTATCTCTCCCATGCTGCGTGTAACGATTCGTCATCATCGGTCCGGAATCCGGTAATGCTGGCTCGGTATTTGGCTGTTTTATCGGGCGAAAAATATTTGAGGAGAAACTGTTCAACCATCTGGTCCTAAGTGGTGATGGAACCAGAGAAAATAGATTCTATCCATTCTAGGGCTTGACCCCTTAGAGAGAAAGGAAATTGTTTAAGCTTGATTTGATCGTCCGAACAATTTTGAATTTTAAAGGTTCCGCAGATTCGTAGGAATCGAGATATGTGAGAAAGAGGGTCTTCGTTGAGGAGACCATGAAATTGAACTGAATTTTTCACCATATGAATGGTGCTTGATTTGATTTCGAAATTTTTGGTGATTTCGGGTGGAGCCACTCCATTGCCATAGCCTTCAAGAGTTGGCTTGGCATATTGGCTCATGTTTGGCTCATTGTTCTGTGACGCCATCATTTCTTCGGTTTGATTTTCTCCTGATGTGGTGGCGTCAATTGATTTGTCTTTGATTGCTTCGGCGTTTTCTGCAGTCCGTTTATGTTCTCGTTGACGAAAGAGTCGTTCCGGTTCAGAAATTGGAGAAACAAGCTCAGGCTCAAAAGTAGAAGACATACAAGGGACTAAATCAAAATTAAACACTAAAGTAAAAGCTAGATAGGATTAGTCTAAGTTTGTCTAATATTAAACTACGAGTTAGGCTAAGCTATTTTAAACTAAACTATGATCTAAATTAATTAAGCTAAAGTAAAGTAAGGCAATTAAAGGTTAAAATTTGGCTAGCCGTAAAATTATATATTTTAGTATTTAGTAAAAAAACAAAGATAAAATAAAATAGAAGTAAAAATTTGTACAATTATAGACAATAATTAAATTAAAACTTGATGAATGGAATGATTTGCTTTTGCACACGATCGTTCTTAAAAACGTACCGTGTCCCCGACAACGGCGCCAAAAACTTGATGCGTGCGTGCGTGTGGTATAAAATATGATGAATGGAATGATTTTCTTTTGCACACGATCGTGTTTTAAATTTATAAAAGTGATTTCTACAAAGACTAAACACACACAAAATAGGCAAGTGTACCTATCGTATATGTAGAATAGTATTGGTAAAAACCAAGTATCAATCCATGGACACAAATGTTTCTAATGGTAAATCGTTGTTTTACTTTAATCGGAGTTTTTAATCATTTTGGGGTTAATTTTTTGAACTTTTTATAAAATATAAATACTTATATATAATTTATAGGTGACCAAGACAATAAATTCTAAACGAGTTGTTCAATTATGCGAAGGTTACCATCTAAGATCAAGAATCCACTCCATTTTAGCATTGATAATTGATATATAAACATGTGGTAGACTTGCCGTAATAATATATGATAGATAGCTCCTTAAGCCTTAAGTGAGCATCTTTGGCACGAAGGAGGTAGCATGCGCATTTTAAAGTCCATCCTTTCTTAATGTCATGCCACCTCAATAATGTCAATTTAAGTTGGCAAGTAGTTTCGTAAAGTAGAAAGATTAGGATTGACTTCGATTTCTCAAATACCAATTCTAACAACTTCGGGTGGTTGTAGTTAACTCACACAACCTCCCCTTGGTTGATTTATGTAGGTTATAATTACACGTTCCATTAACATATGACTTCTTTAACTAATTTGATATCCTAAGCAAAGCCATTTTCGGATTACCAAGGTTTAGAGAAATACATCATAACTTATATCTCATCATTTCTAAGTACAATATAAGGATCCATGTTTCGATAATGTATCAAAGTATTTCTATTTTTCAAGAACATGAATCGATCATGAACGATTGCCAATGGGATTGACAACCACCAACTTTGAATTAGTGATTTAAGATGGTGAAACATTTCTCATCAAAAGATAATTGTAATATAACCATGTACTTTACTAGACTACACCACATGTCTTGATTAATTATGAAGTAAAACAAAGCTTCTTCATAGATTTTAGATGGTAAAGGAGTTTAGCTCATAATGAGCATGATGATAAACATTAAGATGAATGATGATAACAAATACATGATTAAACTTGGAACAATCTAACCAATTGTAGATGAATCTTCCTTCTTAATGATGGTAATGATGGTTGATGGTGATGACCTCCAAGCCTTCAAACTCTTCACTAGATCTTCAATGTGAGTGTTAGTGTGTGTTTTTATAAGTGAAAACCGGATAGAACTATTTTCAAGGCACACCAAATGAGTGCAACATGAGCCACTATTTATAGGCAATATGAAGTGAGAAGCACGGCCCCGTGCTTTCGTAGGCACGCCCCCGTGCTTTTTAGTAACATGTGCTAATTATTTTTGTCGTTTATGGAAGGTAGGCACGACCCCGTGCTTCCTGAGGCACGCCCCCGTGCATTTTAGTGACATGTGCTATTTATTTTTGTTATTTCTGAGTGGTAAGCACGGCCCCGTGCTTCCAAAAGCACGGCCCCGTGTCCAGCTGTTCACTATTTTGTCTTTTCTTGTAAATTTTTTGTCTTTTCTGAAAAGTGACCAGAAGCACGGCCCCGTGCTTCCAAAAGAACAGCCCCGTGTTTCCTAAAAGCACAGCCCCGTGTTTCCAAAACACAGCCCCATGTTTCCTGAAAGCACAGCCCCATGTTTCCTGAAAGCACAGCCCCATGTTTTGCTGTTTTCTTTGGTTTTTCTTTGTTTTTTTTCATTCGTTTATTCGTTTGAGGCTTGGATTCACCTGAAAATACATTTTAACATGATAAGTAGTTATTTTAACTATATTATACGATAGAATTGCAGTTTTTAGAGATTATTTAATGTTAAAAAGATGTATATTTTTATATACATCACCTCACTCAATTAAATAAAAGATAAATACGAAACGTATCAAAGCCGTTGTTTGTTAAAGTAGGTGACCTGAAACCTGCTACCAATTGACATACACTTGTTGTTAAGTTGTTGTCCTCAACGGCTGTTTTGGATAAGAAGCCTAGGAATCTGACGACGTCGTTTAGTGGGCGTAGTAATAATAATAGTAATACTCGTATTGCTGAGTGTCTTGTTAGTGATGAAACTGGGACTATTTTGTTTACTACTCGCAATGATCAAGGTCATATTCTGACTCATACACACATAATTACACTTAGGGGCGTTTGGTTCGCGGAATATTTATTTTAAAGGAATTGGATTTTGAATTGGAAACGAGTTGAGTCGGGCGAATTCGGGTTAGAATGGCTCAATTCCGGTTGGGCCGAAATCCGACTCGAACCTATTTCGGGTCAAAACTTGTTCCGACCCGAATATCGTCACGACCCGTGCACGTGTCGAACTAAAACCCATCTCAACCCGAAACCTGTTACGACTTGAAATTCATTTCGGCCCAAAGCAATATAAACATGCCAACGATTTTTTGAACTTTCAGTTTGATATTGGATGGATATTTGAATTTCAATGAAGATGGAATTTGATTGGAATTAGTTTTAAATTCCAATTATTTCAATATACAAGCGAAGCGAACACGTCATTTCTAGGGATTTAATTCCATTTGCTCCAAATTTTTCAACGACTTCCATGAACCGAGCGTGCCCTTATGATTATTGTTGGTTATTTGATTATCATCTAGACTAGGTTGATTCTAATCCTTGGTGAGGAATCACCGAATAGCTAACCTAAACCGAAGAAACCAAACCAAATTAACCGAAATTGGGTTCATTATTTTTTTTGGCACCCTCGAACCTCGGTTAACCAAATTAATCTAAATGAACCGATCCGAGCCATTCATATTTATTTCTAGTAGTTTATATCTCTATTTATTTCTTATTTTTATATCGTCATTTCTTGTATTTCTAAGCATAAAGTTGGTTGACTCATTATGGTTAGTTTAAAATTTGTATCCGAAGTTTGGTTTTGGTTATTCTAACCGAACCTATTGATGCTATGGATTTTTCAAAAAATCGAAAATTGGTTATCGGTTATGGGTAAAAACCAAACCTATGTTTGCTCACCCTTGTAACTTGCACACAATTGATGAAAGTTTTTGTAATTTTGTCGTTTATATTGATTATCGACACTTCAAATTCATATTTTATTTTGAGAGATGCAGTTTTCTACTAATTTGCAGGGCTATTTACACGCTGCAATAGTGCACTTCTATTTTTGAGTGATCGTTTCTATTATATGGGTCGGTTTGGGTGGTTTTGCGCTCCAACTGAAACAAAAATCAAGAATTCGATTTTTAAACCGTTTGGTTTCAGTTTTTTTGGTTTTTGCAATGAGTTTGGTTTGGCTTCGGTTTTTTCGGTTTTATCATTTGGGACTGAAACTTTTGGGCAGAAAAATGATCAAACTGAAACTTTGGGTCTATTTTTTTTTTTTTTTTTGTTAATTAATGACTAATTGGTTATATCAAGGATCTAATGTTTGTATGGTTCACCATTTATTAATTTCCTATAAATTACTTAAAAATTGCTTTTTTTTCTTTTTTTTTTCTGTTTTAAGTATTTTGGCTGATAAAAATGGCCGATAGTAATGACTTTGGGTCTGAAGACTTTGGTCTAAAGTTTTGTGTTAATCAGTGACTCAGTGACCTACTGATTATTAAACATTTGGACAAAGTTTTTATGTTGAATCATTTATTTATTTATAAATTACTTTTGTTTTATAATTTGGATCTGAAAATTTGGGCTGGAAAAAATTGCCAAAGGTAAGGTCTTTGGGCTTAATTTTTTTTTTTTTTTTTTGTTAGTTAATGACTAATTGATTGTGAAATATTTGAAGCTAAAGCTTTTGTGTTACACCATTTAGTAATTTCTTATAAATTACTTAAAGTCGGTTTTTCTTGTTTGGTTCAGTTATTTCAAATTTTGGTTGATAACAAAACTGAACCAAAAAGTCGTCTTTTTTTATTTATATTTTTTTAACATAAAACCAAACCGTTGGTTTATGATTGGTTTTGGTCATTTCGATCCGTTATGGTTCAGTTATATTGGTTTGGTATACGTCCCTGGTTCTGATGCTAACCGTGATTAAACTTGTAATGCAGTTGATTTGATGAAGGCCGGAAGTACTGTGATAATCAGAAATGCCAAGATTGACATGTTCAAGGGGTCAATGAGACTAGCTGTCGATAAGTGGGGGCGCATTGAGGTTACCGATCCAGGATCCTGCAAGTTTCACTGTCAAGGAAGATAACAATTTGTCCCTGGTTGAGTATGAGTTGGTGAATGTTTCTGAGTGATTATTACGGTGTGGGAGGGATTATTTTTTGTGACTTGGGGGGTTTAGGTATACAAGAAGGCGGGCAGGTTTAGTCTTTCTTGTCGCTATAGTTTTAACATGTCTGGTGGCCTTATAAGTGGTGTTTACTTTGTAAAAAGATTACCTTTTGAATGATCTTTTGATGGGTACGCAACATGAATGTTGGTCTCATCAGATGTTTAAGATTGCGTTATTATCAGTGTGATGGTCGTCCGTTTGAGATGTCCTGTGTTTCGGTCAAAAAGTTTGGTGTTTTAGTTTGTCTCTCGGGCATCACACAAACAAGAGGTGTGCATATTGCTGAACATGCTCTTGACGGCGAACCGGTAAATACGGTTTTGAAAAATTAAAAGTTTAAAACTAAACTAACCATGTCGACTGTATCTGTCGGACCGGCTAGATCAGTTCAGTTTTGCTGGTTTAAACCATATTTTTTAGCATGGAATCATACCTTTGGTTGTTAATTGCAGGTTTGCAAAAATATCAAACCTTTTTTATCATTGGAGTATGAAAAAGTTAAAAAAAATTATTAGAAAGTAAGAAAGAATATCAAATTCTATAACAATGACTGACCACCAGCATAGAGTCTAATGCAAATTACAAAACCATTCACACCAACCATCTACTGTTCAACCTGGAGTGGATAAGAACCCATACACACTTAAAACTATGTACCACTAACACAACCTATTCAACCATATCTCTAAAAGAGTATTAAACAGGATGAAGAATAGTAAATTAGTAATCAAGTTATAAATATGTTAATCAAGTAGATAGGTTGTGAGATAACAGGTTAAACAACTAAGAAGCGGATTGTCAGATTAATCTGTTTGTTAAACATGCTAAATTGCCAACCTCAACACAACCCGTTAACTTGAAGAAGTGAACTTGAATATGACCTGTTTACTAAGGTTAGATATGATAACAAAAAACTTAATATTTTCATGTCGCCTGTCAGATTGCGTAGCAAAATACCACCCCTTTGTTTATCTTTCAAAAATATTGAAAGTTTCAATAGTTTTTCAAACATAGGATAACAAAAGGAATGGCAATAGTAAATGCCTGAAAAAATGCAATGGCAATTATCATTTCAGAAACCTTATGCCAACTCCCAAAATTAAGATAATTGGATTCCGGATTTTTGCACACAAACCGCCATTTTTCCCTTAGAGTACAATATCAGGCCACTTCTCGAGAGCTAGCGGTTAAAATGATGAAAAATCATCCATCTACAGGTAGTCATACATCGGTGTTCAAATATGATTAAGAGTACTGGATCAACATTATACTTACAAAAATGATATATAAGATTCTACAAGAAGTGAGAATACAGGTGGGCCGGCGATGGGTTATACCGGGACGGGTTAACAGTGATTGTTTGATGCATAATATCGAAGTGAAAGCAAGAAAACATTGCATTTCAACGAAATCTATTGATATTATTTCAGTTGTGAATAAACAATTACAAAGCACCTTTGTCCATAACTCCATACTATCTAAAACTTCTATAAATATTAATAATGTCAATTGTTATTACAAAGAGTAATGAATACTAATCTAGTTATTGATATAACTATTAAAAAGGTTAACTGCATCAAAACTACACTTTGAGTGGCTTGTTCCGTTGAAGCTGTATTTATATATATCTTAAGCAAACACAAGAGCAAAGAATGCCCAGTTTTATGTGACTCATGGTGAAAGTTGACACTATAATCTAAAGGGCTGTTTGGTAGTCTCTTAATGACCATTAAAAAACTATATCTTAATGGTTCATAACATTTTTATGGTTAAGAGGTAGCTTTAAATTTGAATGGTTAAGAAATCACCTTTTAATGATTACCTCTTTTTAGATGGTACTTCTTAAAGATTTCAGATATCTTTAATCATCATAATTTTTGGTCTAACTAATGTTCCAATGCGTGTTGCGTGATGCGTATGAATCACGTATGAGAGGTGTTCGTTAAAAAATAAAAATACCAAAAAGTTATTTATAGATGATATTTCAACTTGTTAACTTATAAACAATAAAAAGCAAAAGATTAAAACAAAAATAATTATATATAAAAAAAAAGCAGCTATAGTACCATCAAGGAATTTAATACGTTAATAAAGAAAAAAGTCTTTAATGCTATGTGTACAGGTAGTCTCTGCGCAAGGTAAAACTAAGTTGAAAGCCTAAAATTTTGAAATAATCACAAAAATTTGTTTCGCTAGCACAAGTTTAAACACTTTAAATGGTCAATGTATGCTTGCTTTATCTAAAGTCAATTTATAAAGGAAAATCTTAAAACAATTTCTAACGGCTACATTACATAGTTCGGTGTTGTTAATAGTACTTCACATATTTGCTTAATCTAACATGACATATCATTAACAAATGAAGTAATACAAATATAACTTGAAGTAGAAATAGTGACATATCTAAGATATTTGTTAACAAGGACAAAAGAAGATTTAGAATACATCAAGTTATAACAGGCAGGTCATAAGAAATGAGAAAAATCCTAAAATGATTCAACTGATGAGAGAAGTTACCAAAATGATTCAAAGAAATTCAAAATTTTAAATCTAACCCATCTAAATCCATCAGCGGCGTGAGATTGGGAATCCCGCCACCGGATTTCGTCCTCCAATCCTATTCTGACATGTATAAAAGTCCTCATCTACCACGATAGATTTGCATGTAAATCTGTCTGAAGCATTAGATTTCATCTGAAAATTCCTTTCCTGAAAACCATCTTGTACGTGATGCTTGGTCTTGTTTCTATCTTATATGTGAGTTTTCACAAAAGTTGGATTTTGATATTTCTTTGAAATTCATCTTAGAAGATGAATTTCATCTGAGTTTCGTCTTATAAAAACCCACAACAATCATCTTCATCTTCCGGCCATAAACATAAAATCCACTTTCCAGCCACCGGCACCACCACCACCACCACTCCACCGCCAGAAAGAAAAACCACCAACACTCCACCCGCCGGCAAAAACCCACCACCACTCCACCGCCGGCAAAAACCCACCACCCCCACCGTCTTTTACATATAATCAAATTATATAATTTAAACAATTAAATACTCTTATTCATATAAAATTTTTTAGTAATTTATGATATATCTAATTATATTTGTGTATTTATCTTTCATTCTTAGGTAATAAACTTGGTTTACATATTTAACTCAAAACAAGAACAAAGGAATGGAAATAATTAGGGAATATATATTTACTACTAATAAAATAAAAATATTAAAATTAAGAGTAGATAAAAGTAATTTAAAAAGAAATTAGTTTTATTTTATAAGTGAATAGATATATGAAAAGTTAAAAATCAAAGTATATAACATTAGAATTTAGCAACTCTTATTAATAAAATATTAACTTTTTAAAATTCTCAAACGAGTTAACATGGCAACCCAATTTTTAACGGGTCAGGTTTAGGTTGACCTGCCTAAGAAACCAGGTCATGTCAGCTAACCCAAAATCTATATTTTTTTTTGTGTCGGGTTCGAGCTTTGTTTCAAGTCGTGTCAGGAATTGTTGCATATATATATATATATATATATATATATATATATATATATATATATATGAGTGAGATCTAGAAAGAACTAGAGAACTAGTAAAGAATTATTTTTAACTATTTTAAAAAAAATTATTTTATGATTTTTTTTCTTTCCTCCTTCTAATAAGATGATATTGATACTAAAAAAAAAATTTGTCGTTGTAGTAATGTAGTGCATATATGCACTAATTCCTATTGCATATATACAATAGTGTTTTATTGCATATAATACAACACAATTACATTATCCAATACACACTATTGAATATATGCAAATACGACACTAATAATTGTATGCAAAACACATTATTGCAGATATGTAACACAACACTAATGCATATGCACTATATCGATTTTTTTAATTGTTGTATATAATATAACACTATTGCAAATATACAATATAAACAACTATATATTTGTTATTCAACACTATTTCAAATATCAAAATGCACATTATTGCACATACGCATTATAAAAAAGTCGATGTATTGCATAGAACCCCGATACTAGGAGCGCTACCCCCGGATCCCCGTTCGTTGAGGGTTTATTAAACTAGAGATATAGTGATACAGATAGAGCTAGTTAATTGATACTTATAATTTCTATACAGTTAGCCGAGCCCAGTTAAAGAAAGGAATTACTATAAACTCAGAATGAAACAGGACCCAGGTGAGTTTCTAGCCCCACATCCTTATTATGTTTTCAGGGATGTGCGCATACTCGATGTGATTAGTTAATATACTTACCTTAAGTGGTAAGTGTATGATATATGAATATGTTATGAATGATGTATGTATGACATGTGAATGCATTATTGATAACCTATGAATGATTTGGGAAGTACGCAATTATGAAGGTAATAAAATGAATGTATGATGGTATGGTTGTATCGAAGGAAGGGTATCGGACCCTAATAATATCCGAGGATGGAGGAAAACCGGACCCTAATAATATCCGAGGATGGAGGGTACCGGACCCTAATAATATCCGATCTATGTAGGGTGAAATTCTCTTTATAATGTACGAATAGTTATGGACGTACCGTGTATGTTAAATAAAGAAGCTATGAAAGAATGAACATAATGATAAACAAGCTAAGTATGTAATACATACTGTCGGGCACGCATGTGTTTATGTAAGTATGCTATCTGATTAACTAGAACTCACTCAGCGTTACTGACTTTTAGTATGTACGCAGGTAAATAGATTGAGGCAGCTAGCTTGGGGGAGACACATGGCAGGCATTGAAAAGGTTGGCATCTGAAGATCTGTCATAAGATACTTTTGCGTTATGTTTTAAAGACAAGTTTAATGTTTTGTAATGAATGTTGGAAGTTTATTTATTTCCGCAAAAGTTTTTAATTAACTCTGATATTTAGAACTGTGTTTATGAGTAAATCAAACGCCAAAGTAGGGCACCGGGAACGGGTCCTTACATGTGAATCATCGTAACCAACTAATGTGTCTAGTAAATATTTGCCTATTGTAATGAACGGATTATGTCTATGTAATTCACCAACTGGTATAAGTTTTGTTCGGTCAGTTCATTGCATTACCTGAACCTAAAGTGTGTCACTGTTTTCTCTAACTGTTTTACAACCAAATTAATTTTTAAACTGCTTGACGTCGTTTGCCGCCATAGTATAATTAATTAAAAGCATTAAATTTAACGATCACTTTCCACTGATTTCCTGTGGATTCAACACCTTACTTGCCCTCGCTAGTAGAGGTACTTTTATAAATGATTTTGATTGACCTTTCGACATCGATCAAAACTTGTTATGAGATTAGCACTTTCCACTGATTCCCTATGGAGATGACCATATTTACCCGTACTTGTTATAGGTATTTAAGCTTATAAATACTTGTTTTTTTATTAGAGCAAGACATCTACATCACGTGGACTCATCCTAATCGCTTCCAATTTTGGTATACACGTAGAGTTTCGGTTCATCCTTCCCTAACATGTATTGTGTTGTGGAATACCATGCCACGCTTAGTGGCACCACTGGTGGTGTCCTCGTATGGGGTTGTAAGAGCATTCTCAAACAATCTATCAAATTTTGTGAGGGAAGTTTTTGTAACATATGAAGTGGTTTAGGGTGTTGTGAATGAAAGAGAGAAAATGTATGATTTTTCTGTATATTAGAAAAGTTAATGTAACACCCTTATAATTTTTTTAATATTTTTTAACAGTGGTTATGAGTAGAGCAGAGAGAAACAATAGTGAGAGAGTTATAGAAAAATATTATTTAATTAAACAGAAGGAAAAAATAGAGTGAATGCTTTAAGTTGAAACTCTCTCTCTCTCTCTCTCTCTTCAGTTTTTTTATTTTATTATAATTTGGTGGTGAGTGACAATGATCATTTGAAAATTAAAAGGTTTTAATTTAATAATACATATCTATCCATCTATATATATCACTTCAAACTTTTACATGTTAATTTTTCTAAAATTGTTTACGGAATTGTGAAAACTAAAAGATAGATTTTCATTGTTATAGGGATATTAGATATGCCAGAAACTTTTTTTCCTTACAACAATTGTAGTAGTTTCGACTTTCAACCTAAATATGTATTGATTGTAGGGTGCGTGCCTACCTTACAGAGAATGTCCGAATCCAAGAACAAGAAGATATGCTTTAAATATAAATCGTGAAGCTACGATAGTTTAGTGCATGACTAGAGTGTCATATATAGTGACAAGCACAATTCTGAGTGAGCAGATAACTATCCATAGGAAGAGTTAAAGATTTGGTGGGAGACATGACATAATTCATATTAGCATGAAATGCGATACGTAGGAGGGCCTTTACTCCTTTCCAAAAGTGCATAATTACACTTTGTCAATGACGTATGTCACCACCCTTATTTAGGAGATGAGTATTTGAAGAAGTTTAAGAAAAACACATTAGAAATCTTTATTAATTTACTTAAAGATGTAATTAATCAACGTTGAGTGACATTTATCAATTGTATGAGACGCATTAACTGAAACATGACTCTTCCAGAATGCTTGTTGCATTAAAACAATGTTTTCATAATGAAGGATGAGGTTAAAGATGGTGAGGAAGGTGCTTATATATATACGTGTAGCATACCGACAAGGTATGCTTAGTCAACGTCGTATATGTTTATTAGTTTTATATTTGATTATTTACTTTTAAATTAGTCATGTAGTGGGTGTTGTGCACTTTACCATCATTTGTTC
Organism: Bidens hawaiensis; assembly: GCF_021521415.1. Taxonomy (NCBI): domain Eukaryota; kingdom Viridiplantae; phylum Streptophyta; class Magnoliopsida; order Asterales; family Asteraceae; genus Bidens; species Bidens hawaiensis. Next base: position 52,672 of record NW_027493774.1, read on the forward strand.
CCATCACTTGCTTTTGAGGTTCGTTCATACAATCATCATGATTGGCCGGGCATTGATTGAAGTACATATTATTGTCACCATTTTATGCTTTTAACATTGGTATAATAATTCACCATTCTATACTTTTGACTCATCAAACATAATAATTCATTGTAGCACCACCGTCACCATCCTTATCTAACATCCGTCACTATTACAACAAGTCGGATGATGCATTGTTAATGGAATACGCGTCATGTGGTGTATATATATACGTGTCTTTTCGTGTTGTTGCTATCATTGAAGTGGTCGGGACAACATCTTCGATTAATGTCGTAGGTTAAGTTGAATGGGTATATCTCTGTTTATTATCATTCGGTGTCGTTTTCGTTATTCTCTTTTGCCCAATCAAGACCTTACATGATACTCATATTAATCTTTTCAACTCTCAGATTGGCTTATGGATGAGTAACGGAAGAGGAGTACTTAAGAAGAACCTGTAAGTATTCACGAAATTTTGTTGAACTAGTTATGACAAACGTACGTTTGTCATTGCCAACAATGAAGATGTAGAGAAAATAGTATAAAAACATATGATATTCTCATATACAAATGTAAGATGTCGGGTAAATAAAATGAACACATGATATGCTTCTATACATAATTTTAATCTAGTTTCCAATGATTGTAGCCTTGTAGAAAATGTGATGCAACGACAGTTTTAAGGTAAAAGAGGTTTGTGTTAAAATCCTTGGTAGAAATGTAATCAAGTTTAATCCATGTACTCATAAAGAAATGTTTAGTAAAATTGATTAAATGTATTAATTTCTAAGAAGATATTTAGTTTTGATCACTTTTTGAGTAAGCTTCAAAAATCTAATTAAAAGTTTTAAATTTCCAAAAGAAAGTTAATATCATCAAGCTTTAAAACAAATACTACATGAAGCAAAATCTTTAGGTTACATTTGTTAATCAATCTAGAAGAATATTGAATCTTTAAAATATAAGGTTTGATTTAAAAAGTCAAAATGTGATTTATACCTGACTCTTATCTGCTTGATTTGCAGCAATTTCACAGTCTTTCTTTGTAGCAAACAATTTTTTTAATACTTCGACCACACATCGTGTGGCATGAGTTCCAAAGGCACAACCCCGTCAACACCAAAATCAATAAAATGCATAAAAATTTACTCAAAACATATTCCAATACATATAATAATAATAATAATAATAACAACAACAATAATAATTTCTAATGCACTCGAGGTTGTAAAAAAACTAAATAAATCTGCACAAGGAAATCCCTCCAAATCATGCCTTGAGAAAACCAAAGATCCATCTAATAGTAAACCCAGAACAACATTCGACCAATTAGATTACACAAAAGGTCAAACCAACTGTTACTTTTTTAGTAATAAAAATACGCTTAGGATCCTCCCACACCACTTGAAATCCTCACACACCATTTTTTTCCTACACGGCTCGTATAGGGCTATACGGTCATATAACACCTGAATCGTGTCAGTTTGTGTCCGATGTTGTAGGTCATCGTTTATAGTTCCTTGTTTAACCTTATACGGGTCGTATAAGCATATACGGGTCGTATAGGCCTATACGGGCCGTATAGACATTTTTTTTTGAATTTCTTTTTATGACTATATATTTAATATATATGATTTATGACTTTAACATCATATGTAGGCTTCATCGTATAGACATTTTTTGAAAATGTTTTTTGATTACCATATATTTAATATATGTGATTTATGACTTTAACATCATACGTAGCCATCATCCATATGTACTATCTGACTTGCACCATTTTTTTAATCAATTTTAGCCATTCTCCTCTTCAGCCCTTTCATGTGTTATTTCACATATATAGAATTATGTTTTATATTGAAAAGTTGAATGATACGATATTTTAGAATAAAGTAAATTGGTTATTAATATTCACATAACACGCTTGGCTAAGTAATTTGTAGTTGTACACTAAGAATATTCGTTTAAGATTATATTATGTTACACTTTATAATAGTCCATACACAATAGTCTATACAGGTCGTATTACACTGAACGGCCCGTATAGTTATTTTCCGGCAATGATTAACAATGGTCAAAAGGCAATCTGAATTTTTTAGCAAATGTTTCCTATACGGTCGAATAGCCATATACGACCGTATAGCTTTTATGGTTTGTTAGGGAGCAATTCGAGCCATTTAATGCCTATACAACTCGTATAGGTCTATACGGTCGTATAGGCTACAAAAAGCTGTTTTTTTTGTCCCCTTGTCAGTCATTAGTACCCTATACGGTCCGTATAGGCTTATACGAGCCGTATAGATATTTGGGGGTGATGTATGAGTATCACATCCCTAAAAACATCATAAATAGAGACCGAACCAATAGTTTTTATGGTGCTATTATGTTCAATTCTAGTAGTTACATCTATTTGAGATTTAGAATATATAATCATAATTAGTTTAATAAATAATATATTTTTTACTAAATTAAATTTCAACAACCTTTTACCTTTGGTCTAAATTGGAATATATAATCATAATTACTAAATTATACTAAGGTACTTTTTGCATGTCGTTCCATATAGTGCTGCAAAACCAGACAAACCGAAGCTCTGAATTTTATATCAGATTTAGCACTTGAAAATAGTAAATTGATATAAATCTTGTTTAAATGTTCACCTCCATGACTTATTCAAGGTAAGAGTAAAATAGACAAATTATTGAAAATGTTGTTGTTGGTATCCATTGCAAAAAGCATCCCATTACTTATTCTTTAAATAAATTGTGATCATAAATGACCTAATGACACTAAGGGGGTGTTTGGTACAGAGAATGGAATTGTAGAGAAATGGAATAGAGAAATGGAATTGCAGAGAAAGGGAATTGGTCTGGAGAATAAGAATTGACTGTTCTGTTTGGTAGTACAGAGATTTCAGTAGAGAAATATAGCTGAGAATCATTTCTTTTGTTTGGTACATAGAAAATAAACAGAGAATTATATCAACTTTATCATTAACACAAGTATTTTTTTCATAACAAATATTTATTAAAAAATAAAAAAACATATAAAAAGATGCATAAATTCCAACCAAAATATGCATTGATCAAACCAATTCACATACAAAACATAGTTTTTAAGCAAAAAACATCAACCATAGTTAAAACCAATTCACATACAAAACATACTTCAACCATACACAACTATCCCATTGAACCATCGGTATACAACTCGACCATCTCAATTTTCTCTTCTATTGTCAACGCAAGAAAAGAACGTCCTAGATCCACATCTTTACCAATCAAATGAGCTGCTGTGAACCGTTTTTTCGTAGTGATACCTGGTAAAGCTTTCAACTCATCACTAACCTTTTCATAGATTTCACGAGCCTCCATACCTTCTTTGCTAAGTTGTTCACCCACCATCTCCCCAAATCGAAGCAAAACTTCCTTGATATCTTTGCAAGACTCTCGATATATCTCATCTGCATCCGTGCTTCTACCTCTTTTGCGCGTGCCTGTTACACTTCCTGTTTGTCCTTCAGATCTATCAACATTTGGAACGGCTTCATCAACAAAATCAAAGTCTTCAATATCAACAGGTGAGCTTTTTTGCGTCTCTTGAACAACATCTTCTTCTCCAAGGTCAACTGCTTTACTACCAGTAGCTCTATCCTTACCGAATATGGTACACAATTTGTCATAGAAAGGAAATGACTTGTCACGAAAATTCACAGCACCTTTGTGAGACTACAAGACAATTACAAATAAATTAGACTAAAATTTTAAAATCTAAAAAATATATTTTTTAGAATATACCTTCACGTATTCTAAAACTAAACATATAAGTATGTATACAGATCGATGCATGTGTGTATATTAAAGATAGGCAAAAAATTTGGGTTAATTACAGAAAACGAAAAAGAAAATGTTAGCTGGTGTGAACAGAATTTACCACATTGATCAGCCTCTTTTAGTTTCTACTTTATCTGCTTCGACAACTCAAGAATCTCAGGTGTCTTCACATTCAGCAAATCAACAAATTAAAAAATATAACAAAGTGATACACAAAATAGCCCCAAAAAAAAGTTAAATCAACCTGAGTAACTTCTGACACAGAGATAGCAATAGCTGCTTTAGCATCTTCCTCACTAAGTCGTTTAAGAGCTCTTGCAATTTCTCTGTCACATTCAACAATAAGTCTGTCTATAAGATCCTCCAATTCCCTATCATAGTTATCTTGACCTTTTGCCTTTGGTTCTTGGTATCTGATTAAAGTTAAGTAGCACAGACATTGAAAACAGTAATGTTCAAATCTCACGTATGATTAACAGCCATATAAAGTACACCATTACTTGAGATAGCATCTTCATAACACTTTCTTTATTACTTAATAATATGAGACTGATAAAATAAAAAGTGAAAAAAAGGATACTCTTTCCTCAGCTGAAATGAATGCACCTTTGGGCATGGTCCCATGTCCATTTTCTGAAATTCAAAACACAAAAAAACTGAGTAAGCATCACCAAAACAAAACGTGACAGTATACACACAAGTTGCCTGTATTGCAACCAGGCTATCAGGAATTCAACTCCCCTGTTTTAAACTGGCTAGGGTGTAAATGAGTCAAGCTGAATCAAAACTGAAAAGTAGACACCATTGTTATGCACAAGTTGACTGTATTGCAACCAGGCTAAGTGTGTAGCCAAGCCAAGCCCGTCTAGGCTCGAGCTCGACTCTTTAATTATTTATTAACTACTTCACTTATTTTTTTTATATTTTATATATAACATACTGTATATTAACTACTTATTATTTTTTTCATAACTTTATCTATAATAATATTTATAACTAAATTATATATTTGATATATTAGATAAAATTTATAAATAATGGGCTCCTTTAGGCTCATGAACCGGCTTGAGCTTGACAAGTGAATCTCGGGCTCGAGTTTGTTTATTAAACGAGATTATTAGCTCGAGGTCAGGCTCAAGCTCGTGTAAGCTAGACTGAATTCAAAATTTTAACGAGCCAATATCGAGTAGCTCACGAGCGACTTGGCTCATTTGCACCCCCCGCCTGTTTCTCTGTAACAAATCTTACTAAAAAACACACCTAAATACGATAATCTAAAGTTCAAAAAACTCAATTCCACAACAAGCTATTCAACACGAACACAATTCCTTTCTATTCACTCACATAACACGATTTTCCCCAAATTTTATAACATACTTGGTAGAAAATTAACAGCTAAAACCCTAAAACGAGGTAATTGTGTGTCGGGATGCATATAGTATAATAAGAGGAATGGATTTTGCTTACAGTGAGTTGAAAGAGTTCGTGAGGACAAAGGCCGGCTAAGAAGAGACGACAGACGTCACGATCGTAGTACTTCCGATTGACTTCCGTGACGTCTCCGTTACGATTGGCTCCCATTAACACATCCAGCTGCTTCCTGATTGCATCCATCTCCACACACTCGCGCAGTGGTTAGGGTTTTGGTGTTCTGTTTTTACTTTGGGGGAATCCTTGCTGAAGGAGGAAAATGGGAGAAATGAAAAGGAGGAAAATGAGAGAAATGAACGTTGAGAAATCCATTTCTCCGCTTTTTTTAGAGAAACAAAATCAGAGAAATGGAAATGGTTTATTTCCATTTCTCACCTCTTTCTTTCATAAACAAACAAGAGAATTCTTTCCAATTCCATTTCTCACCCCTCAATTCCCTCTACCAAACACCCCCTAATTGATTGCTTTTCTACATTCTTGCAAACCGAGTTATACAGACAAATGCAAATCAAACCTAAATAAAACAATCAAAAGCTGTTAATTAGAGGGTAAATAGGATTCCGAGAATTGAACGTAGAATAACTTTAGGAATTGAACATGTGATACCTATGCACCTTGATGATAATTAAGATCCAATAACAGGAATTCGTTTATGAGATTACAATTTGATAATTATGTAGAATAAATCAAAGGAAAGAGAATACCAGGGTTTGTGAATGTGTAACGATTAATATCAAGGAATATTATATCTTGAGTTATAACATGAAGAACGGGTTGGACCAAGGATCACCTCATTATGAAATGCCGTATGATTAGGCGTGATTTCGATAATGAGAAGGGGGTAATGTGAGGACACGTGGCACAAATAAAGCCTTTATTTATTAATTAGTATAGATATAGATGAACAAATCCATAATATAAAATGTATTGTTGCAAAATATGTGTTTTATGAACAAACTAGGTTAATGACCCGTGGGCGCCACGGGTGGAAACAATTAAATTTTGTAACATCAACCGGTAATACAAAAGTGGAAACAAAATTTCATACATACATACATACATATAGAGAGGATAAGAGAATATACAGTTGGTAACAACGTCGGTAACAAAATAAAAACTTTATTAAACATAACTTTCAAACGAAAATAAAATGCATTTTACAATCATTCGATAGATTAAAAATAACAGCTTCATATATTACTAAATAGTTCCTTATAAACCACATTTGTAGTTTTATTTGTAACTTTACCTCCTTATCTAATATAAACATTTTAACACCGGCTCTACTCTTCACTCGAGATAAAGCCACATATAACTGACCATGTGTAAACACCGGCTGTCGAAGATATATTCCAACTCTTGCTAGTGACTGGCCTTGACTTTTGTTAATTGTCATTGCAAAACAAACCGCAATAGGAAACTGTCTTCGTTTCAACTTGAATGGGAATTTCTTATCTGAAGGAGTTAGAGTACTACGAGTTAAGTAAGTGCGATGACCAATTTTAGTACCCGAAATAGCCTTTACTTCAATAAAACGCCTCCCCAATTGAATAACCTGTAATTTTGTTCCGTTGCATAAACCATTTTTCTGATCAATATTCCTTAGTAACATTATTGGCACACCAACTTTTAGAACCAATTTATGCTTAGGCATACCAGAAAGTTTTAAACCATTTAGAAAATCCGGTGAGTGCAATGCTGGATCGAAACCAGGCCTAACACTATCAGAGTTGTCTATACTATCAGAACTTAGATATTCAACTTCTTCTCCCGAAAAGAAAGTTAAAAATCTATCATTAATGTAACACCCCGGCTTAAGCGGAAACGCCCGAGTGTGACGTACAGATTGCCCAAAACACATGTGACACTATTAAGTGACAATATTATCATTAATTCATTCAAATCTCAAGTACACATTTTGTTCAAATAAACAATTACAAAGGAAAGAAATAAAACGAACGTTAACTTTGTTTATTATTTAAGTAACCTAAATTCTAGTGTCCTAATCCATATCATCCTATAATAATGGTACCTGTAATATATGTATAAAATAATGTCAACTAACTTAATAGTTGGTAAGTTCACACAGTTTGATAGAAATACATAAAAACCATACAATTCCATGAGACAAGTGTAATCATCGCGCAAGTAAGTTCCTTTCCAGTTGGGATTGCGCACCAATGTACTCGGATAATGAGGCCCTTTTTCCACTCATAACAACAAGGTCTTGAGAGCAAGGTGGGGCGTATGATCATACTTATTGAGGAAACTGTTGAGTCAAAGATTTGACCAAAGTGAGATATATGGAATATTGGAATCTTCTCAACCTCCTTAGAATACACTAAGTATGGATTCGTGCACACCTTAGACCTCCGAGCAAGCTTTTACTTAGACGGGCATGATATTTTGTCTATCGGGCAAGGTTATCTTCAAGAAGTCTTCTTTAGTGGATATCTGGACAGGGTTCGCAAATTAGTGTATTACCGGGCAAGGTTCACTAGTTTATGCTAATCCGGGCAAGGTTCACTTTATCAAGCAAGTATGTTCTTCATAGCCAAGTAAAGTTTACTCCCGAGTAAGCTTTTTGGCTAACCAAACTCATGAAGCCAAGTGATTGGAAGACCGAGCAAGGTATTCATTAATAATACAGTGGTCCAAGTAGGCTTGATGATTTAATGGAATAACTTTAAGTAACATCGGGCAAGGTTCAACTCAAGCAAGGAACGGTGCTACCGAGCACACTTTGCTAATAAGCTATTTTCTAGTTAAGAGTTGAAGGGAACATTGAAGAACAAGGTTACTCCTAAGGGTTTGTCGGGCAAAGTCTGGAAAAGTCAAGAAGATTGAAGTCTACCAGATGAGTATTTTACTTGGTAAAATACTCTTCAAGTAAAGTCTACCTGGAAACTGATCCCCGGGCACACATCTATGTTACCAAGTTCTGAAGGATGGCAGAGCACACAGCCTACTCGGAAAATGAATGTTGTTGCAAAGCCTACCCGGAATACTTGTTTTACACTTAGAATAATTCTGAATATGTAATTTTGAGTATGTATTAGCATTTAGGATTTCTAGAAGGAATGACAGCTGTAAAGGAGGTGTCAGGCCTATAAAAGAAATAATTTAGGGCACACCTTCTAAGGGAGACAGACTCATTGATTCAGAGAGAATTTTTGAGTGTGACGGCTGTCTTAGAATAGTACGGATATAACTTTCCTATCAAGAAACCCTAAATCGATTATCCTTTTGTATGATGAACTTTGAATGAATGGAAATCTTTTGAGTGAATCTTGTGTGTGTTAGTTACCTTTGATTATTGATAGCAACTACCCTGTTTATTATTGATTCCGCCTTTAATAAACGATAATCTTTCTAAATATAGCAACCCGTCATTAACTCCCTTGTCGACACATCTATTTGTGTGAGTTATGACATGATTTGAGTAAGATCCAACTGAAATCGGGGACCTGACAAGTGGTATCAGAGCTTGTTGCTGCTATTTTAGAAAGATTCTTGTTGCTGATTGAAGATTTGAAGAAAGATGAAGTAAGCAGACCACTGTTCCATTGAAAAGTGACGTCAGCAGCTCTGTTCTTCATTATTCTTTCAGATCTACAATCATTTGGTGTCTTCTCTTCCTTATTTTATTTAAAGATTTAATTTTTATATATAAATCTTGTTCTAATCGCATCAGACACATCAAATCTGAACAACCGAATTTCAGATCTGATTATTTTTTTAACTCTGTTTTTACAAAGAAACTATTTTTGATTTCTCAAAATGTCTGGTTACGAAGAACAAGAAGTGTCTACTAACAAGATTCCTAGACTATATGGACAGGAAAATTTCACTAAATGGAAGGTCTTGTTTGAAGCAGCCGTTTGCTATAATGATGTTGATATGTGGAACTCAATCAGAATGGTCCACAAGGCACTGTTGAGGATGGTGCAAATCCGGGTGCAACAGCTACTGTGAGAGAAAGAATGAGAAAAGTAGATGACAAGGCTTTAGAAATGTTAAAGTTAGGTCTGTCTTGGGAGATACTTACCAAGGTTGCACATCATGCCACCGCAAAGGCAATGTATGATGCAATACTTGAAATGTTTGAGGGAAACATTGAGCTCAAAAACATCAAGAAGCAAAGGCTGAAGCAACAGTTGGAAAGGTTTAAGTATAAAGAAGGAGAGAGGTTGAAGTCAATTCTTGAAAGGTTCTTAGCAATAGTGAATGATCTCAGAACCACAGATTATGTCATGACTGACTTTGACTTGAATACCAAGTTACTCAACTCAATGCCAAAGGAATGGCACACTGCTTGCAAATTCATCCTTCAGAAGCACAACTTCAATGATTTGAAATTGGATGATGTAGTGTGCTTCCTTCAGGCTGCAGAGATTGAGATGATAGAGAATGAGATGATTAAGGAGGAAAGACCTTTCTTCAATGTTTCAAATGCATTGATTGCACCTATGGTAAATTTGACTACCAAGAATCAACAACAAATTCCCATTATTGAAGAACCAGTTGAGCTTAATGCTGATACTCCAAAATCTTTTTTTGGTAGTAGCACAAGTAATCTTGGAAACCAGCAAAGGTTCAAAGTGCAACTGATTGATGACACTGATTCTGCCTTAATGGCAAGTGGGCATGTACCTCATACTAGTGGTGGAAATGGTCAAGGAAATGAGACACAGGCCTTGTTTTCAATGTTTACAGAGTCATATAAAGCATTTGTTGCAAATAATTTAATCCACACAAGTGTGGTACAAGATGATCTTGAGCAGATAGATGCTGATGACTTGGAGGACATGGTTTTGAAGTGGCAAGCAGCCATGTTGGCTCTTAGAAGCAAGGGGCTTTACAATAGGACTGGTAGGTCACTCCTATCAGGGCCTAATGAAAGAATTGGTTTTGATAAGTCAAAAGCCATTTGCTATAATTGTCAACACCCTAGTCATTTTGCAAGAGAATGTAACATGCCAAGAAACTTTCAAATGAACCAGTTTCAAAATCAACCAAGAAATCAGCAATTTCAATATCAACAGAATCAGCAGAGAATCAACAACAACAACAACTTCAACAACAATCTCAACAACAACTATAATCCAAACTTCAACAACTTCCAACCTCAAATGAACAATCATAATCAAGGAGTGCCTCAGAATCAAGGATTTCAAAGAAACAACAACCAAAACCTTCAAAATGTTCCTGATCTGCTAAAAGTAGTTATAATATTATAACTAAAACTATGCTAATCTAGACACTAAGTAATAATTCTAGACTCTTAACTTAACTAAAACTACTAACCAGCAAGTGAACCGATCGACTGTAGTACAACTAAGTAAGTCCGGATATCGAACCCACCAGACTCTTTAAATTACGAAACTAGAAAACAAGACTCAACTACAAGACACGACTATTTATTAATAATATTTGAGGGGGAATTTAATACTAAAAATTAAAACTTAATAATAATTAACTAATGATTACTTTAATTAACTAATAATAAAACAAATAATATAATAATAAACCTAAACCTAATTTATATAATAATAATAAAACATAATCATTACCTTAAATTTAATTAATTAATTAATAAAACTTAACCCTAATTTAATTTAACTAATAAACAATTAAGAAAACTTGGATTAATTCAGAGGAATAAGATAACTACCCAGGCCAGAATCCCCAAAGTTACGGTTATTAAATAAATGAAAAACTCACGTTATGGAACCGGGATCATAAAATAGACCCTTGACTAGAAAACCCGAACAGGACCCTTGAATTTCAAGAAGACGCCTACGGATTTCTAACAAATTTTAAGACTCACCAGTTTTATATTAAACTTCCTTACGGTTATTTAATTGCTTATGTCTAGGTATCTTTTATGACGAAAACCTACCTTACAGCGCGGAACTCAAAGATAGCAAAGCATATTCAATTAACTTAATAGACTAAGCTGACAATCAAACCTAGACGGACTCCTTACGAAGAACTAAATCTAGCAATCTCGACAAGCAAAGATCTGTCAACAACCTATCACCTTACAGCTTTCTAGGCTGGCAGTTCACTTTTATCTATTTAATTGATTTTATTGTTTCTATGATTTTAATACATATTAATCACAAACTAGCCAAGAACACACAGTAAATGACCTAACAAAACCCTATCCTATGAAACAATCAACAACGGCAATGTGAAACAATAAATTCAAGTAAACAAAACCAAGCAATCAAACACATCAATTAAATCAAACTTAACCGTTTACTTAGAACATAAAATCTATAACGAAACGAAATCCAAATAAAATCAAACCGAACTAAGGTTCATCACGACCTAGGCAGTCTATGGAATTTAGCCTAGCATCATAAAGTAAAAGAAACTAAAATAATTAAGTTCAACAACCAAGCTCATAATTAAAATAATAAATTCAAACCGAATATTGATAATGGTTGGATGAGTAGGCGTTGAACCCAAACGATCTCGGCTCGAACCAACAACTTTCTTCTCTCTGTTTTCTTCTTCCTTGCGGCTGGCAGCGTCGAACTTCAATAAACGGGTGACCCCCTTTTATAATGGCGCCCCCCAACACAAATTATATTCCCTTTCTTTTGTTCACCGACTTCCTGCTTATAGTGATGGAGAAAACCAATTAGCTTTAGCCCACTTTCAAAATAATATTAATAATAATGGGCTCGTAAATTTAATTAGATTGTAGACTAACATGAATACTCTGGAGCCCATAATTGACTTACTTATTTTCATTCTTATCATCGAAAGATTTGTTAAGTTTACTTATTTACATTTTGACATCGTAATATTTAATGTGATGATCAATAACAGTTAAATGTAGTTGCTATTTTGACATTTTATTTTACCACAAATTGACCTTACTAAATTACTCTCTTTTTTTATTAAATTTAGCTTGTTGTCTTTTAAAATCATTAATATATAAATATGAGCCACTTGAGTAATATTCAATAAAGAACTTAGCTCAAAGTATTTAAAAGTGTAAGAAATATTTATATAATAATATGTATACTTTAGACCAGATCAAATATCTCCACACTTGAACATTTTCGTCCCTGAAAATGCTATTTGCAATGGAATCATAACAAGAAAATATGGTCTTAGAAATATATAAGTTATTTTTAAGCTCAGATAAACGCAAAAACCGCGATCACCGATATTGTTGTTCACTTAAACCCATGCCTTAATCTTTTCCGGGACAAATAAGATCCGACAATAATATTACTCAGTGGTTTACACAATTAAGACCCGCTTATTTTCAGCTTTTACCGGAACAGACCACCCAACTTGACTTAAACCTCAAAATTAGCATATTTAAAACTTATGTTGCTCTATTTTATCATGAATAGTTAAGACGATCAAGGGTATTGTTTATCCACCTAAGCTTAAGCATCAAAGTCTACCAAGCAGCCATTAGATATGATTAAGGTACAATTAATTTATAGCTAGTGTTCCTCACAACATGACATACCCCCGTTATCAAGCAATACACCGAACCATTACCATAGGTGAGTATGCAAAATTTCATCTGTAGGGCTTACATGTGGCGTGTCCCTTGTGGTCCGTTTCTTAATGGTAATGAGACGCGAGCAATGGGACCCCACATGGCTAACAGCATGGATGATCAAGTCTGTAATGCATTTGTACTTTTGTACTTTTTCTGATCATGTTTAACGACTTATGTGGCATAAAACTGCGGGTTTGCTCTTTTTTAGCTTTATTTTGAATATTAACAACCCCATTTGGAATTGTGAATACCCAGATGAATAATCGGCATACAGACCCATAGTCTCCGGACCCGGGGCATCCCATCAATACAAGATTTAAGGTTATAAAACCATACGCCAATGATGTGTAAAACACTAAAGCTAACAGTTTAAGATTTATATCACCGGCTACACGGCATACTCTAACGTTAAACCTACCCAAGCATCATATGATAACGTATTCAATTATTTTAACATTTCAAACTTTATAATATTTTCACTTTTCATACCAAGAATTGAGGCTTGAGTATGGCTGACCTTTCATTACTTATTTTCTACGGACAAAACGCTTTACCCACAAGAGATTTCCGACCCATTTTTATCAAATTGCCCTTTAATTTTCAAGGCTGAGCCTACCGATACATCCCAAGTTAAGTGCGTTTTCTTTTATTTATCTCATATTATTAGTAGTTTGAAAAACCAATTTCCGATAAATATCATCATCTCCCACTTTAACGCAAAAAAAACTAGATTCAAGGGACATTTTTAAAGCATTTTTTCAAAAAAAAAAAATTCTAATTTTTTTTAATTTAAAGCAAAATTAAACTACGACTCAAATATCCTGTCCCCACACTTAAATTATGCATTGTCCTCAATACAAGGATAAGGACGACTCAAAATAAAAATAAAACTAAAATAAAGTTGGACTACAAAAAACTAAAAACTAAAAATTAAAAACAAAAACAAAATAAAAAGTTAACAAGCTAGATAAATGAAAAGACTTAGCTGGTAATATGCGCAAATATGATGCCAAAGTCTTCTTCCTGGAATGCCCTCCAACTACGAACGTGCTCAGCAAATAGTAACTCCTTCTCTCTCACACGAACGTAAACGGCAAAACAAAACAAACATATCTAAAATGTATCTTATCATAATGATGGATATTATGCAATTAAAGTGTTTCACATCAACCGACAAATAAATCATGAATAATTAGCAACAAAAATAATAATAATAATAATAATAATAATAATAATAATAATAATAATAATAATAATAATAATAATAATAATAATAATAATAATAATAAAACATAAAGTATACGTTTTAGCTGCTCCATCATCCCACACTTATTTTCTTGCAATATACTCTTCCTTGGGGATCGTCTCTCTAGCTCGTTCAATCTCCAAACTAGCAAAACTCAAAAACACAAAAACAAAGAAAAACTACAAAAAACCACGTTAGGGACTCAAAGAAAATAAAAATAAAAATAATAAAATAAAATATACAAACTCTACACTTGAGTTTTCACTCAAGGACCCATGTTATGCGAATCACGTGGCGGACCGAGTGGAGCTTCCTCCACCTCGGTAGAACTCCAATGCTCTCAAAGATTCCGAATCATTATCCGACCATTCATCAAACTTTGTCTTCTTCTTACTAACCGCACGAACCTTTTCAAACTTACGCTTTCCACCACCAATTTTTTTAACACGCTTTACCATTAACCGAGAACTAGAAACCGCTCGCTCTTTTTTCACACTAATACTCACCGAACGGGAATCGTCAAGATTAGGACCCATGCCCGAGATAATTGATTCTATCGAGTAAACTGGGTGAAATGGATCAATAAAACCGTCTTGACCACTCTGATGTCTCATGGACTTCGCCAAATAAGTGGCACTATCATCACCGGCTCGAAGAGTTATCTTGCCTTCAAACACATCTGTGATTGCCGTAGCAGTACGTAAAAACGGACGACCCAAAATGATAGGAACTCTCTCGTCGGCCTCCATATCTAAAACAACAAAATCTGCGGGAAAAACCAAATTATCTACCTTAACGAGCAAATTTTCCACGACACCCCTCGGATACTTAACGGAATGATCAGCTAAAGACAACGTCATACGAGTAGGGGTGAGCTCTCCGAGACCCAACTTTTCATATAAAGAATACGGCATGAGGTTTATGCTAGCTCCAAGATCGGTTAATGCTTGACACATCGTCTCACTCCCGAAAAGACATGGAATGGTAAAAACGCCGGGGTCGGGTAATTTCTCCGGTACTTTATTAAGAACCACCGCAGAACACTCTCCATTTAGCGGTACAGTCGACAACTCCTCCAACTTATCCTTCCTTTTAAGAAGATCTTTCAAAAATTTGGCGTATTTGGGCATATGCTGGATAACTTCAACGAACGGGAGGTTAACATTTATTTGGCTAAATATATTGAGAAAATGCTCGTAATCCTTCGTATATTGTTTATGCTTTAGACGAGCGGGATACGGGACATAAGCAGGGTTAATGATGTGTGGTGGTGGCCGGACTCCAACCGGCTTTTTCTCGGTGTTTTTCTCAACTTGCGGCTCTATAATTGGTGTTGTACTTTGTGACTTACCCGGAGCCTCCATTTCTATCTCTTCATCTACCAACTCATCGTCCCCATCTTTCCCAATTTCTCTACTAACTACCTCCGGACCAAAAACCCTTCCACTACGAGTGGAGATGGCTTTCAATTGAGCAGCCGGATTAGTTTGAGGGATACCCGAAAACTGAGCTGGAGACCTTTCTTCTAAACGATGAGCAATATCACCAACAGTTCTTTGAATATCGAGAATAGAAGATTGTTGATTCTTGAAAAGCAAATCATGCTCGGCAAACTTCTTCTGTGTAACATGATCTTTCTCCAGGATTTGCTTCATCATCTCTTCCAAACGACCAATTCCATCATTCGAATCTTTCACATTATTTTGAACGTTAGTACTATTAGTATTATTATCATTAAAATACTGACCTTGTGCTGGAGCATAAGAATTTTGAAATCCGGGTGGTGCGCCTGACGGACGCCAGTTAGAATTATTCTGATTCGGGTTTTTGTAGGTGTTCCAACTCTTATTATTGTTGCTGTAATTATTGGGAAACCTATTCTGACCAGCAACAAAATCGACTTGTTGATTCATCACCGGGCAATCTAAAGTACCATGACCACCTCTGCAAAACTCACACCTGTCCACCTTGGCCTTCAGCTCCTTAACCTCTCGAGTTAGTGATTCCAAAGCAGTAGCCACACTAGTATCCAGATTAACCTGGTGTACGCCTCGAGCGGATGAGGATATACTTCTAACGGGAGTAGAATTCCCGCGTTGTGGCACTTTGGCGAGGTCCGATTGAGCGAAGTTCTCAAACATCTCGTTACATTCGGCGAAATTCTTCCTAGCCAGTAGACTTCCTCCAGCGGCAGTGTCGAACCGAACTTGGGTTTCGTAGTTCAACCCATTGTAAAATTTCTCCAAGAGAGCCCATGGTGTGAGGCCATTATGTGAGCATCAAGATAGCAAGCTCTGAAAACGCTCCCAAGCATGACAATATTGCTCCCCCGGCTCCATGTGAAACGAGTGAATCTGATCGCGAAGAATAGCCGCTTTAGCAGGTGGGAAGTATCTCTTGATAAATGCCGAACACAGTGCTTCCCAAGTGGTGAACTTGCCAGGTGGTTGAGTGTCAAGCCAAATAGCAGCTTTACATGCATGTGAAAACGGAAATAAATGTAAGAAAATAGCATCTTCAGTAGCACCTTGTAATTTAAATGTTTTCAAAACGCGGTAAAGTCGGTTAATGTGAGCTGGTGCATCCTCGTCATCGTTCCCATGAAATTGATTAGTTTGGACGATGTTGTTCATGACGTATGACGGAATCTGCCACGAGTTGGGATTTTCGATCTGGGGAACGACGATGCATGATTGGTTTCCAATTAAGCCATCGAAGGCTTGATCAGCAATTGTCCTATTGTCGGCCATTTGGACTTGTGGTTGGACTCTAGGACTTTCTGGTGGTGAACTGTGCGGTGATTACTGTGGTGTAGATGCGGGTTCTGACGGTGGTTTCTCTACTGACGAACTAGCCTCGGTCTTCAACGGAGAAGATCCAAGATTATCCAGCGGTGGTCCTTGCGAACGAAGATGTGACATAAACCTGAAAAACACAAAAGACAAAGTGAGTAGACTCGAATACTTAAAAATAAACTAAAATAAACTAAAAATTAAATTAGACTCCTATGACTCAAACAAAAATAAAACAAATAGCACGGATGTAGCAGATAAGTCTAATCAAAACTAATAACGTAATCGCCAAGATTCCCCGGCAACGGCGCCAAAAACTTGATGTGCTAAAAGCTGTTATAATATTATTAACTAAAACTATGCTATTCTAGACACTAAGTAATAATTCTAGACTCTTAACTTAACTAAAACTACTAACCGGCAAGTAAACTGATCGACTCTAGTACAGCTAGTAAGTCAGGATATCGAACCAACGGGACTCTTTAAATTACGAAACTAGCAAACAAGACTCAACTACAAGACACGACTATTTATTAATAATATTTGAGAGGGAATTTAATACTAAAAATTAAAACTTAATAATAATTAACTAATGATTACTTTAATTAAGTAATAATAAAACAAATAATAAACCTAAACCTAATTTATATAATAATAATAATAAAAAATAATCATTACCTTAAATTTAATTAGTTAATTAATAAAACTTAACCCTAATTTAATTTAACTAATAAACAATTAAGAAAACTTGGATTAATTAATAGGAATAAGATAACTACCCAGACCAGAATCCCCAAAGTTACGGTTATTAAATAAATGGAAAACCCTTATGGAACTAGGATCATAAAATAGACCTTTGACAGAAAACCCGAACAGGACCCTTGAACTTCAAAAAGACGCCTATGGATTTCTAACAAGTTTTAAGACTCACCAGTTTTATATTAAACTTCCTTACGGCTATTTAATTGCTTATGTCTAAGTATCTTTTATGACGAAAACCTACCTTACAGCGCGAAATTTAAAGATAGCAAAGCAGATTCAATTAACTTAAGAGACTAAGCTGACAATCAAACCTAGACGGACTCCTTATGAAGAACTAAATCTAGTAATCCCGAAAAGCAAAGATCTATCAACAACCTATCACCTTACAACTTTCTAGGCTGGCAGTTCACGTTTATCTGTTTATTTGATTTTATTGTTTCTATGATTTTAATACATATTAATCATAAACTAGCCAAGAACACACAATAAATGACTTAACAAAACCCTATCCTATGAAACAATCAACAAGGGCAATGTGAAACAATAAATTCAAGTAAACAAAACCAAGCAATCAAACACATCAATTAAATCAAACTCAATCGTTTACTTAGAATATAAAATCCATAACGAAACGAAATCCAAATAAAATCAAGCCGAACTAAGGTTCATCACGACCTAGGAAGTCTATGGAATTTAGCATAGCATCATAAAGTAAAAGAAACTAAAATAATTAAGTTCAACAACCAAGCTCATAATTAAAATAATAAATTCAAACCCAATATTGATAATGCTTGGATGATTAGGCGTTGAACCCAAACGATCTCGGCTCGAACCAAAAACTTTCTTCTCTCTATTTTCTTCTTCCTTGCGGCTGGCTGCGTCGAACTTCAATAAACGGGTGACCCCCTTTTATAATAGCGCCCCCCCAACACAAATTATATTCCCTTTTCTTTTGTTCACCGACTTCCTGCTTATATTGATGAAGAAAACCAATTAGCTTTAGCCCACTTTTATAATAATATTAATAATAATGGGCTCATAAATTTAATTAGATTGTAGACTAAAAAGAATACTCTGGAGCTCATAATTGACTTACTTATTTTCATTCTTATCATCGAAAGATTTGTTAAGTTTATGAGAGAACGTCATAGAGACCAAGATCTAGCCGCTAATACGATACATCAACACGAAATCGATACTTTAAATATTATACTTTATTGATAATTATAGAGTAAATACATTATGGTGGAGATAAGTTATGGAGAGAATAACTTAAACTATGTACAAGTTCTCTACTAAATTATGAGCATGAGCTCCCTATTTATAGGCTATTTACAATATACGTTAAATACAAAGACTAAACCGCCTATAACTTATTCGATCGCTACGGACACCAAAACCGTGCACTAACAGACTCCCCTTTTCCGTAGCTATCGAATACTTTATCCTTGAATACTTTATCTGCAAATCACCAGTCACAAACCATTCACTAACAGTTTACTTATTTACATTTTGACATCATAATATTTAATGTGATGATCAATAAAAGTTAAATGTAGTTGCTATTCTGACATTTTATTTTACCACAAATTGGCCTTACTAAATTACTCTCTTTTTTTTATTAAATTTAGCTCATTGTCTTTTAAAATCATTACTATATAAATATGAGCCACTTGAGTAATATTCAATAAAGAACTTAGCTCAAAGTACTTAAAAGTGTAAGAAATATTTATATAATAATATGTATATTTTAGACCACTCAGTTCCAAACAACACTGTTCCAGCCAACCAAAATCAGATCAGAAATCAAGGAAATGTGGCTATAACAACACAGCATGAAGGCAATTTTGATTGGAGCAATCATGAAGAAGACATTGCAGATGATATCAAGAAAGCAAATATGGCATTCATGGCCATAATTGAGAAAGAAACTGGATCATCATCTCAGGTACACTCTGCTCCTACCATTGATTTAAATGAAATTATCAATGAGTTAAAAGTAAAAGTAGGCAAGCTGGAAAGTGAGTGTTTTAAGAAACAAAGTATTATCAATGCATATGAGGCAAGTGAACTGATAAGTGAAGAAAGAATGAAAAGCTTGGAAGAAGATTGTGTAAACAGTTATAGAGCTCAGAAAAGGTTCACAACTAAAATAGATGGGTTGAAGAAAATGATTATAGAAGAGAAGGTGCAGAACACAAAACTTCAAACTGACAATGAGTTCTTGAAGAATTTGGTCTCCACTGGAAACATCTGTAATATTCTAAACCAAGTAAAGGAAGAAGACAAGTACAAGGCTGTACCACCACCATTCAATAACAACTTTATGCCAAAAGTTGATAAAGTGAAAAGAAATGCATATCTACAACAATTCATAGATGTCTTTCAAGATAAAGAAGAAGTTGTGGACTTGTATAAGAATGTTGAGGTGAGTGAAGAAGGAGAATTTGTGGTGAAGAAGGATGTGAAAGAAGACAAATCAATTGGAGTTCAAGTATCTGAAGATGAATTTGTTTCTGTTTACTTGAATCAAGATGATTTGAGTGATTTGAGTGACCAAATCACTGATGAAGAAATTAAAGCTGATGAAAGAGGAAGAAGATACAAGAAACCAGATTCAATTGATAAACTTCCACTGTACCCACCTGTCACACCAAGAATGAGGAAACTGAATGAAAGAATGAAGAGAGAACATGTGTCCTTTGACATATGTGAAAGGAAGAAGGTAAATTTCAATGTTGTAAGGCCTCCAAGTATAGAAGTATTGGAAAGGATAAAGAAGAACAACAAGAAAAGGGTGAAAGAGAATGTGGATGTTGAAAACTTTATCCCAATTTACCCTGTTTTCTCTAGTCATGAGGTGTTTGACATTGGGGAAGTGGAAACCATGGAAAAATATGAGAATAGACAGTCAAGACATAGAGAAAGTTAAGATGAAGAACCACTGAATATGCAAAGAATTGTGTTTATAAAGAGCAAGACTGAAAGAGACGACATCAAGATCGAGGAGTTTGTTCCTTTCTCAATCAATTTTGATAGTCTAAAGAATCAGAAGACCATTGGAGTCAAAGAACCTAGACCAAGTGAAAGATTCAAGAAAGAAAAAAACATGAGAAATACAAAGGAAAGGTTTGGTGCAAGAAGTGTGATGAGTATGGTCATCATACAGACTCTTGTAATGAAAGACTCAAATTCAAGCCTTTTAATGTCCCAGATGAAACAAAGTATGGACAAGATTTTTTCCTGTACAAGCAAAAGTATGATGCATACCTGGGAAAAGGAAAGGTGTGTGGAAATCAAAACCATAAACAAAGATGAATTGAAATCAGCAGAGGAGACAAGAAATGAAAAGAAAACTGAAATCAAAGCAAAGAAACAAGTGACTAAATCAGTAAGAAGAAGTGTGTCTCCTAAGAAGCATGAGAAATTGGTCAAAAAGGACTTTCAGCCCTTGAGAATCATTCCTAAGAGGGATACACAGTCAGTCAAATCTGATAGTTCTCAAGGATCACCAAACAGTGAAAAGACAAGAATCAGAGGTAACTTTCCTATAAAGAAACCAACTGAACTTACTGGTGATGAGAAGTTTCTGATGAAACATGGTTATGAACCTGAAGGATTCCTTTGAAAACCTAAGGTTGAGGCTAAGGAGAATACTGTTGCAGATGTAAGAGTTTACTCAGAAAAGAAAGATTATGTGGTCAAAGAGCTTGACACTGCATCAGAACAATATCTAAACTTAACTTCATTTATCAAAACCCCAAGAGAGTGTGGATATGAAACAAATAATTCAGACAATATAGAAGTCACTCATTAAGATCCTGAACCAACAACACTCACTTCCCAAGCTGCCACTAAAACTGAAATTGATGAGTTGCAAGCTGAAAAAGCCTGCACTTCATCACTCAACTAATCAAACTTTTTCTTTTTGTGCAGGAACAATCCACTTCTCTGAATGACATATGGTATATGGACAGTGGTTGCTCTATAAACATGACTTGTGACAAAAGATCACTTGTCTATTATGAAGAAAAGTTTGAAGGTCCTGTAGGTTTTGGGAGTGATGAAATGGTGGAAAGATTGTTGGAAAAGGAATCTTAACAAATGGAAAAGTTTCTTTTGATAATATGTTCCATGTTGAAGGTCTTCAGTATAATCTGCTGAGTATATCACAAATGTGTGATAAGGGTTACAAAGTCAGTTTTGATGATTCACAATGTTTCATCCTAAAACCTGAGTTTGTGATCCCACCTGAAATGATTATGATGATGGCACCAAGAAATGGCAATCTATATGAAATTAATATGAAAGAAGTTGTTTCAAGGGGAGGTGCATGTTTTGTATCCAAAGCCACTGAAAATGAGTCAAAATTGTGGCATAAAAAACTCTGTCATGTAAACTTAAAGAACATGAATAGACTGGTCAAAGGTGAGCATGTAATTGGTTTACCTACAAGAGAGTTCAAATTGGAAGATCATTGTAGTTCATGCCAGAAAGGCAAATAGCCAAATCTTCTCATAAGACAAAGCTTATCAATTCAATTGATCAAGTACTTGAACTACTTCACATGGATCTCTTTGGTCATGTGAGTGTGCCAAGTATAAGAAAGAAAAGATATTGTCTTGTGATCATTGATGACTATTCAAGATATACTTGGGTTTATTTCCTGAGTACCAAGGATGAGACTACAGAGTTAATTAAGGGTTGTGTAACAATGATTGAGAACAAATTGAATAAGAAAGTAAAAATGATGAGAAGTGACATTGGTACTGAGTTCAAAAATGGAGTCATGCAAGAATTTTGTGTAGAAAAGGGAATAGTTCAACAATTCTCAGCTCCTAGAACTTCTGAACAAAATGGTGTTGCAGAAAGAAGGAATAGAACTTTGATTGAAGCTGCAAGAACCATGTTGGCAGATGCAAATTTACCTGTTACTTTTTGGGCTGAAGCCATTAATACAGCCCGCTATGTTCAGAACAGGGTACTTGTAAACAAAAGGCACAACAATACTCCTTATGAAATATTCCACAACAGAAAGCCTTATATCAAGTTTTTCAAGCCCTTTGGATGCAAATGTTTTCTTCTGAACACAAGGGATTATTTGAACAAGTTTCAAACAAAATCTCTAGATTGTTTCTTTGTTAGATATTCTACACACTCAAAAGCATACAGAGTATATGTGAAAGACCATTTGGGTGTTATAGAATCATCTGATATCATTTTTTAATGAGAATCAATTCAATACAGTTGATGGTGCAGCATCGCTGTTTGATCATGAGAAGTTAATAAGGTCTTTCAAGATTTATCCTGAAGACTTTGATGACTCATTTTACATGACCAGTGTAGTTGAAGAGAAAAAAAAGAAATCATTGGACTTAGAAGAGTTATGGAAAAAGGTTGCTAGAAAAGAAAATGAATATACCTTTGTGAAAAATTCCTCAAGAGATATTGTGGAACAAGATCAAGAAAATAATCAAGAAAACAATCACAGTCCTGAACATGATCATACTGAGATTAATCAAGATAATCAAGAAGTACAGAATGATCAAATTCAGAATGAGGGAAACACAAGTAACCAAGCAAATGAAGAAGAAGATGTATCTACTGCAAGATTTCAAGATCTATTTGAGAGATTGAATTTAGAAAATAATGGTGCATCCACTTCAAGACAGAATGATGAAGAGGCACCAGAACTTCATGATGCAGAAACTGATTTGATCACTGAAGAACCAGATCTCAATGAATCAAATCTTGACACAAATGTGTCTGCAGATATGATTGTTCAAACTCCTTATTTGGAAAAGAATCATCCTTCTGAAAACATCATTGGAGATTTGCATGAAAGGGTCACAAGAAGCCATTCTGAAATTGCAAACATATGTCTTTACTCCTGCTTTCTATCCCAAATAGAACCAAAGAACATTGCTCAAGCACTAAAAGACAATAGTTGGGTGGAAGCAATGCAGGAGGAACTAGCATAGTTCAGAGACGTACATGTGTGGGATCTTGTTGATAGACCAATAGACAGATATGCAATAGGAACTAAATGGGTTTTTAGAAACAAAAGGGATGAGAGGGGTTTGGTAATTAAGAATAAAGCTAGACTTGTGGCATTTGGATGTCTTCAAGAAGAAGGAATAGACTTTGAGGAAGTCTTTGCACCTGTTGCAAGACTTGAGGCTGTCAGGATCTTTCTTGCATATGCTGCCTCAAAGAACATCAAGGTTTTCCAGCTTGATGTCAAGTCTGCATTCCTAAATGGATAGATTGATGAAGAGGTGTATGTAGCTCAACCTCCAGGTTTTGAGGACCCAGTGTATCCAAACAGGGTTTATAAGTTGAATAAATCCCTAAATGGATTGCATCAAGCTTCTAGAGCTTGGTATGATGAACTGTCAAATCATCTTCTTGAAAATGGTTTTCAAAGGGGAGCCATTGACAAGACACTATTCTACAAAAGAAAGGGATCAGATTTGCTTTTGTTACAAGTTTATGTGGATGACATCATCTTTGGATTTACAAATGAACAAATGTGTATGGAGTTTGAAGGGGTAATGAAATTCAAATACAGCATGAGCTCTATGGGAGAAATGAATTTCTTTCTTGGACTGCAAGTTCCACAGAAAGCTGAAGGGATTTTCATTTACCAAACCAAATATGTACAAGACATCTTGAATAAGTTTAATTGTCATGAGTACAAAATTGCTTCAACTCTAATGGACACCAAATATAAGATGATTGCTGATGAAAAAGGGGAGCCTGTAGATGAACATGAATACAGAGCGAAAATTGGATCCCTAATGTACCTTACTGCAACAAGACCATATATCATGTTTGTTGTATGTGTGTGTGCAAGATTCCAATAAAGTCCAAAAGTCTCCCATATGAATGCTATGAAAAGAATTTTTAGATATTTGAAGGGAAGACCAGAATTGGGAACTTGGTATCCAAAGAATTTTTTTTTTAATCTAATTGCCTACACAGACAGAGATTATGATGGCTGTAACATGAGCAGAAAGTCAACCTCAGGAGGATGTCAATTTTTGGGTGAAAGGCTAGTGTCATGGAAATGCAAGAAGCAGACTACTGTCTCAATCTCCACTGCAGAAGCCGAATACATTGCTGCATCTGCATGCGGTGCACAAGTTCTATGGATTCAAAACTAGATGCTGGACTATGGTTTGAATTTTCTGAATACCCCTATTCTTATTGATAATACTGCTGCATATTTTACTGTTAAGAATCCAGTTCAACATTTTAAACTAAGCACATTGAAATCAGACATCATTTCATAAGAGATTGTAGTGAAAATCTTTGATTGAAATGCAAAGAGTTGATACAAGTGATAATTTGGTAGACTATTCACCAAACCACTTGATAGAACCAGGTTCAACTTTCTTTTGAAAGCCCTGGGAATGATCAACTCTGATGAAACCTGATTAAGGATGTGTGCCTAGTTGTGTGCCTTTATGTGCTAACTGAGGAAATTGTTAGAGGTTTCACAAAATGAATGCTAAGTGAATATGCTTGATTTGTTACTTAATATGTTAACTGTTATGTGCTTTAACTGATTATATGTGCAAAATTTGACATGATTGATATGCTTGCATGTTTATCAGTTGATGTGCATTTATGATGTTAGAATAAGTGTTCTTGTTATGATTTACTTGTTAGAATAAGCTTATCTGACATCATTGCTTAATTGCTTGAATATGTGCTTTATCTGATCATTTGATGTTATTAGCATAGGCTAAATCTTGAATGATGGTATTGCTTGCTTGTCTTGATAATGTTATGTTTGATTAAGATTTGTTTATGATACAACTGTTTATGCCAAAATGAATTTTATGTCAAA
This sequence comes from Bidens hawaiensis, assembly GCF_021521415.1. NCBI lineage: Eukaryota > Viridiplantae > Streptophyta > Magnoliopsida > Asterales > Asteraceae > Bidens > Bidens hawaiensis. The sequence continues at coordinate 78,149 of NW_027493774.1, forward strand.
ATTAAATGTTAAATGAAATTTGTAATGAATTTTGCATAATCACTTTATTTTGGTCAAAACATGAGCAAGTTGTTGATGGTGCTGAGATATGATAAGATTATTCAGTTCAAGCTTTGAAGAAGCTCAAAAGAAGGATTTTTAATGAAAAGTCTCAAGTAGTTGTTTTTGCTTAAAATTATGTCATTTTCTCAGTTGGAAGGACATACACTTGTGTATGTTTGGTCCTTAAATCTCTACAGATTCAAAGGATAGCCATTGACCTGAAAACTGAATGCATTTAGGGCAATTATAACTTGTTTCTTATTCCTTCACTTAAAACTATGTCAATAGCTTTGACTTTGAAATGACATATATTCACATGTATGTTTGGTCCTGTTAACTACTTTTGATCAAAAAACATAGCCATTTACCTGCCAATGAAGAGATATTGGGGTGATTGAATATTAAACTGTGTTTAAATGGGAAATGATAGTACATTGACTACTTAGCCAATCATATGGATTTAATAGGCTAAAAGGGCCTTAGTATAGTCATTAACATGTATGGATGCTTTCCCATGATGTGTAAAATCTAAGGTGATATAAAAAAAATGAATATGCTGATCTTTATGTGGAGATACATAGTTGTATTTGCATATCTCAATATAAATCTCTCCAAATAATAGACAGAAAAGTGATTACCCAGTCAAACACAAGCCTGTTGCTATTTGGTCAACCAAAAATGAAACATCTTTAAATATGACAAAGAACATGCTTTAAGAAAAATTTGAGAAAATATCAAAAACAAGGGGAAAAATGAATAAATCAACCAAAAGTTGATAAGTGTTTTAATATTTTATCAAACAAGAGGGTTACAACAAGAACTTCAAAGATGCTGACAAAATCTGTCTCATCTTGAATGAAAGGCCTATTATTTAACAGTAAGTCCAACGTTCAACCTCTGTATATGTTTGAATATCAAAAATACAAAAATATCCAATAAGTTCTGTCATACAAAAACAATTTTTGACCAAATACAGGAGGTTGGAGTCAAATTGGGGTGATCTGGGGAAAGCCAAATAAGCTTTGAGAAGAGATATGAGGCATCATAGCACAGTTTTGACCATTAATGTATTAAGCTACTATATGAACCTTAATCATATCACCAAAGAGATGAAATTCATGCTATGTCTAGACCTGCTGTTAACCTATCTATGTTGTCATAATAATGCTGAGAATGAAGTATTGAGAAAGCTACTTAGTCAATATGATCCCATTCTTGAGATATTTTCAGAAAATAGAAGAAACTGTTTTGAAGTGAAATTCAACTGAAATTTGATCTTTAAATGCACCATTTGCTCTTAAACTATGATCTTTAATGAAAAATATACTTTGACAAGTGGTTTAAGTCAAAAAGTGTTACATTTTTCATTTAATAGGTTGAATATGTAAGTTCGGGTAAGGTTTGATGTTTTATAACCTTTCCGGGCACAAAATGGTTGAATATGTATTTTCGGGTAAGGTTTGATGCTTTATGACCTTTCCGGGCAAGCTTAGTCATTTTTGGCTAAGTTTATGATTTTCGGGCATGCTTTGAAGTGCTTTCACTTTCCGGGTAGAGTACACTATTGTACTAATTTCCCGAGCAAGCTTGAAGTCTTGAGTTGAATATGTGTTATAGCTAGCTTTTAACAAGAAATTCATGTTCCGGACAAGCTTTGCATTTTATATGCTGATTGTTATTCTAAGCAAACTTTGTGAACTTAGGATTAGTACACCGAGTAAGCTTTGGGATTTGTGAATATGTTTTCTTTGAAATTACAAGTGTTTCCGGGCAAACCTTGTTTCTGGGCACACTTTAGTTCCCTCAATATACTTGGTAATTTCAAAACTTAACTTTCAAGTACAATGTCTGCTAGAAGTCCTTTTCCGGGCACACTTTGTACAATAGAAAGGTTATTTGGGTACATTATACATCAGGAAGGTTGCTCGGGCACACTGTGCAACCAAGTATGCTTGTTTGAATATGTTTCTTATTCTGATAGGGTTTATGCTAGATTGAGTTATTCAATCTGAAGTTAAGAAATTTATACTGGTGTCTTAATTGATTCCTAGCAAGGATGTTTATTTGATACTTTGTACTTGATTATTTGCCTTGTGATTAAGTTCTCAAGCAATCTGGTATTTCGGGTGAGCTTTCTTCATAGTGTCTTGACTTTAAATTACTTAGCTTGACCAAGCAAGATTTGTGAATGGCAGGGATCGGGCAAACTTTATTAATTTAATAATGAAAATTTTACCAGGCAAGGTTTGATATTTTTATTGAGTAAGCTTTGTGTAAGTGGAAGTATACCGAGTAGACTTTGCAAGGATCTACTTTTCCGGGCAAGGTTTGCTAAACTTAAATATTAAAAAGTCGGATATTTTCAAATGTAAATATCAATTGGATAATGTTACTGTTTGACAGCTAATAACTCACTAAATGACAAAAAACATTTAAAACCCACTTTCAAAAGGTATAAAAGAGGGAGTTAGAAATTTTATTCAATATTGCTTTTCCCTCTCTCTCCTTCGACTGCAACTGCTTAATCACAAAGAACCTAAACCGACTTATCACATTTTTTTCTAATCAAAACCCTAATTTTAATCAGCCTTCTAATTCCGACTCGGTAAGCAATAATAATGTGTTTTCCGATCACGATTAGACTGCAATGGGCTTTGATTATGTATTTGATTACTAATACTATGTTTTTTTTGTTTAGGTTATAAACTTGTCCAAGAACAGGTTCTTGATGATTATTATCTCTTTCTTCTTCATTTTTATAATTTGAAATTACTTAAAGTTGTGAACTTTATGACTAATTTCATTTTGAATATGTTTGATTGTGTTGTTCAGATATGGCAGAAGAAGAAGTTCAACCAAAATATTTCTTTGAAAAGAAACATAACATGTGTGCACTGTTACAAGTCACACCTGATAACGAGCCAGTGGCAAGAATGATTACATGGATGGCTAGATCGAATGTCAGTTTTGCTTTAACAGAGAGCCCCGTAATTTATAGAAATCATTCACTTGATTTCTGGCGATCTGCAAGACTTGTGGATTACATAAATGGTCGAAGAATCGAAGCAACTGTTGCAAGCCATGAAATAGATAAGAAGATGCTTGCAGTTACATGATGCTTGCAGTAATTTATAGAAATCATTCACTTGATGACCAACCACTAGCCCAATTCATTCAGATCCATTTAATCCAAGCCCACCCCATACACAATCACCACCACAATCCACTTTTCAACCTCAAACCACAACCCAAGAACAACCTGAATATGAACCATTCTCTACATCACCACCTACAACCCCACCTACTGGCACATACCTATTCCAAAGAAATTTGGATTTGTTGGATGAAAATGCTGAATTAATGAAGTGGAATGAGGAGGTCACTATGGAGAATGTAATGCTGTTAGAACAGTTGGTTCAAGCTAAACTGAAAATTCAAGCCCTGGAGCAGAAGGCTGAGAAGACCTTAGCTGCCCCAAAACAGGGGGGGAATGAAAAGATGCCAAATGACTCTGTGGTGAATGTTGAGACTACGGATGGTTTGAAATTGATTTTGAATGCATATGATAATGATGAGGAGGATAGTGAGGAAAGGAGGATGGAGAATGATGAGTATGAAGCTGATAAATCTGATGTTGCAGAACAGAATTATGATGTCAATGATGAGATGATGAATGTTGTTAGGAGTGAAGAAGAGAATGTAGAGAAGACATAGGATGGAGTTGAAAAGATAAATGTTGAAGAAAACGTAGCTGCCACTGATGTGGCTACTGATGTCTTGACTGATGTGGCTACTGATAATTTAACTGACATTCAAACTGATGTAATGAATGGAGAAGATGTGCTACTGAGGAGTTGATACTCACTAAACTAGAAATCGAACAAACAGAAAACTCCAAGACTGAAAAGTATGATGAAGAGATGGAAAATCTGGATAGAGATATTGATGAAATTGAGCCTGAAACTGAAGAAGAGGTCCAGAGAAGATTGAGTAAGGGAAAGGCAAAAGTTACTGAAGAAGAGCCTGTTAAGGCTTATCCAGAGAAAGATATTCTGTTCAAAGATGATGCTGAAGCTGCTGCTGCTGCCAGGAGAGAACATGAAGACATTATCAGAGAAACAAGGGATAGAGAAATACTGGCCCAAACAATGGATCCTGTAGAGCTGGCAGAGCAGGAAGCCTTGATCAACCAAGCCAATATTGCTAAAGAAATTAATGAAGAAGTGGCTGATCAAGATGTGATTGAGGCATTGATTAAGTTGAAAAGAGTTGAGGAAGCAGATAACTCTTTGGCTATGGTGGTTAGCATGTTTCCATCTCAAAGTCATCCTGAAAAAGAATCCCAACAGGAACCTGAAAAGAATACTGAAAAGGAAAATGAAGAATCAATTGAAGATATGTTGGCTAAGGCCTCAAGAATACATGAGAATGTAGGAAGATTTGAAAAGACATATTCTAGAAAAAGGAAAGCTACTGATCAAGGAATGAGAGAGGATCAGAAAACAAAGAAAGGTAAATGGGATAAAAAGAATAAATGCTATGTAGAAACTCCTGATGATGATGATGATGATGATGCAAGTCCAATCAGGGCAATCCCATTGCAAACCTTGCAACCAGGAGAAAAGGTTCAAGGTGTTCCTGATGTGCCTATTAGAAGTGAACCAAACCTAGATCATCCACCTTCTGATGAGCCCAAGATAGATGCAGCAAATGACTCAACTGAGGAGGAGGATGAATCTGATGATGATGAGAATAATGATCAAAGAAAAAGTGCTAAGACTGCTAATGTTGAATCCCCACATGTGACAATGACTGATGAACAAAGGGATAACATTGAGCAGAGTCTGTTAAATGCCAAAATGAAGAATCCTTTGATTGAGAAGCTAAAGGCACTTGGTGTGAAATTTGAGAGTATTGCTCAGATGAATTATGATGAATTGAGTAAGAGACTTGAAGAGGAAAATGACAAGATCAAAAGAGCTATGCAACAGAAGAATAGAGATAATCAGAAATACAAAGAATATCTTAGAAGGCACGGTTACTCAGAAAAAGATCTAACACACTTCAAATTTGACAAACTTCAAGATCTTTACAATAGTGAAAGAGCAAAGATGATTGAAAAATGTGTCAGAGAGAATGAAAAGATTGAGAAAATGGAAGCTCTGAAAAAGAAGTTTGGAGGTATGTGTAGATACCTGTTGGAAAAGGGGTTAAAGCCTAATATTATTGAAAATCTGACAAGAGAATCGGTGGTGGACCAATACAATAAACTAAAAAGAAAAGAAAAATTGAAGAGGTTACATTCAAAGATTTCCACTAAGCAGTCTGAACCATCTGATGAACCTCATACAAAGAAAAGAAGAATTCAAACTTTGAGGGAGAAATTGAAAGAACAAGTTAGATCAGTTGAAATCCCAACCCCACAAAAAGTCAAACCTGAACCTGAAGATGAACCCATTGTTCCTTGGGAAAATGAAGAGTTGATCAAAATTTGAGGGGAATAATGATAAATCAGAGGGGAATGGATGAAGCCACCTTTAATGCCTTGAAAAAGGAAGAATTGAAAGAACTTTTCTATATTCAAAAGGCTGATTGGAAAAGGCTCTAAGGGAAGGAGAGAACCCCATAAGCTTTGTTTCTGGAAGGTTTGTACATGCAGGACTGTCAAACAATCCTGGGTTAGACAAAATGATGTTGACCCTTAATGAACAAGCAGGATATGACCTTGTTGAGCTTGCCAACCTTCCACCTGAAATGGTAGACGCAATCTACATCAACACCTTCAATTTGAGGCTTGGAAAACCCAAAAAGTCTATTCCAACCAGACCCTCTATGTCAAGGTTGCATGCCTCTTCAAGCAGAGGTGAATCAAGTAGAACCAAACCACAAAAGAACATCAAGACCACAATCATATGTGGATCTTCCAAGAGAACTCTACTATGATTCTATCTCTGAATGTCTGAGAGTGATTATGGAAAGCCGACAACTGAGAGACATATTTGTGAGAAGTGATTTCTATGAATATTCTCAAGAACAACTAGAAAGAATGGTAACACTCAGGCTGTATGATTATAGAAACAGAAACAAGATGGCTGGAAGAAAAATGAATGATTTGTCAAAATTTTTAAAAGATGAAGCTGACAAGGGATTCCCATTCCTAAAAGAAAAGAGAAGCTGGAGAACAATTCAACTTCACAAGTCCAGAAGGACAGAGAAGATAAAGAAAATTGACAAGGCTGAAGTGTACTACAAGATGAATGTCAGAGACAAGAATCCATTGTCAAACATGAACATATGCATCAGTCTTGAAAGAAGAATGACACGCCTCAACTACACAGTTCAAAGAAATGGCATCATAACTGCGATTGATTACAAAGAAGATGTTGGCCATTACTTGCTGAGAAACTCTGATGGAAGAGTACTGGGGATAATAAAAAAGGATGAAGACTTAACTTACTTGCATGATGAAGATCTGATGGATATAAGGAATTTGGTCATACCAGAAAGTCATACTCACTACCAAATCCTTGATTTCTTTAGGCTGAGAGCTACATCAGTAATAGTCAACAGAAGACAAGCTGCACACAATTCAAGGAAGAGACAAGATTCCTAGAATAGGCTTTGTTATGTAATGTCTTCGGACATAATTTTGCTTATGTAATTTGTTTATGTTATGAATATGTAATTTGACTTTGATTTGATGTGTACTTTTGACTAAGTGTAAGTAACCATAAAAAAGTTTTGGGTCAGCTGAGGCGTTCCAATCTAGGGGGAGATTGTTGAGTCAAAGATTTGACCAAAGTGAGATATATGGAAGATTGGAATCTTCTCAACCTCCTTAGAATACGCTAACTATGTATTCGGCACACCTTAGACCTCCGAGCAAGCTTTTACTTAGCCGGACATGATATTTTGTTTATTGAGCAAGGTTATCTTGAAGAAGTCTTCTTTAGTGGATATCCGGGCTGGGTTCGCAAATTAGTGTATTACCGGGAAAGGTTCACTAGTTTATGCTAATCCAGGAAAGGTTCACTTTATCAAGCAAGTCTGTTATTCATATCCAAGTAAAGTTTACTCCCGAGTAAGCTTTTGGCTAACCAAGCTCATGAAGCCAAGTGATTGGAAGACCGGGTAAGGTATTCACTAATAATATAGTGGTCCAAGTAGGCTTGATGATTTAATGGAATAACTTTAAGTAACATCGGACAAGGTTCAACTCAAGCAAGGAACGGTGCTACCGAGCACACTTTGCTAATAAGCTATTTTTCTAGTTAAGAGTTGAAGGGACCATTGAAGAACAAGGTTGCTCGTAAGGATTTGTCGGGCAAAGTCTGGCAAAGTCAAGAAGATTGAAGTCTACCCGGTGATATTTTACTTGGTAAAATACTCTTCAAGTAAAGTCTACCCGGAAACTGATCCCGGGCACACATCTATATTACCAAGTTCTGAAGGATGGAAGAGCACACAACCTACTCGGAAAATGAATGTTGTTGCAAAGCCTACCCGGAAGACTTTCTTTACACTTAGAATAATTCTGAATATATAATTTTGAATATGTATTAGCATTTAGGGTTTTTAGAAGGAATGACAGCTGTAAAGGAGGTGTCAGGCCTATAAAAGGAATAATTTAGGGCACACCTCCTAAGGCAGACAGACTCATTGATTCAGAGAGAATTTTTTAGTGTTACGGCTGTCTTAGAATAGTACGGATATAACTTTCCTATCAAGAAACCCTAAATCGATTATCCTTTTGTATGATGAACTTTGTATGAATGGAAATCTTTTGAGTGAATCTTGTGTGTGTTAGTTACCTTTGATTATTGATAGCAACTAACCTGTTTATTATTGATTCCGCATTTAATAAACGGTAATCTTTCTAAATATAGCAAGCCGTCATTAACTCCCTTGTCGACACATCTATTTGTGTGAGTTATGACATGATTTGAGTAAGATCCAGCTGAAATCGGGGACCTGACAGAAACCATGAGAAAGTAAGTTCGAGCAAGTAATCAAGTAAACACACAAGTCCATGTAATGAATTGTAGTTTGTAAATGAAATACTAATTACTTGAGTTTATAAGGTACATATGTTACCCCCAAAAATAATAAAAGAGTAAAAAAGGGGTGTGAGAAACTCACCTTAGAAATTGAAAAATAACTTGGAATAATAAGCGAAGATGCGTTAAAGGAACCGAAGCGGTCGAACCTCACAAACTATATATAAAAAAAAGGAAGTATAAATGTAAGCGCTAACTAGCGGGATTATAGAAATTAAATTGATTTAGTTTTATGTAAGAGATTATGAAATAACTTAATATCTTTTAGGATATTTTATAATATAATATATTTTAATCTTTAACAGTGAGTTAACGGTTTTATGATTATATTTACGAGATTGGGAGTTTATAAAGTTTATCAATAAAACTATTGATTTTAACGAAATTTTAACTTATTAGCGTTAAAAGTTAACAAATGATATTAATTAAATAATATAATATTAGTTCGGGTTTATACGGAAACTTAATGGAAAGTATGAAAGTTGGCGTTTAGGTGAAAAATAATTTATAAAAGTTTTTATCTAAGTTAAAATAAATTTTAAATAATTTTTATTAATTTTAGTTGATTTTTAGTAATAAGTAAGAGGTCAAAAAAAAATAAAACAAAAAGGTGTACTGACCCGGGTCCTCACATTCACAATGACCAGACCCAACCACTGGACCAGCTCTAATGCTTGTTTTATTACTGAATAATAATATATATAAACAATATTAAAAACTTCATCTTCTACACTAATAAACCCTAGGATTCAATTTGCTTAAACCGTTCCATGTTTGTTAATTTAAAGTTAGGGGTTTTGTTTTGTGGCTTAAAAAGATTGGAAACCATATAACACTTACTTTATTTGGTGCCGGGATGGTGGTGAACGGAGTTTGGCCGGAGACGGATCTTGGACGAAAGATTATGAGATTTAAAGAGTGTTTATGTGTCAATTTATGTTTGTAACAGGATTAGTTGATGATTTAGGTTCTATTTATAATGTCAATTGGAGCGTAGGACGAGTAACTAGTCGTTTAATAATCCGACGAGTTACTCGGAATTTAATCGATCATTATGATAATTGTTATACGTTTTAAGACTTTATTTGGGGTCTTAGTTAGTGGAGAAATTAGTTATACAAATCAATTTGGTCAAAGAACGAGATTTGCGGGCTAATTAAGGTCGCCGAAATTTGTTTCGGTCGTCGGCCAGAAAAACGAAGTACAGGGACGGGATGGGGCTGGTGGGTTGGGATTTGAGATTAATATTATTATTGTATTATATATTAAATTCATATATACATATTGTCCCCTTAACTTTTAATATATGTTAAAACTGAATTTATATTCTATTTACATTTTGAACCTTGCATTTTGAGATGTTATATACATTAAATAAGAAGTTAACATATGATACCCCATTTCTTGGAACTTGATTATTTTATTAAACTTAAAATCACGGAGATTCGTTATATGAAAAAAACAAAGAGAAAATGAACGAATAATAACTATAAATCGTTGTAAATAATATTAAATGATAAACGACAAATAAGATTACATTTAAACGACACAACGGGTCGGTTTTACAAATACAAATAAAAATCGACAAATGTCACAATTAATGTCTTGGACAGCCTCGTTTAAATGTGCAAGTATGGCCCTTTCTTGAAAAAATGAAATATCATTAAAATTATCCAATAATGCTGGATATACAAAATCAATAAGATCATAAATTGGATCGGATGAATCACCGATAAAATGATCATCTAGTATTTCTATAATGGAATTACCATCATTGTGACCACCAAGTTTACCTTCACCAAGTTCCAACAACCAAAATGCAAACTGGGAGGCCTCTGGAAATCTGATGGGTGACACCCGACGGCTAACCTCATGTTTTTGGTTAACCTAAGAACCTTGCACTTGGACCAAATATGGGACGAACCTTGCACTTGGTGTTTTCAAGTTTGAGGAGTTCAATGAAGATATTATGTTTATAAATTTATTATAGTAAGATAATAATATTATTAAGTTAAATTTCTAGAGTTTTATTTGTAACAAATTGTTTAATATGAATGACAACTTTAGATTGCATATTTTCTTTTGAAATGGCATTTTTTATATTAAGTAGTTTGTTTTTAATACAAAAATATAACTGTCGGTATTGGTAAATGCTAGTTTACCATTTATAGAAAAAACGGTTTAAAAAGAGATCTCAAATTTATTACACGTTTGTAAATTTGTAGTTTGATTATGTTGGGTTTTAACAACAAGAAGTCAGTCGCGAAACAACACACATTTTAGTTGGTTTGACAAGTCTAAATGTTTAACTTTTACAATCAAAATACTTTTAGTCAAGCATAGATGTTTAAATATTAATAAGTTAAAACTTTATTTTTAATAATATTAAAGGATTAATAAACTTATTCTTATATTAATGTTAATACGTTTTAAAAATACATAAATAAATAGTGGTATCCCGAACATAAACGTTCGTGTTGCGTATAAGTATTGTAACAAATATTCTTTGATTTACTTTCATTTCTTTTTTACTTATTTGTTAACAAATACATAGTGGTATACGCTACTTAAATATTGGAGTTGAAAATTTTCTTGAAACGTAAAAATATATTCTCAAAATTGTTAAAATTTTGGGTTTTGTTATGTGTCCTTGTTGGATAATTTGTGGCTTTCATCAAAAAGTGTATAGTAGTAATTAATGGTATGAACTAAATAAAACTAATGATTTATGCAAATAACATTATAATTCATTTTAACTTATAATACATGCATTATATTCAAAAAGTTACAAATAAAATAAATTGCATGTTTAAGAGTGAAACTTTCATATAAAATTTGTTTAAAAAGATTTGTCATCAATAAGTTTAGGAATTTAAGTTTAGGAAAATAGTACAAGATAAGTTCTTAAACAACTATATGAAAATATTGGTTATCATGAATATTCTACAAGTAGATGTCCAAAATAGGTGTTTCATTATTCACATTGCATGTTGGTAGTACCAATGTAAGTAGTAATGTTAGTAGGATGACAATGATGAAGATTCCCTAATTGAAAGTTTTATAAAAAATATGTTGTTTTTAAACCAACAATAGAAAGGATAAACAAAGTAGTTGGTGTAAACTATAAACCAAGGAGAATAGAGAATACAACTATTAAACAACACATAACATAAGGAAAACACAAATTCATTGATATCCATATAAAATGCAAACACGACAAATAAAACCAAATTCACAGTGTCAAGTAAAGGACAGTAAACACAAACACATCCAAAGTCAAACAAAAAAAACTAAACATGCATGCAAAACGTTGCATTAATTACGAAACTTGCAAATCCGTACATTTTATAACTTTTGCATCCCAACGGTATCTCCGTCACCAACATTAGCATAAACAGTTGTTTGTTCATCGACTTTCGTCTTGGTTGCAGACATACTAGTGTCATCATCAACATCATAAGTGTCATCCAACTTCTGCTTGAGTTTTGCATCAATGATAGGTAAAGAAAGAACATTCTCGCCAAGCGATGAAAGACGATCAGGAATAACATCTTCAGAATTTGAAATAGGGGTGAGCTGGTCGGACGAAGGCGTACACATATCCTACGAATACGTTTAAAAAAATGTTTTTAGTGTACACATTTAGATGTCATGAAATATTATATTTAGCGAAACGGATAGATATAAAATTTATTATTTTTAAGGTCTTACCTTTTTGGTTGACTTCAGGCCAGAGCTTGAACCAATTGTTAAAGACTGATGGTCGTTAGGCTGTACATGAAGTTAAACGTAATGAAATAAGAATGAAATAAATACATATGTACATTTTGATAGTTTTCAAAACTGAAACAGAACATGAACCCTGACCATGAGCAACCTGCTTATCAAGCTCATTAAGAACATCCTTGTCATCCGTTAGCTTGCTGACACCGTATACATCATATGAGTTTCTGATATTATAGTCACTAACCTCTACAATGAAAGCAAACTTTTTCTCTAATATAATGTTGAGTTCTTCAGGAAACGTGTGCATCGAATCAAGCTTCAAGAAACAGTTAAGGAAATGATTGTAAGTAAACATAATCAAAAATCATTTAAGGAATTTAAAAACAATAACAAAATAAAGGTGAGATATTATATGTAAAATTAAGTTTGTGTACTTATACACTTCATTGTGTATACTCAAAGAATTGAGAATTATGTTGAACCGACAAAAAAGTATTTTGATTTTACATTTCATTATCTAAAATATGATAAAAGATGATGTTTTTTAAAAATGAAACACAAAAGCAGTATTTAAATAAAAAATGAAACACAAAAACATTACATTGAACATGATAATGCTTGATGCTTCCATGTTGTTGTTTCAGAAACAATCAAATTCAAGCAAGGATTAAAGATTCAATAATTAATATTTTTGATACTTTGAATAAAACAAATAAAATTATAAATAAAAAAATTATATTCGAATGAAGAAAATTTTAAACCTTGAAAATGACACAAATATGAATTTTGAGTAAGGAAGTGAGAAGTGTGAGAATTTGTGTATTCGGATTATAGTATATATATAGATAAACAGATTTTGTTAGAAAGTTTGAATTGTTCCATAAGAAAGAAATTTCTAAATATAGTAAATTTAGGGATTACAATTAGGAATTTTGAAGTCACAACACAATAATAACTCATAACTCATATCAATTAAATTAAATTATAATTGATAATTGATGTAAACTTATATTGGTAGTAATAAATATAGTAAATTTAAATAATGTAATTAGGGATTTTTGTATAACCGAATAATAAATATAGTAAATTTAAAGAATGTAATTAGGGATTTTTATATAACCGAATAATAATGACTCATATCAATCAAATTATATTATAATTGATGTTTATAAAATTAGACACATTAAGTTGACTTGGAATTTAAATTTAAATCCGTAAAAAGTTGTTAGGTTCTAGTACTGATATGAATCAATACAAATCAATCACAATACATTTAAAAATAAGCCAAATAATGATCACTTCAAAATTTAAATTGTATTAAGTGTTTAGGATCTTTTATATTCAATCGTATATATGCAATTTCAATTTCAGTTAAACATTATACATTAAATTAAAGATTAAACATACATTATACATTACACATTAAACATTAAATTGAATATAAACATACTACCCTAAGAATGTAAAATACTAACCAAAGTTACTAATCTAAAATAAAAATTTAAAAAATTTGACAAATACTGTAAAATGAAATTTGGAATCAATTAAACATTAAACATAGGAAACATGTCAATTAACAATATCAATTAACATTAACAATTAAACATTAAACATACTAACCTAAGAATGTAAAATACTAACCTAGGTTAATAATCTAAATTATAAATAAAATTTTTTATCATATACTGTAATTGAAATTTGGAATCAATTAAACATTAAACATATGAAACATATCAATTAACATTAATAATTAAACATTAAACATACTAACCTAAGAATGTAAAATACTAACCTGGGTTAATAATCTAAAATAAAAATAAAAAAAATTTAACATATGCTTTAAATTGAAATTTGGAATCAATTAAACATTAAACATTAGACATTGGAAGCATATCAATTAACATTAAGAATTAAACATTAAACATACTAACCCGAAAATACTTCGATTGAAGGGAAAACAACCATGGATGTGAAGATATGATTAACAGTATACTTCCACATGATGAGCAAATGTACATCGTTATGGATCTACTGAAATCAATTGCTGGATCTAATCAAATCAATCGTTGTCTTCAAATAATGGAGCCTTAGGTTATCGTCGATTACGCTTATTTAGCCAAACTCCGGTGTCGATTACATTTGCAGGATCTAATAAAATCATCATGGGATCGATGTAAAATAATGGCCGATTGAAAGAGGGATATGGGTGATTAAGTTAAAAGGAATTGAATATTAAGGAAACCAGGTATTGAAGTTGAAACAATTGGATATTGGAAACCGGGTTTTGAAACTTAAAGTTAAATGCTTACATTAATTAATAGTAATTTAATTTCTTTTTGATTTATTTAATTGTTAAGAAAAGTAGAGAAGTATAAGATATATTTGAAAACAAAGGGAATTGACCAATAGAGAAGGGCAATGTGAAGACAATCTCATTTGTTTTAATAGTATAGTAGGATCCTAAAAACAAATAAACAGCTTGCACAACCATAAACTCCAAAAAAATAATTAAAATATTATTTTATTTATAAAATTTTATTGAGAAAAATAAAAAGAAAAATATTAATCAACTTATGAGCATTGATTATGTATAAGAAAAAATAACCGCTGAATACATTAATGTCTTGTTTAATGATGTCTACACCGCAAAAGACATGTCTACCCTTTTAATTAAAATATATCATAAATATGTGTTTTTAATTACGATAGTGTCATTTTTATTGTAGACCATAGAGAACAACCTTAAGAATTTAGTAGCAACTCTTTTTAAATAGGATTCAAGTTGTATGAAAGAAATTAAAAAAAAACAGGGAAAATTCCCAAAATGATCCTTTTTAAGAGGCAGTTCCCAAAATGATCCACCAGATTCAAAATTCCCAAAATAACACATCCAAATTCGTCTCCCACGTGAGATTGGGAATCCGCCACAAGATTTCATCCACCAATCATATTCTGACACTTGTCATTGTTCTCACATACCATGCGATATTACAAAGAAAATATGTCTGACGCGTTATATTTCACTTGAAAAGTACCTTGATGAAAACAATTGTGTACGTAATGTTTGGTGTGGTTTCTATCTTGTACATGAGTTTTCAAAAAAGTGGATTTTTGTTTTATTTGAAAATGATCTCCAAAGATGAATCTCATATGAATTTCAACTTTTGAAAGAACCCACAACAATCATCTTCATCTTCAACACCTTCATCATCTTTCCACCTGCTGACAAAAGTGGAGTATTTATTGTTGTTAGTATATATGTAAGCAACTATAAACATAAGAAATAACCCGGTATCTATTTGAAAGAAAACAGAGGTTAATCGGAACTCACCAGAAACTTGAAAAGATAAAGAATAAAAGATTCAGTTTGTGTGTGTGTGTGTAAAATATGCACGATGGATCTCTGGCTTTACAACCCAAGTTATATGATCACGAGATGTTGGTGGCCGGCGAGAAATCCGGTGAATCCACCATGGTAACGTGCATCAATGATGTTTGATGATGGCAACAAGGACGGAACCAAAGGGAAGTCAGGAGGGTCCGTGGACCCTCCGCCTCCGGGAAAGTTGTATATCCGGTATACGATGTCGGGATCCTTTAGGTAGTTTGACTCTTCAAATATTTGGCAAAGTAGTAGAAAACTAAGAAAAGAAAAGTGGTGGTGGGTTTCTGCCAGCGGGTGGAGTGGTGTTGGGTTTTTGCCGGTGGTGGAGTGGGGGTAGTGGTGTCGGTGGTCGGAAAGATGATGAAGGTGATGAAGATGAAGGTAATGAAGATGAAATTCATCAAATAAAACCAAAAACAACTTTTTTGAAAACTCACGTCCAAGATAGAAACCACACCAAACATCACGTAAAAGATTGTTTTCATCAAGGTACTTTTCAGGTGAAATATGAAGTGTTAGACGGATTTTCTTTGTAATATCACGTGGTAGGTGAGAACAATGACAAATGTTAGAATATAGTTGGTGAACGAAATATCGCGACGGTTTTCCCAATCTCACGTGGGATACAGATTTAGATGGGTTATTTTGAGAATTTTGGTTTTTGGTGGATCATTTTAGAAACTTTTCTCCTAAAAAGAAACATTTTTAAGATTTTTTCCAAAAAAAATAACCCTTTTGAAAGCGACATTAAGCCATGAGATGAGAAATAGCCTCTTTGAAAGGAATTCTCTTGCATTATATATATGAAAAAGACAAACATTTTCTTCTTTTTTAAAGTATTAGAGTGTGATTTGAAATTTAGATGTGATATGTCTTTCTAATTCTTGGGGTTGCAATATATTTGGCTGATAATAATTATAATCATTTTCTTATTATCTTGAAAAATACAATGTATATATAATATTATCAAACTATATTTATGTAAATAGTAATAGGTTTTTTTTCTTTTATTTGAAAAAGTTATTAAAAAATGGAAAATTTAAGATAGACAAAAAGAGCAATCTAACTTGGATACACAGTGTAAAAGCATTTTTTTTTCACTCCACAATACTCACCAATCTACTTTTTAACTTTTTAAACTACACCACTAGAATAATTTATTTTATGGAAGAATTTGAACATAGTTTTCTTCCAAAAGCCAAGAGGCTTTACTACCAGATTAAGGGGCTGTTTGGTCTACATTATATTGGTTATTTATTTTCTTAATGAATAACAGGTAACTTTAAGTATATATGGTTAAGTGGCTACCTCTTATCCATTAAAAGGTTATGAATCACTAAGAGGTAGCCTCTTTATAACTGTTAAGAGGCTACCAAATAGCCCTTAATACTGAAATGACGACATGATGAGTTATCTATTTTTATAATTTAAGAACTAATAGATAAATTTCTACTAGGCTTCTTTAAGTATAAATGGTTAAGAACTAGTAGCATCAACAATCATGTAACACATGTGTTGACCTGACTGTAGAGGTGTCGTAAGAGGCCTACTACGTCTCCAAAGGAGTTGGTTCTTTTTTAGTAAAGGTAACTAACGCGTCGACACCCATGCCCCTTTATAGCCGACCTACCACGACTTCATCCTAACCTAGGCGTTGGTGATCCAACACCAAATGAGCTAAACCACCCAGGCTAATAAAAAACATTGCAGTGCAGGAATAGTAGCTTTATATACGATCTTAATTTGCATTTTTCTTATGAGTGTAGGCTTTGATTAATGGGACGATCACGAGTGTTGTCTATAGTTGTATATTGTTAAGGTAAGATATTATTTTTGAGAACTACTGTAGATTTAAAAAACCAATCTTTTACTATTGCAAGTTATTTATGATTAAGGTGGGTGTGTTTAAGGTATTAAATTTTATGTTGGCCTGATTATAAGAGTAGTATATGTTGTTGATATGGTGGTTGTTTTGCTATGATATATGTATCCCTTATATGCTTCATACAACGATCTACATGACAGTAGATGTTTCTACAACAAGTATAGCAAATACTGAGAGTATAGCGGTTCAAGAGTGTGATCCTATCGAAGCTTCCTGTCCTACAAAGAATCAAAGGAGAAACACGACCGGTTAGTCTCACCGCAGGAGGGGGTCTCCTGCGATCAACCTCCAGCGTGAGAATAAGTAATATGGTCTTTGGTTGATAAGTATGAAGACAACATTAATATTATATATAATAAATAAAGAAAGATGTAAATTTTTTCAAGTGAGATAAGTAATTTAACCAATGAGCTTGTAAATAATGTTGTCGGTAAGCTCGATGTCAGATGAAACTGAACGATGGCTAACACGAAGGGCGTATGATCATACTAGACTGAGAATATGTTGGACCTCTCGGACATGTATTCAAGTAACGCATTTAAGCATATAAAACGTTAGGTATAAATTGTTAAACACACAAGACAAATAGCTGCAAATTGAGTATTAAATAATAGGTAAAGAGATATAGTACGCATATGTCCCCAAAAGATTTAAAATATGTAAAAAAGGGAATGATTACTCACCTTAGTAATTAAGCAATGGATAATAAATTCGTTAAGATATAAAGGTAGATCAAGCTCTTCGGGAAGTATCGACGAGATATCTTAATAAATAATAGTTGCGGAAATAAATATAATTTGAATAACGGAGCTAAGTTTAGATAAAGGTTCGAGATTTGATGATTGGGTACATTCTAACGAAAGTTTAATATTAAAAAGATTTATTATTATTTTATTAGTTCAAATAGTATATTTTAATTAATAAAAATCTTAAATATATATTTATAAAATTTTGGATAGTTTTAACATGCAGACCAACAACTCTGTTTCTATTAAGAACCCTAACAAGATCAATCGGCAAAATCGTTGGATGTTTGGCCGATTGATCATGGGTCTTTTGCTACTAACATCATAACGAACAGGGCGATACATTTAATTACTACTTACAACGTTATATAGATGGCCAAATTGAATAACCCACAGACAGCCAAAACACGAATAAGAACAGGTACGATAGGCTGAGATAATGCAATTAATCATAGGGGTAATGTTGGCGATGTCTTAATGATTGTACTGGGAGGATTAATTGAAATATCATGGATGTTTTAATGTCTAATCCTAAACTAGTTAGGCAACTTTGTTATAATAAGAAATCTGTATCATATTGATCATCGTTTCCTAGTTACAAACGTCATGAGATCGATTTGGCATGTAGATTAATAAACATGATTAAATTTCCAATATTATGATGACAATTATGGTTCAAGAAACAAACTAGTCTTTGGGTTGCGATGTGGGTCGGGCATGGGTACCTAGTTGGACCAGTGGAGTTATAATATTATAATACATGCATATTTACATATAGGCCCCTAAAGTATTGAGGTGAAAGCAAAATAGATTTAAAGTATAGTTTAGGGTAAAAATGGGAAAAGTGTTGCTGGTCCATTAGAAGGTATTCATGATCTTAAATCGACCTATGTTTTTCTTCCATCCTGGGGGGGGGGGGGGGGTGCGTAACTGATATGTTGAAGATGTCTCCCATTTGTCAAGATCTTCTTCTTCATTGTATTCCCCTAGCCGAGAAGGCGATTGTTGATGGTCTAAGCGATAGTGAGCTTATGGCCAGGGTTTTTAAGTAATTGACTTATTTGGTTGCTCTAATTCTCGAGGGTATGGGACGATAGAGTTATGCCTCGGGAGATATCAAGAAGCTTGAGGAAGAGAACATAAAGCTGAAGAGTGCCTTGGTTGAGGCAAATGAGAAGGTTGTGACCTTGACCGCTCATGAGCAAAGCTTGGTTCATGAGCTTGTTGTTGCTAAAGATTCCGCCAAGGATGAGCAGAGCATGGTAGATGCTTATGCCAAAAACCTTTAAAAGCAGCGACAGAAGGTCAGTCAAGAGAGAAACTCGCCTGTTGAAGAGAAGAAGAAGTTGGTTGCTGATCGTGGGAAGCGGAAGAGTGAGAAGTAGAAGCTGGTGGATGAGAAGCTTGCTACCGATGTTGCCATCGCTGATCTCCGGTCCCTGGTTAATGAGCTCTTTCTGAAAAATGTTTAGTGTTTGAACAAGGTATTCCTCATGTTGTTTTCTATCTCATGCATAACGGTGAGTTTAATTCGGCCCTTGGTGAAGTTTATACAAGGGCCATTACTCATGGTCGTCACCATGGCTTGTCGATCAGTTTTGAAGCAGGTTGGGCTGGTCGTCCCCTTAAGTGACTTTCTAGATACCGACCCCATGCTGCCACCGACTTTGCAGCTGCTGTGAGATCAATGGAGATGAAGACTTCCCCTTATCTTGAATCCGTTGCTCGTGGTCACGATATTCCCTTCTTTGCTTTTCAAGCTATTAAGCCAGAAGGTCTTAAGAAGAGCTGGCGCATCAGGTGATCCAAGCTATGGTCACTAAGATTACTGGAAAGCTAACTCCGATGGAGATCATGAAAAGGAGAAGCTATCACTGAAGTTGAAGATCCAGCTGGTCGGGCTGCTGTCGAATATGAAGAGGAAGTTGGGGTTACTCCTTCCCAAGCTGATAATCCTAAGCGGAGCCCTTCCCCTGTGCGAGAAGTTGAGAATACTCCTTCTCTTTCCACCGCTGAAGCTTCCCATGATGACTTTTATAGAGATGTTGACATGCTTTATGGGAACCTCTTAGGTGATACACCAAAAACTTTTGGTGGTGAAGGTAAATATGCTACTGTTGACGAGTAGCTTTATTTTTATTAAGCTTCGTGTGTGAAGATTCTTTGTGTTTTGGTTATGTAAGCCTTTGTTGAACAATTATTACTTTATGTTTGTGATGCATGCAGTACCTTATAGTGGTGCCTTTTATGTTTTAAATGTTGGTTTCGTAGTTTATCTTAACTACTTTTTTTATGCTTGTTTGTTATTTTTGCAGCGTCTTTGAAACTACATTAAGAAGAGATGCTGTAGACACCCTTCCTTAGGTTGGTAACTAAGAACTGATGCAAAAATTATCCTAACGCTTGCCAGTCCACAAGATTTCACTTAATTTGTTTTGTGGTATATTGTTACACAAGTCCTAAGCTTCTCAAGCATATCAATTTGATAAGCTTCTAGGCTTTAGTACTTATGGAGCTAGTTGGTAATAAATTCTCAATCTCGTTTCATGGATATAATATATTTCTAAGTGGTCCATGGAGTTGTATTGTTTTAGGGACTTAACCAGTATACAGGAAGATATAGCGTCTCGATACCTGTTGAGCGATATGGCGTAGGAGCTCAACCCTTTACATGAGTAGGAACTACGCCATACCTCATAGAGCCTATTTTAGAGAGGCTCACCCTTAGATAGGATAATAAATAAGTGTGTTACTCAAAATGCAGCATCATTCATTGATTTTTTTCAATATCATTAAACCAAAACAACTATTACAAGGACCTTGAACTGTTGTCATTAACTAAAAACTTCTTGAGGTGCTTGTCGTTCTAGTGACGTGGCACCTTCCTTCCTTCCATGTCATTGAGCTTATAGGATCCGCCCCTGTGAGCTTCTTTGATAACATAGGACCTCCCCACTTGGGTCCCAATTTTCCTGTGTCGGATTTCCTACTGGCCTCTTTGTTTGTAAGGACCAAGCATCCGGGTTTAAACACTTCTTTTCTTACCCTTATGTTATAGAAGGCTTCCAGCTTTGTCTTGTATCTGTCTTCCTTAATAGAAGCCTGCTCACGAGCTTCTTTTAGGAGATCGAGGTTAAGCAGAACCTCGGAGTCGTTGGCTTCATCATTTATGTTTCTCACCCTTCTTGAATTTACCCCAATTTTTGTGGGGATGACAGCTTCTGAGCCAAAGATTAGGTTGTAGGGTGTTTTGTCATGACTTGTTTTCTCCGTGGTTCGGATAGCCCAAAGGACGCTTGGAAGCTCTTTTACCCATTTCTTGTCATACCTTTAAACCTTGCTTTAACACCTTCAATGATGTTACGATTCATTCGTTCTCCTTGACCGTTGAATTGGGGGTATGCTACTGATCTAAACACATGCTTAATTTGCAACTCTTGACACCAAAGGCTAAATGTCTTCTCCGCGATTGCTTCCCATTATCAATCACTATTTTACCTGGCATTCCATATCTACAAATTATGTTTTCCTACAAAAATTTTATTACCTTCTTCCCCTTGATGGAAGCTTGGGGCTTAACTTCTGGCCAATTGGTGAAATAGTCGACAGCTACCGGTAGGAACTTTACCTTCCATGCTGCTTCGGTGAAGGGACCAACAATGTCCATTCCCCACTTGTAGAATTTCCAATAGCAATAGTGGGTACCATGTTGTGCTTCGGGTTTGATTTGACGGGAGCGTGGAGCTGACAAGCTTCACATTTGTGGATGGCCTCTGTGGATTCCATGCGCATTGTCGGCCAATAGTATCCAAGGTTTATTAACCTAGTTACCATCAACCTTGGACTGGAATGTGTCCTGCAAATGCCTTCGTGTACTTCCCTCACAAGATAGTTGCTCTAATCTGGTCCCACACATCGCCGCAAGGGACTCAAATATCCCTTCTTGTATAGGACATTATCTTTTATCACATATTGTTTAGCCTTAAGCTTGAGCTTTAGGGCTTCTCCTTCGTTAGTGGGAAGCTTCCCTTCTTTGAGGAACTCTATTTTGGGATCGTCCAAGTGATCCCTTCTTCTTCAATGATGTCTTGTACTTCTTGTTCCTCAATTGATGGGATCTTCAAGACTTCCACCAGTACCTTCTTTGTTAAGTGAGCGAGGGTTAGGGAAGCCAGCTTACTGAGGGCATCAACTTACTTATTCCGGGTTCTGGATACTTGAGTTAATCTACAACTTTTGAATTCCTTCATTAGCTCTTTGACCTTCTACTTATACTTTAAAATCGAAGGTTCCCTTGCTACAAATTCATTATTCACTTGGCTTGCCACCAATCTTGAATCAACAAAGGCACTTATTTCTTGGATTGTCATCGCTTTTGCTAGGCGAAGCCCTGCGATCAAAGCTTCGTATGCAATTTCATTATTGGTACATGGGAACTCTAGTCGGATCGCATAAGTATATTCAGTTCCTTGGAGGTCTGTAATTATTAGACCAGATCCAAAACCTTCTATGCTCGATGCTGCATTAGTGTAGAGTGTCCACTTCCCCAATGGGATAGCAGGTTCACCTTCTTCCAACTCGTTCACCTCCATAGGTTCTTCTGGTTTTCAGTTAGAGAACAGCCAAGACTTGAGCGTTGATTGCCTTTCTAGGCTCGCACGCTATGTTGTGTTCACCTAAGCCGATTGCCCATTTGGCTAGCCTTCCTGCTATTTATGGGCTTTCCTAGATGGACCTTATAGGCTTGCCTGTGACCACCTTCACCTGATGAGCTTGGAAGTATGTTCCTAGCCTTTTGGTTGTGTGAACAAATGCTAGGATAAGCTTTTTGATGGCCGTGTAATTGAGCTCAGCTTCTCGTAGTGCCCTGCTGATGAAATAGATTGAGATTTGGACTTTATCACGTTCCATAATAAGAACTGAGCTTATAGCTTCCCTTCCTACCAAAAGGTAAACCATAATTACATCTCATTCTTGAGGAGCTGCCAGAGCAGGCAAGGAAGCTAGATACTGCTTTAGGGCTAGGAAGGCAGCTTTTACCTCACTACTCCATTGAAAATATTTCTTGTCATTACAATTCTTCAATGTTTTAAAGCAAGGTAAAGACTTTTCTGCTGATTTTGAAAGAAATCGTTTGAGTGCAACAATCTTACCATTTAGGCTTTGAATCTTCTTATTTGTTTTTGGAGAATGTAAATTAAGAACAACTTATACCTTACATGGGTTAGCTTTTATGCTTTGTTTATAAATTAAGTGACCCAAGAATTTACCTTCTTCGTATCCAAATGAGCATTTGACTGGATTGAGCTTCATGTTGATGCTTCTAAGATATTGGAGTGTCTCTTCAATATCTTTGAGCATTACTTTCTCACTTTTGCTTTTAATGGCCAAGTCATCAACATAACCTTCCATGTTCTTTCTAATTTGATTCGAGAAGGTGTTGTCGATCAATCGTTGGTATATAGCCCCGACATTCTTCAAGCCAAAGGGCATCTTTCTATAGTAGAAGATTCCCTTATCGGTGTGGAATGTGGTCTTCTCTTCGTCAATAACCTTCACTAAGATCTGGTGGTAGCCCTTGTAAGCATCCAAAAAGCATTTGATTGGAAGCCTGTAAGGGAGTCTACCTTCCAATCTATCTCTGGTAGGGGGTAGCTATCATCGGGACAAGCTTTGTTAATATCCTTGAAATCTACACACATTCGCCAAGATCCATCAGATTTTTTACCTTAACGGGGTTAGCAATCCAAGAATGGTATCTTACCTCTCGAAGTATAACGGTTTTGACAAGCTTGTCCACCTCGTTGTAAGCAGCTAAGCTTCTTTCAGCAGTCAAGCTTCTCTTCTTTTTAGCGAATGGTTTATGAATGGGTGAGATGTTCAAGGAATGTTTAGTACATTCCCTTAAAACCCATGTCATGTCGTTTGGACACCATGCAAAAACATCTTTTTTTGTAATAACGTTATTAGCTTACACATGGTCTAAGAGGAAGCTTGCAATTGACTTTGATGGTTTGTTCAGGGTAAGCTGGATTGATGCTTATTTCTTGTACAAGGTCATCTTCTGTGTCTTCATTGAGCTCCCATGATTCTTCTACGACAACTATGAGTAGAGCTTCTTGTGTTGGTACCATCATAGCTATCCCTCCTGTGGTAGGGAATTTCATCTTCCCATGGGCAGTGGATACTACTGCTTCAAAAGTTATAATTATGGTTCTTTCAATGAGTATATTATAGTTAGATTGGTACCTAACCACTGTGAAGGTAAGATGCTCAACTAGAGAGAGGTCTCCGTCTCTCAACTAAAGGTCCAAATTGAGCTTCCTAAGGGGAACTACCTTCTCTCCGGTGAAAATTCTAAGAGAGTTGTTAGTTTGTTAGAGTTATTTTTTGATTTCTTGAGAGAGTTTTAGGAAACATCTTTCACACATAACCTCCATTGCTGCCCCACAGTCCATGTAAGCTCCAAATATGGGGAAGCCATTAAGCTTAACTTTTACAATGACTAGAGTTGTGACTTTTTTGTGAGGGTTGGTCGAAGGGAAGCATATGCTCTATTGGTTCCATGCGAGCGTTCGTTGCCTTTTTTTTCATGTTCACTCCGAACACCATCTTTCCGCCCCCTCAATCTTCTTTTGGATCCTTGAGTAGGTGAGCTAACTCACCACTTTGAATGGCGTCTTCATTATGCTTCTTCAACTGGAAACAATATATGGTAAGGTTCCCAATTATATTGTGAATGGCACAAAATTTCCCGTGTGCCGCTTGCATGTCGATTTGGACAATGGACGGGGAGGACGAAACTTGTGCTTGACCTCCTCGGAGGCCAGGATTTCTTGTGGAGTTTCAGTTAGCACGGAGAAGATCAGATTGTCTTTCTCTTGTGGTTTTTGATGCCGAGAAAAATGGCTTCTATCATCTGACCTTCTATGCTCGCGGTACTTCTAAGGGTGCTTCTCAACGAAGGACTGGCATCGAGGCTTCTTCCTTTCTGAAGGGTAGCTTCTCCAGTTTCTATGGTCGTGCTTCCTTGTTTCATGATTATCCAAGGCTTCCTCTCCCCGAAGGTATACTTGTGTTCTTTCGATGGCTTCTTTCATTTCTTAAATTGTTTAAGGAATGTTTTTGTGGAACCTTCTTACTATTCATTTTTTAAGGAATGGTTTTGTGGAACCTTCTTACTAGCTTCTTGGATTTTATGTCGTTCATGTAGCAGGCCACACACATCTTTTTTTGAAGAACCACTGTAATTCAAGCATTCTTTCTTGTATCTATCCATGAAGACTCTAAGGTCCTCGTGTTCTTTTTGTCTGATTTGATGTAGGACAAGTGCGTCTTTGGTGCACCTTCTTATTTTAGTGAAGTTGGTCAAGTAGCTTTGATCTAAGTCATCAAAGGAGGCTATGCTTCTCGACGGAAGGGTGTTAAACCAAAGTCTGTCAGGTCTTACTAAATTTTGCATGTACATGTAACAACACTCTGTGTTGTTCCATATTTCTACATTAGTTGCTCCCGTGGAGATTTGAAGATGATATGATATTCGGGGTCTTTTGTTTCATCATAGGTCTTAACGTTAGTCGGCATCTTGATTTTTGTTTGGAACACAAAGTTTGCTATCTGTTCGGAGAAGCATGACCAAGGTTGACTACTTGTAAGTTTGGTAAGGTTCCAAGTGTCTCAAGTCACCTATGTTAGTGGCAGTGATACTTGGAACTTGGGTTACCACAGGATGGTTCATAGCTGGGAAGACTTGAGAAGCTTGCCATTGTAAGGTTTCCAACCATGGTTGGCTATACTGAGGCATCATCAAGGCGGCCGTCTGTGTGTATGTCATACCATGCAGCATGAGACCTGGCTATAGGTAAGCTTGAGGCATGGAGCATGTTGCTTCTACCATAGGTGCTATTATCATGCTTCTAGCAAGAGGTAATGACATCAAAGATTTTTCCTGGGAGGTACTTGTTGAGGGAGGTACCACAGCGGGTGAGCTTTGAAAATGTTGTTCCATGGTGAATTCTCACGTTCCATTAGAGGTTATAGGTAAAGATGTGAGGCTCACCATTTCACGAGGATAGCATGTGCTCTCATATTCTCCTATCTGCGAGCTGTGGGTCCTTGAGAGTTTCTTCTCGATGGAGAAGGTGTTCTCATGTTTAATTGACGAGGTATGGGGGAAAGTGTTACCTCAGGTGCTTCGTTATAATCTAATCCTATTCTTACCCCCTTTAGCTATTCTTGAGCATTATTGTTCATCAGCTCCCTGAGCTGGATGAAAATCCATTTAACACCCTCCGACGTCATATCAATTCTTTTCACCGGAAGGAGAAATCCACTCCTTGGGGAAAATGTTCCATTCCTAGATAAGGGTGGTTTTTGGAAATCAGAATATTGTGATGACATGACCAAAGGCCTGCTCATTTTCGGCGAACTACACCCAATGATTTCCTGGCTGCTCACCGTTCATAGGAGCACTTTGTAGTCGGAAGCTTCCTAGGGGAAGCTAAAGCGTCTTAAGTAGTAAATGCCAGCTCTCCTTTTACCTCATGCAGACTAGGTGCATGCTAATTCCGTATAACCTGCGGTGAGCTTTTATTTAGTCTTGTAGTTGCTTTTACTTTATGAAGGTACCATCTTTTGGTTAATTATGACTTTTTCTAACATTACTGTATCATGAGATTCTTGGTCAACTCAGGAATCTTGTTGGGCAAGTGTCAAGCTTCTCTGTCTGGCAGCTTATGCTTGCTTCTCTTTTATTCATAAGCTTTCCTAGCTTGTGAGCTGCTTCTTTTCAGTTAAGCTTATGGGTGGGTAAGGATACACACGTCATCACTAGACGTTAAAATTTTAATCGCATGCTTGTTAAGGACTTTAAAAGATTAAATTTTATAGAAAGATTAATTAAAAGGATAAAAAATAAATAATAAACATAATCTCTAAGATGGCTCTATCACACGATAAGGATTTGGTGTGTGCATGCTTGCATACAACATTGCAACACTAGGAGTATTATTTAGGAAACCAGGATTGACAACACACTCATGAGCCACATACATTAAGTAATTGTTGGCTACTATCTATAGACAAGAACTTAAAACGACGGTGAACTGCTTTTGTGGTTGCTTATTTAGTTTGGAAATTCTCGAAATATCCAATTAATGGAGAGAAATTTCATTTTTGCCCACATAAATAAAATAATAATTTTATTTATATAATACAAACAAAAAAAACCCTGACACAAATAATTTTTGTCCTATTAATGGACATAGATTCCAACTAGAGGAACTTGATATGTGCCACCACATGCATCTTTCAAGACCTAATAGCCTCCAACGCGCGTCTTTCATGACTTGCTAGCCTATAACGCGTCTTTCACGACCTGTTAACATCTAACACGTCTTTCACAACATGTTTGGCCTATTAATTGTTTTTTTAATATTACGTTATTATAATTAATTTATCCATGTTTTGGTCAAAAATTAACGAAGCAATAGTTGAGCAAATTCGTTAGGTGGGGTAGTGTGCTTTTTTCAGTAACAAAGTAAGTGAATGTAGTAAAAGTAAAGGTGAACACAATGATTTAGCGAGGAAAATCCTTTGATCCTGGTAAGGATCCTGGGAGGGGAAATTACCCTTGCGTCAATTATTTAATATGAAAATGGTGATTACAGCTCGAGAACTAATTGAGAACGAAAGCTAAGGACAAATGCGAGTAATGCAAGTGCAGAGTGTGTCCTACAACGTTCTCAATAGCCTCATTTATATAGAAAATGAAAAGAACAACAAATCCTATAAATCAGGAACCCTAGCCACCATGACCATTTGAAGACGTGTTATTCAATCTCACGTGTATTCTAACTTGGTCATATGCTCGTTCAGGTAGAACAAGTCAGCTAAACATTGCAAATATTATACTTTCGCGTAACCTGCAAAGACAACATATATATAACAAGTGCACAACCCTACTCCAGGCATCTCAAGTATGGGCATGCAAGAGTTTTCTTAAAGAGAATATCATTTAAGACCAAGAACCTAGATACCTTCATAAGAAAGGATTTAGGATTCTCATTCTTAGGGATCTCGTTGTGTTGCAAATACTCTTGATTGGTTGAATCTAGAATTCCCGATTAGCTTAAGGATCCTGATCAGTTGTATGTTTAAAATCCGTTACTTCATTAACTTGGGGATTCTGCTTCGCAGCTTCTTTCATTGTTTCTTCTTTATTAAGTGAAGGCACATTTGTAGCGGGATTCGGGATATGTATGTTTGGAATTTTCATTTCCGTTGGGATCCTGAAAGTAGATCCAAGATTTTTCAAGGCATCTGCATCAGCATTTTCCTCCCAAGGTACCTGTTCAATAATAAAAGAATCGAATTTCTCTATCAGATTTTTAACTATATGAAGATATTCGGTTAGTTTTTCACTTCTAACATCATAGAAGCCATTAAAATGGTTAGTAATCAATAAGGAACCCACAAACACATGAATATTCTTAATTTCTAAATAATTAGATAACGAAGGTCAACAATTAAAACTTCATACTCGGCTTCATTATTGGTGGCCTGGAAATCACATCTGATTGCCTGGGGAATTATGCCCCCTGTGGCGATTTCAGGATGATTCCTAAGCATGTCCCCCTGACATTTGAGGCCCCATCAGTAAACAATATCCATGTACCCTTATCCTGGTCTAGTTGTTGAACTTCCCAGTCTTCTTCCTGCTGGATATCACTACTGAAATTAGCCAGAAAGTCTGCAAAAGCTTGGGATTTAATTGCTTTCCTAGGCTCATAAACTAAATCATAAGCACTCAATTTGACTGACCACTTAGCCATCCTACCAGACATTTCAGGCTTTCTCAAAACATTTTTAACAGGATAATAAGTTTTAACGAAAATAGTATATGTGTCTCAAAATAGTGTCTTAACTTGGCAGATTCCATAACTAAAGCTTAAATTAAATTTTCTAAATGAGAATTGTTAGGGCACAAATATTTTGTGCTGAGGATATGTTATCCTTATGATACTTCTGGAACAGTTATCCCTCATACGTGTTCCAGGATTGTGTTAGGATAGAATCCTCGGTACTTATTATTAACTAATGATTGTTTCCTTTGTATAACATTATATTTGACAGATTTAACGGCTAAGAGACCTGGTCTATCCCCTATTTCGCAGTCTAAGTGATGGAGCACGTGGTCAAAGTGGCTGTTACGTTTATAGTGAGATAATGGCGGATTTTTAGGAAAATTAGTTATTATCTTTATTATTTATAACGTCATTGAGTTATGATCAGTTAAGGCTCGTTACACAACACACCCTATACATAGTATACCAGCTACATTTGCATAAAAGGGTCCAGAAACACACACTTAGAATTATCGTAAACACTGGTCATATTCTCCAACCTTGTATTCTCATTTTCTTGATTAATATAGTGGTGATAGACAATTGTCATCACCCGAGGTTTTTATGCCAGCGATCCTCTAAAGATCAAGGGCTTTTCCTCGTATAAATCTTTGTGTTCATTGACATATTTCGTATACAATTAAAAGCACCAAGTCCCACAATTACTACTTTGGTTACTTGATCCCCCGTACCATTTTTTACCAAAACAATTTGGCGCCCACCATGGGGCAATTGGTGCTGTAATTCAGAAAATTTTCTACCAATATTCTACCTGTTTAGCCAATACCACCATCAATGGCCTCTCAACAAACCTCTTCTTCAACCGCCATGCCTTCTTAAGTTTCTCTCTCATCAAGAGACTCTTTGCCAATGCCTCCTCCAGCCGCGAGAGTACCAAGGCTATTGCTGCTATAAACTCAAGGATCCTCCATCTTCTAGCAAGGATCATCCATCCTTCAACCAGGATCCATGGGTCAGCAAGGATCATCTTTCCTTCAACCAGGGTCCATGGGTCAGCAAACTCAAGGATACTCTTTCCTTCAGCAAGGATCATCCTCCCTTTAGCCAGGATCCTCTGGATTGTATCTTCAAGGATCCTTCAACTTTCAACCTCAAGGATCCTTCATGCAGAATCAAGGATCCTCGGGACTTCAATATCAAAGGTCATCGGAGGTCCATGAATGGGACATCTACCGTAGCAGATGCTTCTTATCTTAGCTACTCTTCTGGGATGCCAATGTTTAGCCAACAAAGAAGTAATCCTTATAATCACATATCCTTAGATATTAACCTTGATTACATACAGGATACAAGTATCAACCAAGTCATGGCCAAGGAGCTACAGAAACTAAAGGATATGATATCCAGTGTAACAGGAGAGAGGTCTGACCCATTCCTGAAATACCAAAAGGAAGCCACAAGTTATCAAGATTTGCTCCACCAATATGTGATGCTTAAATCCCAAAATGCTTCCAAAACCCAATATGAAGGTGTACGATGGTACCACCGATCCAGAAGAGCATGTGGCTCAGTACAGGGAGAGGATGGAGATCAACCCTATTCCTAAGAGACTCAAAGAGGCATGCCTATGCAAAGGATTTGGATCCACTTTAACAGGATCCACACTCAAATGGCTGCTAAGTCTTCCTCCCTATTCTGTTAATTCTTTTTCGCACTTAGTTAATTTGTTCAATAGCCAATTTTCTTATAGCAGAAAATTAGAGAAATTAACTAGTAATTTATATAGAGTTGTCCAACTTTGTCACACCCGGTCCATAGGCGGAAACAACCGGTGTGCGACTCATGAAAGGTTTTCGAGAGCGCGGTTAAGCAACAACTATATGATAAAATACATGAGGATTTCATTCATAATATAAGTTTTACAAAAATATCCATAAAAAGGTTTACATATAACATATTGAGATTTCACAGCTATGTCCTGCCGAAGGGAGATATAACCGTGAAAACTCCAAAATATAAAATCCTCATACATGAAATTTCCATAGTTAAACATAAAACCGTAGTGAGACACCGTGACCTCTCCACGTAGCTAAATACCTGAAAGACACGTAAAATAATTTAATCAGTATAAACTGAGTGAGTTCACAAGTTTTGTGACTCGATAAAATGCTTTATAATATAATTCTCATAACGTCATGAATGCAGTATCCATGACTTGCAGTGTAACGTGAATACATGAGTTCGTAACCATTCCTTGACTATATATATACACCATAAAGCCCCACATAACATCCCACGAGTCCACGAGGGAATAAATAAATCGGAAAACTAAGCACCAGTCTTATAAAGTGGCGCGACCACTTACGAGTGGGTTGGTCAGACCAGTAGTACTACCCGTAGAGTTCCTCGGCTATAGTTGCCTATAGTTTATGGTTACAATATATACCGGGGACTTTATGTACCATGAGCGCGCCAAATATCTCATGTACACGCACATTGTAAATCAAGATATACACCATGATAAAACATATTTAAACACGTGTCCCTCGCCCCGAAAACAGTTTAAAACATAGTGAAAATAGTGAAAATAGGGGCTGTGAGACTCACCTTAAATGAGGAATAATGTTCCGTTATACTTGGCGAGTTTCCTGTATTATATCGTATACGTATGCACTTCAGTACATAATATATAACTATTAATACTTAGCCCGATACATACTTATGAGGTGACGGTATATATGTATACTTTTTATACATTAGCGATACGGACGTTAGACAACGTCTTATACTTGTTATGTATATCCGTTATATCCTCTTTATATATATATCCTCCGAGCATTAGGGAATGCTCGATACAAATTATTCGTCGGTAATCATGACGTTCGTGACATGCTTTAGCCTAATAGGTTTTGGTGCTCTCATCGTTAGTCCCCAGGTAGGTAACAGGCCCATCTATGATATATTCGTTTACCAGCCTAGACAGGACGTCCCGACTACCGGCACCTCCACCCTTCCAGTTACTCGCAATGTCCATCACAAAAACCCGTATCTTATATTTGTTGCACATATATAGGAATATATGTGTATGACTTGTATACTTATTTTGTTATGTATATATTATAAGTATTATTAATATTCTTTTTAAATCTTATAATTATATTACATGCTTTTACCATTATCCTTGACCCATACAATATTGTATATTTACATTTACTTATATATATCTTACACGTATTCCCCGTGTATTCATAGGATTATACGAGTGTATTTATATATATATATATATCTTTGTTTTAAAGCCATTATATCCATGTATCCTCCGTGCAAAGGATTGCACTTTTATATATATTTTAGTATCCGATTTCCCGTAGTCGTTTCTCTTATTATTTTTGTTACTTTTATTATTATTATTATTACTATTATTATTACTATTATTATTTTTACTTTTATGATAGTAAAAATATTTATTCTCATACTACACCCGATACGGTTTTTAATACGTTAGTTATATACCCTTTTTAAAGTTTAACATAACCAAGATTCCGTCTTTACATTTATATTATCTTGTTTATTTATAAGTGGGTTTTATTACTCAAGATCTTAACTAAGTGTTCTATTAACCTTAACCTTCCTTAAACACCCTTTTAACACTTGTAATTTTTACCCAACATGATTTACTCCTCATTATATGTCATTTTAACACACTTCAAGTTTATGTTCATGATTCATCACCTCATTATGTATATGTATCTTAGGCTTAGTCCATGTTTTTCTACTAAACATTACATGGCATTAGTACCTTGGGAATGTCGGTTTTTGAGGCGTTCTTGAGCGGGTTTAAGGCGAGATCCAAGTTCCTTGACGTTAATCACGATGTTGAGGGTCTACATTATGTTTAAATAACATGAAATAGGTGAACTAGGGTCAAGTAAAATGATGAAACCGTGGCTGGACAGAATTTATGATTTTCCAGCCACTATAAACTGTTACAATTCACGTTTTGGCTCACCTAGTGCTGAAACGAAGCCGGAAATGGACGTTCAAAAGGTGGTTCGTGATCCTTGCGAGTTTCCTTGGATTCCTAAACAAGAATCACCCAAAAATACCAAGTGGTTTGTGAGATATGAACAAAAGAAGAGAGGGGGGTACTGCTGGAAAATGCAGTTTCCAGTAGTGACCTTTGAAGGTTCAAGGCTTCTTACCGAGTTTTCCGGGCAGAGATCCGTTCAAGGCTTTCTACCACGGTTTAAGGATTTCTTCTAGCTTTCTAACGATATATAGGGTTCAAGATGTTAAGATCAGAATTATAGAGAAAACGGGTTGCAAAGAGGCGGCTGTTTGGTGGCCTGCTGCTGTATTTCGGCCGAGAGAGGAACAAGGGAGATTTGGATTGTGTTCTTGAATGTTTGTGGTGAATTTCAGCTGAAGATCTGATGGTGTATATTAATAATAGTGTAGGGGACATCATCCCTTAAGTTTAGGGATTGAAATCTTGCTAACTCCTCAAGATCTTGTCAAGTGAAATGGTCAAAGGTATGGTCTTTGTAATATTATAATGTGGGCAGATTTTGTGAAGGCTTTTAGGGACTTTGGTTGATCTTGCAAGTAACCAAGATTATGATGATGTTGGTGATGATGATGATACATGATCATGATACATATGGGTGCATGGATAATGGTTTATAAGATTTAATGTGGTGTTTGTTCCTTGTACATTAAAACTGAATGGGAAGAGGTTGGGGTTCGGCTTTGGGCTGCAAAAGGGAAGGTATTATGGTCATTTAATAAATATATTGGTTGTCCAAATGTAGTGCTAAGTTCAATCTTGGTTCGGGTCTTAAGTGGATAATCGTTAGGACGAGTTGATCATCGAGTAAACAAGTTATGGAATTTATATTGGACTTGGGTATTATGAGCTTCTCTTAATTTATTTGGTCACCTATAAAGTATTATAGATGGTATGGAACCCGGTATTTATTTCGGTTCCTGGTATGATGTATATTTAAATTTAGCCCGGAGTTATATTCGGTTAAATAGTGCTCCATATTGTAATCCTTCATGGATTGTTTAAATTATTAACTTCATATTATTTTGACTAGTATACCTTTAATTCCTTCATAGTTTCATATCTTGATCGTCTCACTGTATAATGGATCATTGATTTGGCTGGTTCCGCGACTATATTCCATTATTTAAATGTTTTTGACGTTTCGGTCCTAATTAGGGAATTAGGACATTATTGGGCAAAGTCTTACCATTACCCATTATATTGGATCATAGGTATATATTTAGCTTGATATGTTTGTCACCTCTGACTATTACTGGGCTGTCTTTATCATATAGCCGTTCTCATCGGCTCTTTATACGATCCTATAGGCATAACGACTGTTCTTGTCCACATTTCAAGTATACTATGGTTTATACCTCATATAAATTATATAAATAACACGTAATTTTGATCAATTATAAAGATTAAAGTATATGGAAAATTACCGGGTGTCACATTCTCCCCCTGTTGGAAGAATTTCGTCCCGAAATTTGTTGTTAGTTAACTGTTATAGTTGGGTCCGGGAAGAGGTGTGGGTACTTCTTTCGAATTTGATCTTCTCTTTCCCAGGTAAACTCGGGTCCTCTTTTAGATTTCCACTGTACCTTCACTAACTTAATCCGACTTCTTCGTAGTTTTGTTCTTTCCAGTCGGTAACGGCTATCGGTTCTTCAACAAAATGTAATTGTTCGTCAATATGTACTTCGTCTAGGGGTACGATTAAAGATTCATCGGATAGACACTTTTTAAGGTTCGACACATGGAATGTGTCATGTACCCCGTTAAGTTCTTCAGGTAGCTTCAACTTATAGGCCACGGGACCTATCCTTTCCAGGATCTCAAATGGTCCGGTATATCTTGGGCTGAGCTTGCCCCGCTTTCCAAACCTCGGAACTCCTTTCCATGGCGAGACCTTTAAAAGAACTTTATCTCCCACTTGGAATTCCAAAGGCTTGCGTCTCACATCCGCATAACTTTTCTGTCGATCGCGGGCCGTTTTCAGTCGTTCTTTTATTTGAAATATCTTGTCAGTAGTTTCTTGAATTAGTTCGGGACCCGTCATTTGTCTATCGCCTATTTCCGCCCAGCACAAGGGCGACCTAAACTTATGACCATACAAAGCTTCGAATGGTGCAGCCTTTATGCTCGTGTGGTAGCTATTATTATATGAAAATTCCACCAAAGGAAGGTGAACATCCCAGCTACCACCAAAATCAATTGCACACGCTCTTAGCATATCTTCCAATGTTTGTATAGTTCGCTCGCTTTGGCCGTCAGTCTGGGGATGGTAGGCGGTACTCATATCTAATCGCGTGCCCAAAGCTTTTTGTAACGACTTCCAAAAATGAGACGTAAATCGACTGTCGCGGTCGGAAATAATCGAGACTGGGACTCCATGTCTTGACACGATCTCTTTTATATATAGTCTAGCTAACCGCTCCATCTTATCCGTTTCTTTGATAGCTAAGAAATGCGCGGATTTGGTTAACCGGTCGACTATCACCCATATGGTGTCATAACCACCTGGAGTCCTAGGTAACTTCGTAATGAAATCCATCGAGATTTGTTCCCATTTCCACATGGAAATCTCGGGCTGTTGTAATAATCCGGATGGTTTCTGATATTCCGCCTTGACTTTTGCGCAAGTTAAACATTTTCCCACATAATTTGCTATATCACCCTTAAGATTAGGCCACCAATAGTATCCCTTTACATCTTTATACATTTTATCTGCACCGGGGTGCACGGAATACTTCGTCTTGTGGGCTTCATCAAGTATTCTTTCACGTAATCCTCCCTTGAGAGGAACCC
The DNA here is from genome assembly GCF_021521415.1 of Bidens hawaiensis. Classification (NCBI taxonomy): domain Eukaryota; kingdom Viridiplantae; phylum Streptophyta; class Magnoliopsida; order Asterales; family Asteraceae; genus Bidens; species Bidens hawaiensis. The sequence goes on from NW_027493774.1 coordinate 113,714, forward strand.
ATATTCGGTTGACAAAGTACAGGGTACCGTCTTCTTTGGATTCTAAGTTGTCAACCATACCACCGAGGCCCTCGTCTTTGATATTATCAGGTTTCAAAGCTTCTCGTTGGGCTTCGTGGATAAGGGTGGTGAGGTTCGTACTTATAGTTAGCCCTAAGACTTTAACACGTGATGTCTTCACCCTTTCTTTCCTGCTTAAAGCGTCTGCTACAACGTTCGCCTTTCCAGGGTGGTACTTGATTACACAATCATAATCATTCAATAATTTAACCTACCGTCGTTGCCTCATGTTTAATTCTTTTTGATCAAATATATGTTGTAGGCTTTTATGATCGGTGTAGATTGTGCAATGGGTGCCGTATAAGTAATGACGCCATATCTTAAGTGCAAACACCACTGCGCCCAATTCCAAATCGTGAGTGGTGTAATTTTTCTCGTGCACTTTGAGTTGTCGTGACGCATACGCGATGACTTGATTTCTTTGCATAAGGACACAACCAAGTCCTTGATGCGAAGCATCGCAATAAACTACGAAGTCATCCATCCCTTCTGGTAAGGCTAGAATAGGTGCACTGCAAAGTTTCTGTTTTAGCAACTGGAACTCCTTTTCTTGTTTATCTCCCCAATTAAACGACTTATCTTTCTGTGTGAGCGCAGTAAGGGGTTGTGCTATCTTCGAGAAATTTTTAATAAACCGTCGATAGTAGCCTGCCAGACCTAAAAATTGTCGTATTTCCGTCGGCGTCTTCGGCACTTCCCAGTTTTTAATGGCCTCTACTTTTGAAGGGTCAACATGAATTCCCTTCTCGTTGACGACATGGCCTAAAAAGTGTACTTCTCTTAGCCAAAAATCACACTTTGAAAACTTTGCATACAACTTCTCCTTTCTCAACAATTCTAAAATCAATCGAAGGTGTTGCTCGTGCTCTTCTTCGGTTCGGGAATAAATTAATATGTCATCTATAAACACTATCACGAACATGTCAAGGTAAGGTCTGCACACTCGATTCATTAAGTCCATGAACACGGCAGGTGAGTTCGTTAGCCCAAAAGGCATGACTAGAAATTCATAATGACCATACCTCGTTCGGAACGCAGTCTTTGGTACATCGTCCTCGTGTATCTTCAGCTGATGGTACCCGGATCGTAGATCTATCTTGGAATAGAAACTAGATCCCTGTAATTGGTCAAACAAATCATCAATCCTCGGTAAAGGGTACCGATTTTTGATGGTCAGTTTGTTAAGTTCCCTGTAATCAATACACATACGGAACGAACCGTCTTTCTTCTTGACAAATAGTACCGGGGCTCCCCAAGGTGAGTAGCTCGGGCGTATGAAACCCTGGTCTAGTAGCTCCTGTAATTGATTCGATAGTTCTCGCATTTCCGAGGGAGCTAATCGATAAGGTGCTCGCGCTACTGGTGCAGCTCCTGGTACTAGATCGATTCGAAACTCCACTTGTCTTTGAAGTGGTAACCCTGGTAGATCTTCTGGAAAGACATCGGGGAAATCTCTTACTATAGGTATACTTTCTATCTTCCTTTCTTCATCCTTCTTCTCCACCACGTGGGCTAAGAAAGCTTGACACTTCTTTCGCAAGCACTTTCGTGCTTTCATACACGAAATTAACTTCATCACAGTGCCAGGTCTTTCTCCTTGAATAGTCAGCGTTTCACCACTTTCCAAGGGTATGTGGATTTGCTTGTCATAACAATTAACTTCAGCATGGTTCTTTGCTAACCAATCCATGCCTAAAACGACATCAAAACTTCCTAAATCTATCGGCAACAGATCTATGTTAAATTCATGTTCTCCCATCACTAGTACGCAACTTTCCACTATATCGTCTGATCGTAACTGTTTGCCATTAGCTAATTCTATAGTATAGGGCGTTGCTAATTTACTAGGTGCTAAACCAAGTAGGTCTTTAAATTCAGTGGATATAAAACTTAAATCCGCACCAGTATCAAATAGCACAGACGCATAGTGGTTGTTAAGTAGGAACATACCAGTGACGACATTTGGGTCTTCCTTAGCTTCACCCGCCCCGATAACAAAAGCCCTAGCTTGGGTTGTATTCTTCATCTGCGGACAGTTCTTGATAAAATGACCCGTATTTCCGCACCCATAACAAGCTCGTGGTGTCGTTTTCCCCGGTTCTTGCTTCACAACTACTGCACTATTCTTAATTCTACACTTAGCTTCCACATGTCCTCTCTTGTGACAATGCTTACACACAATACTTGAGCAGTCACCAACATGATAATACTTGCATTTGTCACACCACGGGTTTGACCCGCTATACGTCTTCCGTGGTTGATCCGTGGTCTGGGCGGCATACACTTTCACAGTTTCTTGTTTCTTGACAGGGGGTTCTTTGGAACTTGACCCTTGATTACGAGAGGCCCAGCTCCTCTTGTGATTGTTATGGCGGCTGTTGCCGCGTTCGGAGAATGGTTGGCTTGCTTCCTTCTGAGTTGGCTTTCCTAGGGTGCCAGCTCGTACTGCATCTTCTGTCAGACTCAGACCTAGTTCAACAGCCTCGGCCATGGTCGCAGGCCTAGTGGTCGTGATTGGTCCCCTGATAACTGTTGCTAATCCCCAGATGTACCTTTCAACTCTCTTTTCTTCAGTGGTGGCCATATGAGGAACTATTCGGCATAGCTCGTGAAATCGCGTGTTATATGCTGTGATGTCGGCTCCCTTCATGGTGAGCGTCCAGAACTCATTTTCCAACTTCTGCATCTCAGTCCTTGGGCAATATTTCTTTTCCATCATCTCCTTTAACTCTTTCCAGGTCTTACCATAGGCCACGTCTCGGCTTAGGGTTTGTACTTGTAAATTCCACCACGATAGGGCTTCATCTTGAAACATACATGTCACGTACAACACTTTCTGTTTTTCTGTGCATCCACTGATTGCTATCACAGATTCTGTCTTCTCGATCCAACGGATAACTCCTATGGCTCCTTCCGTTCCCTTAAAGGACCACGGTTTGCATGTCATGAAAGTTTTGTAGGAACATCCTCGTTCCTCACCGCCAGTCTCTAGAGCTACATTTTCAGTGTTTGAGGAATTCCTTCGTTCTTGACTTGAGTCGCCCCTACTGGCTTCGTAGGCGGCTATCGCTTGTGCTATGACTTCTTGTAATTGCGCAGGTGTATTAGGTAAACTGTCGTTCCTTCTCCTTGGCATTTTCCTTCAAGTTGAGAATAAGAAGGATCGGTTAGTATTGGCATCACGCTCGTATGTAAGTAGTTGTAGGGTTCGATACTTATTACATTCACACCCATATATTTGCTTATAGTCATACTTATTAATCATATACTCGCATACATAGATTTTATTATTACATCTCATTATACCACATCGTATACTCATACTCATATATCATAATCATAACTTCATTACATCAAAAGATTTGATTACATAAGTTTATGTTTAAGTCTACTACAAACTCCTACAACATACAAGCGTTTTGCCAAAAGATCGGATCGTAGTCCGTAATATATTACTTCCCATACATATGATTACTACCCGCTAATACTAGTCTATAGTCGCTTCATGGCATCGGTGGTGGCGGTGGTGGAAACACGTCTCCCAAAAAGGCTTGAATTGTCTTAACCTCCTTTTCCAATTTCATCACCCTTCGTTCGGCGGCAGCGGCCCGCCTCGCTCCCACATCAGCTAAGTGCAATGCATCTCTTACCATATGCTCCAACTTTAGCACTCTCATCCTTGCGTCCGAGATCAAGTCATAGTGGTTATCAAGGCGGAGACTGGTCTCACAGGCCTTGCCTTTCACGCTCTCCAAAAACACCTCGACCCTCTTCTCCCAATCCATGAGCCATTCCTCAAGGGCCTTTCTCTCAGCCTCGGCGGCTGCTCCGGTCGGTGGTACGGGGACTCTGTATCATCGGAGGTAGCGCGCCCTTGGGGGCGTGAGGACTCGCCTACCTCATGTATAGTCCGGGGCACCTCATCATCGAAGTCCGTGGCATACCTTTTCAGCCCGGCGGCTCGTATCTCCTCGGAGGGCACTGCAGCCAGCTCCTCCATCTCCTCAAGGTCGTCGTTGTCATAAGTTACCTTGTCGTCCTCATCGAGCCTGATTACCTCGGTAGGCTCGTCATCGGAGATCTCTATAGGATCATCAGGAATTGGAACAACGTCGCTCATATGGACACTGCTGCTATCAGTGTTAGAGTCAGAGCCGGGGTCGGAGTCAGTGATGGCTAGGCCATGATATGGATCATTGTTCGGGAAGGCCATCGCTGAAAGGATTAAGGTTTAATTAGTGATAATATCGCTTTTTTTTTCTATCCCTTATTTTGGTCATTCCTATACTAGACCATTAGTTGCGATAAAGGTGTCGTGAAGACACGTGCACTCTCGTGTAATGCAAGTTTTGAAAACATGTCATGCATGAAAAACGTTTTCATGAGGGAATCTAAGGGGTTATAGCCTAGACTCAGGGTTGAATCCTAGTTCGCTATAACCATGGCTCTGATACCAGTCTGTCACACCCGGTCCATAGGCGGAAACAACCGGTGTGCGACTCATGAAAGGTTTTCGAGAGCGCGTTTAAGCAACAACTATATGATAAAATACATGAGGATTTCATTCATAATATAAGTTTTACAAAAATATCCATAAAAAGGTTTACATATAACATATTGAGATTTCACAGCTATGTCCTGCCGAAGGGAGATATAACCGTGAAAACTCCAAAATATAAAATCCTCATACATGAAATTTCCATAGTTAAACATAAAACCGTTGTGAGACACCGTGACCTCTCCACGTAGCTAAATACCTGAAAGACACGTAAAATAATTTAATCAGTATAAACTGAGTGAGTTCACAAGTTTTGTGACTCGATAAAATGCTTTATAATATAATTCTCATAACGTCATGAATGCAGTATCCATGACTTGCAGTGTAACGTGAATACATGAGTTCGTAACCATTCCTTGACTATATATACACACCATAAAGCCCCACATAACATCCCACGAGTCCACGAGGGAATAAATAAATCGGAAAACTAAGCACCCGTCTTATAAAGTGGCGCGACCACTTACGAGTGGGTTGGTCAGACCAGTAGTACTACCCGTAGAGTTCCTCGGCTATAGTTGCCTATAGTTTATGGTTACAATATATACCGGGGACTTTATGTACCATGAGCGCGCCAAATATCTCATGTACACGCACATTGTAAATCAAGATATACACCATGATAAAACATATTTAAACACGTTTCCCTCGCCCCGAAAACAGTTTAAAACATAGTGAAAATAGTGAAAATAGGGGCTGTGAGACTCACCTTAAATGAGGAATAATGTTCCGTTATACTTGGCGAGTTTCCTGTATTATATCGTATACGTATGCACTTCAGTACATAATATATAACTATTAATACTTAGCCCGATACATACTTATGAGGTGACGGTATATATGTATACTTTTTATACATTAGCGATACGGACGTTAGACAACGTCTTATACTTGTTATGTATATCCGTTATATCCTCTTTATATATATATCCTCTGAGCATTAGGGAATGCTCGATACAAATTATTCGTCGGTAATCATGACGTTCGTGACATGCTTTAGCCTAATAGGTTTTGGTGCTCTCATCGTTAGTCCCCAGGTAGGTAACGGGCCCATCTATGATATATTCGTTTACCAGCCTAGACAGGACGTCCCGACTACCGGCACCTCCACCCTTCCAGTTACTCGCAATGTCCATCACAAAAACCCGTATCTTATATTTGTTGCACATATATAGGAATATATGTGTATGACTTGTATACTTATTTTGTTATGTATATATTATAAGTATTATTAATATTCTTTTTAAATCTTATAATTATATTACATGCTTTTACCATTATCCTTGACCCATACAATATTGTATATTTACATTTACTTATATATATCTTACACGTATTCCCCGTGTATTCATAGGATTATACGAGTGTATTTATATATATATATCTCTTTGTTTTAAAGCCATTATATCCATGTATCCTCCGTGCAAAGGATTGCACTTTTATATATATTTTAGTATCCGATTTCCCGTAGTCGTTTCTCTTATTATTTTTGTTACTTTTATTATTATTATTATTACTATTATTATTACTATTATTATTTTTACTTTTATGATAGTAAAAATATTTATTCTCATACTACACCCGATACGGTTTTTAATACGTTAGTTATATACCCTTTTTAAAGTTTAACATAACCAAGATTCCGTCTTTACATTTATATTATCTTGTTTATTTATAAGTGGGTTTTATTACTCAAGATCTTAACTAAGTGTTCTATTAACCTTAACCTTCCTTAAACACCCTTTTAACACTTGTAATTTTTACCCAACATGATTTACTCCTCATTATATGTCATTTTAACACACTTCAAGTTTATGTTCATGATTCATCACCTCATTATGTATATGTATCTTAGGCTTAGTCCATGTTTTTCTACTAAACATTACATGGCATTAGTACCTTGGGAATGTCGGTTTTTGAGGCGTTCTTGAGCGGGTTTAAGGCGAGATCCAAGTTCCTTGACGTTAATCACGATGTTGAGGGTCTACATTATGTTTAAATAACATGAAATAGGTGAACTAGGGTCAAGTAAAATGATGAAACCGTGGCTGGACAGAATTTATGATTTTCCAGCCACTATAAACTGTTACAATTCACGTTTTGGCTCACCTAGTGCTGAAACGAAGCCGGAAATGGACGTTCAAAAGGTGGTTCGTGATCCTTGCGAGTTTCCTTGGACGTTCAAAAGGAGTAAACTCTTATAAAAAATTTTGTGTTATAGATAACTTGTCTTGTCGTAATGTAATTCTTGGCAAGCCATGGCTTCATGGAATGAATGATGTAGCCTCTACTTATCACCAGTGTATAAAACTACCAACTCCTTAGGGGGGGGGGTAGTGAGAATAGACGATGACCAGGTGGAAGCTAAGAACTACTACTCCTCATCCATGAAACCGGCGGCTAAGCAAACGGTAGCATAGCAACTACAGCAACATCCTTAGAACGTGCCAGAGGCTCAAGAACAAGACCTGAAAGAAGTATCCTTTGGATCCCGAGGACCCAGACATAAAAGTTTTCTTAGGATCCAGTATCCCCACTGACCTTGAAGAGGATCTAGTATCCTTCCTCAAGCGACGAAAATCTACATTTAATTTCAAACATTCTGACATGACATGTATATCAAAAGAGGTAATTACTCATAAACTAGGCATTGATAATTCTATTAAACCCATTCACCAAAAGCGAAGAAAATTCACTCCTGAGAGGATTGCGATCATACAAGAAGAAGTTTAAAAACTTCTTAAGACCGGTATGATCAGAGAGGTTAAGTATCCTCGATGGTTGGCTAATGTTGTGGTTGTTTCAAAAAAGAATGGAAAGTGGAGGGTATGTGTCGATTTCACAGATTTAAACAAGGCATGTCCTAAGGATCCTTTCTCATTACCACACATTGACTCTATGGTGGATACAACAGCAAGACATGAGATGCTTACATTTATGGATGCTTCCTCTGGATTTCAACAAATTCAGATGGAACCATCTGACCAAGAAGACACATAATTCATGACTCCTACTAGAATATATTGCTATATTGCCATGCCTTTTGGAATAAGAAATGCAAGTGCGACTTATCAACGCTTAGTCAACATTATGTTTAAATACCAAATAGGGAAGACCACAGAAGTCTGTATAGACGATATGGTAGTCAAATCCAAGAAGGCTGAAGATCATCTTAAGGATATATCCTCGACCATGTTAACATGAAACTCAACCCATACAAATGTCATTTTGGTGTTAAAGCTGGGAAGTTCCTTGGTTATATGGTCACTAAGAGGGGTATAGAGGCTATCCTAGAACAATAAAGGCCATCATTATCCTGAAGTCACCCACGAAAGGATGTGTAGAGGTTAACTGGAAGGATTGCTGCCTTGAACAAGTTCATCTCCCGATCTTTGGAGAAATGTAAGGATTTATATGATATCCTTAGAATGAATAAAAAAGTTCGAGTGGACGGAGAAACATGGGGTTGCACTCAAAACCTTTAAGGATTACGCATCCTCAACACCAGCATTGATGAAACCAATAGATGGAGAGCCCCTATCCTTATACTTAGTCGTATTGGGTAATGCAGTAAGTGCTATCCTTGTAAAGGATCATGAAGGAGAACAACATCCTATTTATTATGTAAGTAAAAGTCTTCTAGATGCTGAAGCCATGGACTCTCATTTAGAAAAATTAATTCTTTCATTAATTATGGCTTCTACTAAGTTAAGGCATTACTTTGAAACTCATACTATAATTGTGAACACTAACTATCCTATCAAGAATGTTCTTAGAAAACCAAAGATGTCAGGTAGGATGGCTAGGTGGGCTGTAAAGCTGAGTGCGTACGATATCCAATATGAGCCAAGGAATGCTATAAAGTCTCAAGCACTAGCTAACTTTGTGGCTGATTTCAGTATTGATTTACAAAAAGAAGCCGACTTGGAGGTCCAACAATTAGAGAAAACTAAGGATCCTTGGATCTTATTCACGGATGGGGCATCCAACATTAGAGGAACAGGTCTAGGTATTATACTGAAATCGCCACAGGGGGACATAATACCCCAGTCTATAGCCTGTCAGTTTCAAGCCACAAATAATGAAGCAAAATATGAAGCTTTAATCACAGGTTTGCAACTAGCTAAACATATGAGGATCAGGTGTCTTTAGGTGTATATAGATTCGTTGTTAATAGCTAACCACTTTAATGGCTCATATGATGTTAAAAGAGAAAAAATAATTAAATATCTAGACATTGTGAAAGAACTGTCAAAGTTCTTTGATTCTTTTAGTATTATACAGGTAGCAAGGGAAGATAATGCTGGGGCAAATGCCTTAGAAAATTTAGCTTCATCTTTGAAGGTTTCGGAAGCTACAAAAATCCCAATCATCCATATACTCTCACCAGCAATATGAGAACAAGAAGTCATGGAGATAACAACTAACAAGAAAATTGTGCTTTGGGATCCATTATCCTCAAATAATCAAGGATCCTAGTACCTCCCGATCAAGAAATTCCTTCAAGATGGAGAGATCCCCGCCACAGAAAATCCTAAAACCTTCAGACTTAAGGTATCATAATACATCTTATTACATGATATTTTGTATAGGAAATCTCTTGCATGTCCATACTTGAGGTGTATTGAGGAACCTGAAATCCAAGAGATGCTCAAAGACTTTCACGAAGGTGATTGTGGTTATCACACTGGAAGCCGAGCCCTATTCTCTAGGATTCTAAGAACAGGTTACTTTTGGCCAACCACGAAGAAAGATGCCATGGAGTATTCAAAGAAGTGTGATGCTTGCCAAAGACACGGCAACATTCTGCACCAACTAGCGGAACCTATGTATCCTATATCCTCATCATGTCCTTTTAAGAAGTGGGGCATGGTTATTGTGGGTAAGCTATCTAAAGCACCAGGAGGAAAAGTGTTCATGCTTTCCATGACTGATTACTTCTCTAAATGGATAGAAGCATAAGCTTTTGTACAGTCCGCAAAAAAAGGTGATATCCTTCATTAAAAGAAACATTATTACTAGATTTGGTACTGTTTCAGAAATTATTTGCGACAATGGTTCCCAGTTTATCGGGAAAAGAACCACTAATTTTTGTGATAGTTGGGGAATAAAGTTGATCACGTCTACTCCAATGCATCCTCAAGCTAAAGGTCAGGCAAAATCAAATAACAAGATCATTATCAAAAATTTGAAGAAAAAGTTGGGATCCAAGAAGGGTAAATGGGCTGAATAGCTACCCTACATTCTTTGGGCTGACAAGACAACACCCAAGAATGCAACAGGTTAAACAACCTTCTCATTGGTGTTTGGATCAAAAGCTTTAATCCCTAAAGAAATGGTGGTTCCTACTGCCAGAACAAGCATCCGTGATCCTAATGCCAATGAGGAAATTTTTCTCCAAGATCTAGATACTGTTGATGAGCTAAGAGACCTAGCTAAGATCAGAATGACAGCATACCAGCAAATGCTAGCTGGGGCATACAATAAGAATATCAGGATTCGAAGATTTCAAGAAGGAGATCAAGTTTTGAGAAAAGCTTTCCAAAATACAACTAATCCCGCAGATGGAAAGCTAGCACCTAAGTGGGAAGGCCCCTACCTGATCGAGTCAGAGGCAGGAAAGGGGGCATATCATCTTCTTACCATGGAAGGTGACCGACTACCAAGAGCATGGAACATCATCCATCTTAAGAAGTACTTTGTCTTGTCAGGATCACTGATCCTTTAAGGATTGAGGATCTTCAAGTTGGTAAAATTTCACCCTATCCTTTATTTATTTCAAATTTATATTATTAACTAAAGGATAATATATTCTTAACAAGTATCTTTTCCAAGTTTAAAGTAACAATGCAGATTTCAAAAAGAGGTTCAATGACTAAGAGGTTGGCCACATCTCCCTCACACGCAAGGTACATTGCTATTTCTTTGGAATTTCCCACGATTAAGGTGTGACCCCCGATGGTCATATCTTTCAAGGTTTAAAGGTTTTCACCTTTCTTATGAATTAGAGTTTCTACACTCTCGCCTGTAGCGCACGTTATCCTAAGTATAGTTTGAGGTAGTGGGACCAGTACACGCTTAGTGCCTGACAATTTCATTGTTTTCTGCTAAACGGAGGATCCTACGATTTATGGTAGACGTACCATACCTAAGGTTTTGGTATTTTCACATCACTCAAGTTTGGGCTAAATCCCGGTTTGGGCGAGTCCCCAGTTAACATCTTTATCTTTGGGTCAGTCCCCAGTTTGGGCTTGTCCCCAGTTTTTGGGCTTATCCCCTGTTTGGGCTTGGACCCAGTTTTTGGGCTTGTCCCCAGTTCACGGGCTTGTCCCCAGTTACACGGGCTTGTCCTTAGTTGCACGGGCTTGTCCCCAGTTTATTTTTGGGCTTGTCCCCAGTTTGTTGGGTTTAATCCAAGTTAATATGACAAGTAATATGCATCTGGTATCCTAAGTCGAACTACAATGATATTGGAGATATCAACACTTGTGGTAATTTAGGTATAATCAGACCTTATGGTATGATTTTTATTTGTCAATTTACATTTATTTGGATTAAATTTTTATAAACTCTTATATGTAAGGATTCTGGATCCTTGAGTAGTTTTTACAAAGATATTCTATCCTTAAAGCTTTTTCTTAAGAACATTTCTCACAACTATTTATGGACTTAATCTATAACGAATATGATTTCAGAATAATAAACAACACATAAGTAGTCAAAATTTTTAAGTTATTATTATTAATAAGTCACCTGAACTTACCAAAATCCTTAACCCGGATTTCACCATGCAAAAGATGGACCATCCACTCGGGTTAAGCAAGTGTTACTAATTGTTCATAAAGTGCAGGAAAAATAAAGATAGGGGCATCAAAGGCTTCATCCCCACGAAAGGAGGATCCATCCAACTTTAATACCCTCACATAATTGTCTAAGAATCATAGATCCTTAACTAACTATTGGTCGATTACAAACCCATGACTCAGGAAACATTACCTGATTCACCGTGTCGAATTCTTAAGAAGAACGGAGGATGATCAAGACTACTTTTTCGGAAAGGGAAGTTGTTTTTCGATCCCTATGTTTTTACCATTATTTGCCTCGTATTCTTGCAAGTCTTGTCTTATCTACTCTTGCAGGTGGATTAGAATTTCAAAGGAAAAATGACAGCTGTGATTTTATCATTACCGCCATTTTGGGGGCAATTGTTAGGGCACAATTATTTTGTGCTGATGATATGTTATCCTTTTGATACTTCTGGATCAATTATCCTTCATACGTGTTCCAGGATTGTGTCAGGAACAAGGATCCACAGTAATTATTATTAAATAATGATTATTTCCTTTGTATAACATTATATTTGAAAGATGTACCGGTTAAGAGACCTGGTATACCCCATATTTCGCAGTCTAAGTGATGGAGCATGTGGTCAAAGTGGCTGTTACGTTTATAGTGAGATAATGGCGTGTTTTTCGGAAACTTAGTTATTATTTTTATTATTTATAACGTCATTGAGTTATGATCATTTAAGGAACAGTACACAACACACCCTATACATAGTACACCAGCTACATTCGCAGAAAAGGGTCCAGAAACACACACTTAGAATTATTGTAAACACTGATCATATTCTCCGACCTTGTATTCTCATTTTCTTGATTAATATAGTGGTGATAGACAATTGTCATCACCCGAGGTTTTTATGCCGGCGATCCTCTAAATATGAAAGGCTTTCCTTGTATAAATGTTTGTGTTCATTGACATATTACGTATACAATTACAAACACCAAGTCCCACAATTACTACTTTGGTTACTTGATCCTTCGTACAATTTTTGACCAAAACAAGAATATCTGGTTTCAACATCAACTAGACGTTTACTTACATAGTAAATAATATGTAGTTGCTTTTCATGATCCTTGACTAATGCAACACTTACATCGTCCTGGGATACCACCAGATAAAGGAATAATGGCTCACCATCTTCAGGCTTCAATAGTAAAGGTGCTGATGAAAGATATATTTTCGAGTCTTCAAGCGCCTTATCATGTTTCTACCCCCATTCAAACGCCTTGTTCTTTTTCATGATATGGTTGAAATCCTTCATCTTTTTGAAGATTTTGAAATAAATCTGTTTAAGACTGTGATCCTGCCAGTCAACCTTTGGACGTTCTTCATGTTAGCTGGTGCCTTCAGGTTCACAATGACTTTGATCTGCTCTGGACTTGCTTCTTTCCCCCTTTTAGTTATCATGTATCCTAGAAACTTGGCTGCCCCATTCCAAAGTGGCACTTGGAGGGGTTCAGCTTCATATTATACTTGTCGAGAATGTCAAAGGCTTCCTGGAGATCCTGGAGTTCATCCCCAGATTTCTTGAGTTTACCACCATATCATCGATATATACCTCCATGGTGTCCCCTAGTTTCTCTTTGAACATCATGTTAACCAATCTTTGATAGGTGGCACCTACATTTTCAAACCAAAAGGCATTGCATTATAACAATATATACCTATTGGAGTAATAAATGCCGTGTTTTCTTGGTTTGAGGGTTCCATTTGGATTTGCTGTAATCCCGAAGAGGCATATATAAAATTCTGCATCTCATGCACAGCAGTTGCATCCACTATGGAGTCTATGTGTGGCAATGGGAAAGGATCTTTTGGGAAAGCTATGTTGAGGTCAGTGCAGTCGACAGAAACTCTCCACTTGCCATTTCTTCTTCTGTACTACCACAACGTTGGCTAACCATCTTGGCAACCTGACCTCCCTAATCATCCCTACCTTTAACAATCTCTCAACCTCTTTTTGGATGACGACATTTCTTTCAGGTGCGAACTTTCTTCAGTTTTATTGAATTGGCCTGAAACTTTTATCCATACCTAATTTGTGAGTAATAATGTTTTTAAAAATACCTGTTATGTCGTCATGTTTCCATGCAAAAGGTAGAGATTCTGCTTTTGAGGAACATGACCAACCGATCTTCAATATCTTTAGGAATCCCAGTTCATATCAACACTTTGATGTCAGGATCCTTTTCATCTAGTTGTACTTCTTTTACTTCTTGTTCAGCTTCTTATAAGACATCAAGCATTTTGTTTTTCAATTGCTAGGCTTGAGTTTGTTTAGTCGTAGGTTTCATCGACGAGGCATAACAATCGTTTTCCTCATGCTGGTCGCTTTGAATTTTGACAATTACCCAAGGTGTCGGCATTTTGAAGCATTGATGATAGGTTGAGGGTACAACCTTCATATCATGGATCCAGGGCCTGCCTAAGATAACACTGAAAGAGGTCAATGCATCAATAACACAATTTATGGATAGAATATACTGCCTCAATGTAAACCGGAATCTTGATCTCTCCCATTGTACTCGTGGATAATATGATGCTTTTCGCCAAAGATATGATAGTACCAACTTCTTTCAATCCAAATCCAAACATTCTTGGACATAACAGGAGGCTACGAAGGGTTTTTAAAGGAGCGGTTGGTGCACTAGATGGGACCTTGATACATGTTGTTCCTACTAGGCAACAAGATTTATATAGAGAAAGGGGGAAAGGGGATTGTTATCAAAACGTATTAGCAATTTGTGATTTTAACATGATTTTTACGTTTCTTGTGGCCGGATGGGAAGGGGTAGCACATGATTCTAGAATATTATCAGAGGCATTATCAGATCCACATGCGCCATTCCCATTCCACCATCAGGTATGTTTATTGTTTTTTAATTATTTCTATGTTAGTTTAATATTGTAATTAATTGTAAATATTTACAGAGAAATATTATCTTTGTGAGGCCGCGTATGCACATATATGAGGATTTATGGCTCCATATTATAATGTGAGGTATTGGCTTGGATATTTTTGTCGGACACGTGCGTTAACCAATAAAGAAAAATTTTATCATGCAAATGCAAAACTTTGGAACGTCATTGAGCGTGCTTTTGGTGTCTAGAAAGCAAGATTCCCTATATTGAAGAGGATGACACCATTTCCATTGGAAACATAAAGGAATGTTACTATTGTATGTTTCGCGCTACATAATTTTATTAAGAAATAGGGTTTCGACAATGAGTTGTTTACACAATACGATCAATCCGATGTGTCGCTTGGAAATAATTGTGGGCACATTGATGCTGATGAAGACGAGGTTGAAGCACTTGGCACTGCATCATATTAGGAATATATGACTCAGCTACGAGATGAGTGAGCAGTTAATGCAAAGTACGAAACAAATGATATAGAAAATCTTATTGTGGTTTTATGAATAGCTGACTATTATTTAAATTTCGATGTTGAAGACCTTTTTTATTTAAGTTTCAGTGTATTTAAATTTTAGTTTATTTTAGCAGTCTGCAGACGTTATAAAGCAAACAATCTTCTTGTTGCAGACTGCAGAAGTTTGGTCCACCTCTTCTGCTACAGATGTTTGCATATGTGGTTCGCAGAGTACAGACATTTTACCTATGAGAAACAAACATCATCTTGTTAAGAAACTCCTATTGTCATCTTCCTCTTCTTGTTAGCTGCCATCTTCTTCTTCTCATCCCATACCTTCTTCCTGTTTTTCTAGGGCCTCTCAACCTATGTGAAAAAAAAGGTTAGAATGCTTAGTTGTTTATCAATTCTTTCACATACAAGACTACTACTTACCTACTTATGATGTTTGATGGAATTAATGTTGTTGGGCATTCTGAATGGGGCCACACATCAGGCCCTAGGATTGGACTCATTTGGTGCATATACACTTTCTTTCAAGTGTCTAACCAGTATGCTTTAACCCACCCACTTATCCAGTGGACAAACAAGGATGTTATTTTGTGCCATTTCATATAGAGCTGCATCCTCATGTTTGCATGGCATACCTGTCAAGTCCCACCACCTGCATGTGCAGGTCCTGTTCTCCAATTCACAACACAATGGCTCCTAATACTTTTAACCTACCAACATAGTCATCATATTAACACATGATGTTCATAATATCATACTATCACAAAGAATGTCATGTTCTATAATGTTACCCAGTAAGTAGCTTCATCGACCATCATAACTGACACATTATTTGCCTCTATTTGTATTTCGTCTTAGGCTTTTGTTGCATATTGTGTTAAGGGGCTCTTTGCAGTTTCTTTCATTTTCCTCACTTTCACAATTGTTTTGGTTAAAAATCAAACAAGGATAATGTAACCAAATTTATAATGTGTGGTTTAGTGCTAGGTTGATAATAACGATTATGAAACAGTTGTAAATAAGAACACAAGGATATGTTGCAAGGAAAAACCCTTGATCTTGGTTGGATCGCCGAAACAAAAACCCCGGGTGATGACAAATCGTCTATCACCAGTTTTATTAGTCAAAAAGGGTGTTACAAGGTTGGAGATTATGATCAATGAATACAAGATTGCTAAGTGTGTGTGTGTTGCTGGACTCTCTCCCTGCGAATGTAGCTGGTGTACTATGTGTAGGGTGTGTAGTGTAACGTGCCATAACTGATCATAACTTAATGGAGTTATAAATAATAAAGATAATAACTAATTTTCCTAAAAATCTGCCATTATATCACTATAAACGTAACAGCCACTTTGACCACGTGCTCCATCACTTAAACTGCGAAATAGGGGGTAGACCAGGTCTCTTAGCCGTTACATCTATCAAATATAATATTATACAAAGGAAACAATCGTTAGTAAATAATAAGTACAGAGGATCCTTGATCCTGACAAGATCTGACTAAGGATAAAAGTACACTACTTTTGACATATATAATGTTATACAAAGAAAACAATCGCTAGTAAATAATAAGTACTGAGGATCCTTGATCCTGACAGGATCTGACTAAGGATAACTGATCCAAGAACATATGCTAGGATAACGTGTCCACAGTATCAAATTATTGTACCCTAACAATTTCACCCAAAATGGGGGTTGTGACAAGATTACATCTGTCATTTTGCTTTTAAATTCAAACCTCCTGCAAAACAGATGAGATTTGACAAACTAAATATAATTATTATATATCTATAGAGTATATCGAGAACCTCCTTTCCGCCTATATATGCGACGTTCAGGGTTACTATATCTTATCAACTCAGCTGAAGGATAATCAGGAATCCTCTTTTACGGGAATGAAGACTTTGGTGCCCATTCATTTAATTTCCCTGAAAGTCATGAACAACTAGAAACATCTGTCTAACCCGGATGGACGAACCATGTTTAGATGGTGCAATCCGGGTTAAAGCTTTTGATAAAACCGGATGATATTAATAAAAACTTAAGTTTTTTACTATTTATGTATTGTTTATCATTCTGAAATCATATTCGTTATAGATTATGTCCATAAATAGTTGTGAGAAATGTTCTTAAGAAAAATCTTTAAGGATAGAATATCCTTGTAAAAACAAATTAAGGATCCTGAATCCTTATATAAAAGAGTTTATAAAGATTTAAGCCAAGTACATGTAAATTGACAAGTAGAAGTCATACCATGACACTAAATAGACCTAAGTTACAATAGGTGTTGATCCTTTTGTGATTCTTGTAATTGAACTTAGGATACCTGATGCAAATAACTTATGATATTAACTGGGATTAAACCCAACAAACTGGAGACAAACCCAAAAATAAACTGGGGTCAAGCCCGTGCAACTGGGGACAAGCCCAAATAAACTGGTGTTAAACAGGGGACAAGCACAAATAAACTGGGGACAAGCTAAATAAACTGGTGTTAAACTGGGGATTCGCCCGAACCGGGATTTAGCCCAAACTTGAGTGACGAGAAAACACCAAAACCTTAGCTAACATGAAAATGTTAGAAACCTTTGTCTTGAGATAACATGAAAATGCTATAAACCGGGGGTATGGTACGTCTACCATAAATCGTAGGACCTCCATATAACCGAAAGCAACGAAATTGTCAGTCACAATGCATGCACTAGTCCTGTTGCCCCGAATTATACGTTGTATAGCGTGCGCTCAAGGCGAGAGTGTAGAAACTCTAATTTAAAAGAAAGGTGAAAACCTTTAAACCTTAACAGGATATGACCATCGGGGGTCACACCTTAATCGTGGGAAAGGCCAAGGAAATAGCATTGTACCTTGAATGTGAAGGAGAGGTGGCAACCTCTTTGATATTGAACCTCTTGTTAAAATCTGCATTATTACTTAAAACTTGGAAAAGATAAATGTTAAGAATATATTATCCTTTAATTAATAACAAGCATCTGAAATGAATAAGTGATTAGAAAAATATTACCAATTTTAGGATCCTTGACCCTTTAAGGATACACGATCCTCTAAGGATACTTGATCCTGATTAGAAAAAGTACTTCTTGAGATGGATAACATTCCATGCTCGTGGCAGTAGGTCACGTTCCATTGTCAGCAGGTGATATTCCCCCTTTCCAGCTTCTGAATCGATCAAAAAGGGGCATTCCCACTTAGGTTCTAGCTTTCCATCTGATGGATTAGTTGTGTTTTGAAAGGTTTTCCTCAAAACTAGATCTCCTTCTTGAAATCTTCGAATCCTGATATTTTTGTTGTATCCCCCAGCTACCCTTTGCTTATACATTTCCATTCTGATCATGGCTAAGTCTCTGAGTTCATCAACAATATCTAGATCTTGGAGACGAATTTCCTCATTGGCCTGAGGATCACGGATGCTTGTTCTAGCAGTAGGAACCACCATTTCTATAGCGATTACAGCTTTTGATCCAAAGTCCAATGAAAAAGGTGTTTGACCTGTTGCATTCTTGGGTGTTGTCCTATCAGCCCAAAGACCGTAAAGTAGCGCTTCAGCCCACTTCTCTTTCTTGGATCCTAACTTTTTCTTCAAGTTGTTGATGATAATCTTGTTACTTAACTCTTCCTGGTCATTAGCTTGAGTATGTACTAGAGTAGATGTGATCATCTTTATTCCTCAACTGTCATAAAAGTTAGTGGTTCTTTTCTCGATAAACTGGGAACCATTGTCATAAATAATTTCTGAAGGAATACCAAATCTAGTAATAATGTTTCTTTTAATGAAGGATATCACCTCCTTTTCATGGACTTGTACAAAAGCTTTTGCTTCTATCCATTTAGAGAAGTAATCAGTCATGGCAAGCATGAACACTTTTCCTCCTGGTGATGTAGGTAGCTTACCCACAATATCCATGCCCCACTTCATGAAAGGCCATGATGAGGATATAGGATACATAGGCTCCGCCAGCTGGTACAGAATGTTGTCGTGTCTTTAACAGGCATCACACTTCTTTGAAAAATCCATGGCGTCTCTCTTCATGGTTGGCTAGAAGTTTCCTGTTCTTAGGATCCTAGATAATGGTGCTCTACCTCCGGTGTGATTACCACAATCACCTTCGTGAAAGTCTTTGAGCACCTCTTGAATTTCAGGTTCCTCAATACACCTCAAGTATGGACCTGCAAGAGATTTCCTATACAGAATATCATGTAATAAAATGTATGGTGATACCTTAAGTTTGAATGTTTTAGGATTTTCAGTGGCGGAAATCTCTCTATCTTGAATGAATTTCTTGATTGGGAGGATCCAATATTCTTGATTATTTGAGGATAATGGATCCCAAAGCATAGTCTCTTTGTTAGTTGTTGTCTCCATGACTTCTTGTTCTCCTATTGCTGGTGTGAGCACATGGATGATTGGTATCTTTACATCATCTGGGATATTCAAGGATGATGCTAGATTTGCTACAGAGTCTGCCCAAGCATTCTCTTCCCTTGTTATCTATATAACACTAAAAGAATCAAAGAACTTTGATAGTTCTTTCACAATGTCTAGATATTGATTAGTTTTACTTCTTTAACAGCGTATGAGCCATTAAAGTGGTTAGCTATTAATAACGAATCTATATACACCTGAAAATACATGATCCTCATGTGTTTTGCTAGTTGTAAACCTGCGATTAAAGCTCCGTACTCTGGTTCATTATTTGTTGTTTGAAACTCACAATCTATGGATCGGGGTATTATGTCCCCCAGTGGCGATTTCAGTAGAATACCTAGACCTGTTCGTCTAACGTTGGATGCCCCGTTCGTGAATAAAATCCAAGGATCCTTGGTTTCCTCCAACTGCTGGACCTCTAAGTCACCTTCCTTTTGTAAATCACTACTGAAATCAGCCACAAAGTCAGCTAGTTCTTGAGACTTTATAGCATTCGTTGGTTCATATTGGATGTCGTATGCACTCAACTTTACAGCTCATTTAGCCATTCTACCTGACATTTCAGGTTTCCTAAGAACATTCTTGATAGGATAGTTAGTTTTCACAATTATAGTATGAGTTTCAAAGTAATGCTTTGATTTAGTAGAAGCCATAATTAATGCAAGAATCAATTTTTCTAAATGAGAATACATGGGTTCAGCATCTAGAAGACTTTTACTTACATAATAAACAGGATGTTGTTCCCCTTCATGATCCTTTACAAGGACAACACTTACTGCATTACCCGATACGGCTAGGTATAAGGATAGGGGCTCCCCATCTACTAGCTTCATAAATGTTGGTGCTAAGGAAAAGTAATACTTCAAGGCTTTGAGTGCAGCCTCATGTTTCTCCGTCCACTCAGAACTTTTTAATGTTTCTAAGGATATTATAGAAATCCTTGCACTTCTCCGAAGATCGGGATATGAATCTATTCAAGGCTGCAATCCGGCCAGTCAACCATTGTACGTCTTTTGCTTTCACGGGTGACTTCAAGTTTATGATGGCCTTTATTTGTTCAAGGCTTACTTCTATTCTCTTCTTAGTCACCATATATCCTACGAACTTCCCAGGCTTGACACCAAAATGGCATTTTGATGGATTTAGCTTCGTATTGTACTAATCCAGGATGTTGAATGCTACTTCCAGATCTCTTAGGTGATCCTCAGCTTTCTTTGACATCACTGCCATGTCATCTATATAGACTTCCATGGTCTTGCCAAGCTGATCCTTGAACATTATGTTGACTAATCTTTGGTATGTTGCCCCTACATTTCTTAAGTCCAAATGGCATAGCAATATAGCAATATATTCCAGTAGGAGTCATGAATGCTGTGTCTTCTTGGCCAGATGGTTCCATCTGAATTTGTTGAAATCCAGAGGAAGCATACATAAAAGTAAGCATCTCATGCTCTGCTGTTGCATCCACCATGGAGTCAATGTGTGGTAATGGAAAATGATCCTTGGGACATGCCTTGTTTAAATCGGTGAAATCGACACATACCCTCCACTTTCCATTTTTTTAAACGACCACAATATTAGCCAACCATCGAGGATACTTAACCTCTCTAATCATACCGGCCTTAAGAAGTTTTTCAACTTCTTCTTGTATAATCGCATTCCTCTCAGAAGCAAATTTTCTTCGCTTCTGGTGAATGGGTTTAAGAGAATTATCAAGGCCTAGCTTATGAGTAATTACCTCTTTTGATATACCTGCCATGTCAGAGTGCTTGAAGGCAAATGTAGATTTTCGTTGTTTGAAGAAGGATACTAGATCCTCTTCAATGTTAGTAGGGATACTGGATCCTAGGAACACTTTTACTTCTGGATCATCGGGGTCCAAGGATATTTCTTTCAGGTCCTATTCTCGAGCTTCCCATACGTTCCTATGATGTTGCTGTAGTTGCTATGCTACTATTTGTTTAGCCGCCGGTTTCATGGACGAAGAATAGTAGTTCTTAGCTTCCACTTGGCGCTGTCTATTCTCACTACCCCCCCCCCCCCAAGGAGTTGGTAGTTTGATACACTGGTGATAAGTAGATGCTACAGCTTTCATTTCATATATCCATGGCCTGCCAAGAATCACATTGCAACAAGACAAGTTATCTATAGAACAAATTTTTTATAAAAGAGTTCACTCCCTCGATGAATATAGGAAGCTTGTTACTGAAACCAACGAGTACGGATGATCGAGAATGATTTCTGATTCTGGGATATTCATCTTCTTGAGTACATCAGATTGAATGATGTTGACTGAACTTCCTCCATCAACTAGGATCATGTGTACATAGTGGTTAGCGATAAATAAAGTTATGACCAAACCATCGTGATGAGGATCCTGGATGTTCATTCTATCTTCTTCGTTGAAGGAGATTATCTTCTCATTCGTTAGGGTTGTGGTTTGGACAGATCACTCTCCGTTCTCCAGCTTAGTTTCTTTAACATGTCTCTTAGCCGAGGAGAAGGAGATTTCACATATACCTGAGCCACCAGAAAAGAAGTTGATGGCTTGTGCATCAGGTGGTGGCAGAGCTGCTTTCTATGGAACTTCTTCAGGATCCTGGATCCTTGATTTCTTTCTTACTAGAAGTTCCTTGAAGTGGCCCTTGCTGAGAAGATACCCAATTTCTCTCCTCAGACCGATACAGTCGTCGGTCAAATGACCAAAATCTTCATGGAATGCACACCTTTGGACTTATCCGTGAAGGATGTTGCCTTCTCATTTTTCCGAGGCCATCTTGCTTTCTCTCCAAGATCCTTCATAGCACATATCAAGCCATGAGTATCAACAGAGTAGCAATACTCGGAAATTCTTGGATAATCTTCATCATCATCGTACTCTTCTTCGACTGCACAAACATTCTGGTTGTTGAACTTTGAATACGGCTTCGAGTTGTTGTTCCTGAATGAGGATCCTTGTTTCTTGTCAGGAGACTCTTGTTTTGTTGGAGCCCCTAACCGTTCTTGAACTTTCTTGTCATTCTATAGCCTTATAAATCTGAGCGCCATATTCCTTACTTCATCTAATGTCCTGCATGGGGTCATCACAAGATCATCATAAAACAGGGAGTCCTTTTTGTAACCCCATCTTGAATGCCTCAACAGCCGTAGCCATGTCAAGATTTGGGATTTCTAAGGCTTCCCTTCCAAACTTTGTAACAAAATCCCTTAAGGATTCATCACGAAGTTGGATAACTCTATATAAATCACTAGTTAATTTCTCAAATTTTCTACTACAAGAAAATTGGCTATTGGATAAATTAACTAAGTGCAAAAAAAAGGTAACAAAGTAGGGAGGAAGACTTAGCAGCCATTTAAGTGCAGATCCTGTCAACGTGGATCTGAAGCCCTTTCATAGACAGGCCTCCTTGAGTCTTTCAGGATTTGGATTGATCTCCATCCTCTCCCTATACGTAGCCACATGTTCTTCTGGATCAGTGGTCCCGTCAAACACCTTCATATTGTGGGTTTGAAAGCGTTTTGGGATTTCAGCATCACATATTGGTGGAACAAATCTAGACAACTTGTGGCTGCCCTATGGTATTTCAGGAATTGGTCGAACCACCCCTGGCACGCTGGATATCATATCCTTAAGTTTCCGAAGTTCCCTTGCCATAGCCTGATTGATACTTGTATCCTGCATAGAGACAAGGTTAGTATCTAAGGATATGTGACTATATGTATTACCTCTTGGTTGATTGAACGTCAGCATCCCATAAGAGTAGCCAAGATAAGAGGCATCTGCTATGGTATCCGGTCCACTAGATCCAATGGTCTGCATGGGGATGATGTCTCCTTCATGGACCTATGAAGAACTTTGATGCTGAACTCTTGAGGATCCTTGAATCTGCCTGGAGGATCCTTGAGGTTGGAAGTTGAAGGATCCTTGAGGATATATCCCAGATGATCCTTGTTAAAGGATGAATGATCCTGGTTGAAGGAACAAGGATCCTTGAGCCTGCTGACCCATGGATCCTGGTTGAAGGATAGATGATCCTTGCTGTAGGAACGAGGATCCTTGAGCTTGATGACCCATGGACCCTAGTTGAAGGATGGATGATCCTTGCTGGAGGAACGAGGATCCTTGAGCTTGCTGAGCCACAGATCCTGGAGTGGTAAAATCCGCATCCTTGGCATCAAAGGAGTCTGATCCTCCAGTGACCTCTTATTCTTCTTAAGATCTTCTATCTCACGAAGAATCTTCGGTCCTGCTTTGCTACTCTATATATGTTTTAACCTGTGAAAACATAGAATAAACATCATTGTTAGAGTTAACCACCGAAGTGGCAGCAGTGTTTTTTAAGCTCTGGGAGACTAGAATTTGTGTCTTGTTTCCAGCCGCGGTGGTCCTTGGAGCTGTTGCTAGCGGAGGAGGCATCGGTGGTAAGGTTCTTGATGGGTGAGAAATTGATGTAGGCATGGTGGATGAAGTAGAAGATTGTTGAGAGGCCATTAATGATGATATGGGTAAAAAAGGTTAAAAATTGATAGGAAATAATCTGGATTATAGCACCAATTGCCCCACGGTGGGCGCCAAATTGTTTTGGTCAAAAATCAAACAAGGATAATGTAACCAAATTTGTAATGTGAGGTTTAGTGCTAGGTTGATAATAATAATTACGGAACTGTTGCAAATAAGAAGACAAGAATTTGTTGCGAGGAAAAGCCCTTTATCTTGGTCGGATCGCCGGCACAAAAACCACGGGTGATGACAAATCGTCTATCACCAGTTTTATTAATCAAAAAGGGTGTTACAAGGTTGGAGATTATGATCAATGAATACAAGATTGCTAAGTGTGTGTGTGTGTTGCTAACTCTCTCCCTGCGAATGTAGCTGGTATACTATGTATAGGGCGTGTAGTGTAACGTGCCTTAACTAATCATAACTCAATGGAGTTATAAATAATAAAGATAATAACTAATTTTCCTAAAAATCCGCCATTATCTCACTATAAACGTAACAGCCACTTTGACCACATGCTCCCTGACTTAAACTGCAAAATAGGGGGTAGACCAGGTCTCTTAGCCGTTACATCTGTCAAATATAATGTTATACAAAGGAAGCAATCGTTAGTAAATAATTAGTACTGAGGATCCTTGATCCTGACAGGATCTAACTAAGGATAACTGATCCCAGAATATATGCCAGGATAATGTATCCACGGTGTCAAATTCCTGTGCCCTAACAACAATCCTCTTTGTTATTTGTTGTCTGTTATATTCTAAACATGTTATTATATGCTAGCCCCTTGCTCCAACCAGTTGTTTGTTAAAATATTCACATAGGCTGTTCATTATCATGTCACTCTTTGCGTTTTCAAAAAAATGTGATCTTGACCAAGTTTTAGCTGGGATTTCATTAAGCCAGAGAAACAAATCAAGATTAAGTTTCTTAATCTCCTCCATAGCAGTGTTGAAGTACGGGTCAAAAGTGGCAGATGCTACCCAATAAAACAAACCTTTATACACATCTCCACGCTAGGTCTGCCTCATGTTTTCACGAATGTGTATACATTAAAACCGATACTCAGACTTAGAGAAAACTTTCTCTAGAGATGGAATCAGTCCCTACAAGTTTCAAAATAACACTTTGATATACTATTAGTTTGCATATAATGTTTAACAAAACTCAAATCAAGACATACTTTTTGGCGGTCACTTATAAAGGTGAAATTAGCATCAGGGCAAGTCAAAATCATTTCCAATGTTCTTTAAAAACCAACTCCATGACTGTAGGCATTCAGATTCTGGCAAAGGTAACCTAGGAACAAGCAATTAGGGGTGTTCATCGGATCGGATAATGGATTATTCGGTTCGGTTTATTCCGATCCGATCCGAATTAGGAATATTCCTATCCAATCCGAATCTATCCGAATTCAATTCAGATCGGATTCGGATAATATCTGAATAATCCGAAATTATCCGAATAATCCGAAATAAACCTAAAAAGTTTCCTAATTTTTTGTTCCTAGCATTTAATTGTTTAGAATCGCAATAAACATACAAACCGAAAATACGAATTACTCTTAACACAAATTTAAAGTTCAAACTTCAAATAATAGTCTAATAAATATACTAAACCGGAAAATACCACTAAAAACATGTTTTTTATTCGGATTAAACGGATATCCGAATAACCCAAACAATCCGAATTTTTCTAAATTCCATACCCGAATCCAATCCGAATCCGAATTAGTTATTCAGATATTCGGAATGATCAGATCCGAATATCCGAATAAGAATTCGGATCGGTATATTTGACTTTTGATTTCGGTTCGGATTCAGATTTCTTGAACACCCCTACAAGCAATTGCTACCATCCACACCAATAGTAGTCAATATCTGACCAAGATATTTATCATTCATGAAACATCCATCCAAACCTAGAAGTTCTCTCCCAAGAAATTTAAAACCTCTACTTAAAGCAGCATAGCATACATATATTCTATTGAATTGCCTAGTTGGACTATTAGGGTCAGATCATGGTTCCACATCTACTTTGATGGAACTCTCAAGGTTTGCTTTTAGAAACTCTTCAATTTAGGATCTCAAGTTGTATTGTTTGGTGAAATGACCATCCTTCTTCTCCTTAGCTACTTTCATGGCTCTTCTCACCTTTTCTTCTAAAACCTGGATTAGGTGCTTCTGCTGGATTTTTTCCTTGATTTTCCAGCTATGTTGGGATTGGTTTGAAGCTCCTACTCAATCTCCTTGGAAATTGTTGACATGGTGTATAGACCGATAGATCGACTTTTTAGATAGTGATGTTGGTGGGGGATGGTCTTCACACACTGATTATTTTCAGTGGAGGCTCTTTAGATCTTCATAGCCCAATGGTAAGTGGGTTTAATGTTCCTTTTGGTACCTTGGACTTTTCCTCACTTGCCGCATTTGACAATTGACCAGCAACCAAATTGGGATTGGTCCCCAAACATACCATTCTATAACTTAATGGATCACTTTTCTTAAGATAAAGATTTCTTCTAGCATGAACAACATAACTCTTGACCATCACATTTACCTCATCCTTTGTTGGTATTAATTGACAAACATAAAAGGGACAATCATCATTGACATTACTCCTTTGTTTCTCCTTGAACTTCCTTACTGTAACAACTCGGTCTATTCAAAATTTATACTTTTAATTAAACTTGACCCATTTCGATGTCCAAGAAGTATTACCGCATTTGTTGAGTAAATTAAATATTATTATATTATTATTTAATTTTATTTAATTAAAACATATTTATTACTTTAGATTTTTGGCAATTTTAACCCAAACTCAAACTATTACCTAAATTTGTTCCCACCTTCAATCCCCATGGACTAGAGTGCAATTTATATATTATAATCCATCTAACCCATTTGCCCAAAAACCTTGACCCGTAACCCATGATCAAACCCTTTAACCCGGACCCGATATCGCGAACCATTTACACAAATTCTTGCTTGGACCACAATTCTCGCATGCATTATGGAAACTGAATCAATATTCATATTACGCGTACCAATTACGGCCTAACCGACTCTTTATTATGCTAAGATGAATCAAAACGAATGTGCTATACGTTTTTATTAAGCCGACCCTAACACTAGATTTAATATTCATATAAACGTTAACATAAATTCAATTAAACGCAGCCGTAGCATCATATACTCATCGCCGTCATAACCCCTCAACCCAATTGGATTATTATCAACATCTGCTATCCGTTTTTCGCATGTCCTGGCCTCCACATGTCCGTCCAACTAAACCCCTTGTTAGCAGGTTTATGTATCTTTTTATATATCTTTGTTTTAAAATCATTTTTAACAAATAATAACTATAACAATAACTAATTAAATTATCTTTTTATAAAACCGACAAAGACACATGTGTTTTTCCGTGTCTTTATTTAAAAGTCTGTTCATGTGTATATGTATATGTGTATATATATATACACATACATGTATAAATATACCATTTGTTTAATAACTTAGATTTATCATATTTATAAAAGGTAAATTTATTTTATACTTTATATTTTAATGAATTAACTAATTTTTAAAAGATGTGTTACTTTTATACATATATTAATATATAATAAAAATACAATATTAAGATTAAAAAAAAGGTTTCATACCCTAAGTAAGTTTAAATAATCTTAACTTAATATTCTTTATAAATATCGAGCTCTCGTAATCAATCTAGTTCATTAACTTAAGCGTATCCGTTATTCTCGTATTCTCATAGGCTTTAACGTTCGCGTGTGATTCTTTGCCTCATTCGCATTATCTTAATCATCCTCGTTCATCTTTAAGGTGAGTACCACATTCCCCTATTTTACTCGTTTTCTCACGTTTTGGGGACACATACGTAAATATACTTTTCATATATACTTATACTCAAAACTGCAACTATTGTATTATGTGTTAACAACTTATACCTTACGTGTTTATGTGCTTATTTGCTTTGTATGCTTCCGCATTCGGAGAGGTCCAACATAATCTCAGTCTAGTATGATCATACGCCAGTCGTTAGCCTTTGTGCTTCTCGACATCTCAGTTATACTTGCTCATTTGGTTATTTTGTTATTCTCATATGACTTGTTGCAACTACATATTTTGTTATATATACTATATGTACAACTAAACTGGTGTGTTGCTCACTCAACATGTGTTGTTGACAAAATTCTATTTTATACGCATATGCAGGTTATCGCTTGAATTAGTTGCAAGACTTTGTGAAGATTTAGTGAAGAATTATGTTAGAAAAATAAAATCAAGAATTAAATTTGTGTTTATTGTTTGTTAATGAGTTGTATTTTGTATTTGATTTATTTGGAAATTGAATAAAATTAATAGATATTGTCACATAAATATTTGCATGAAAGTACCTTGAGAGCTGTGACAATCAGTTCGCGCCCCGACATTTCCGTCGTAGGTTGGGGTGTGACAAATTGGTATCAGAGCCGAAGGTTTAAGATAGGTCGTTAAAATTGCCGTAGACACATGTTTAGGAGCCCTATACGTGCTTATCTGTTTACCTTTATGTGTTCAAATTAAATTGTTTACAACTTTCTTAGATAATTATTATTTATTATCTATTGTATTGTTATGCATACACACACACAAACTTCGAGGCTATGCCTCAACATTCAAATAAAACTTTTCAAAAAGTAGATTGCTTTTATTTTCGGGAAATTTCATAAGAATTCCCACCTGTTGTTTTCACTCGTACACCTTAGGACTAGGTTATGTGGCATGTCCCTACGATAAATGAAAGGAGAAGAGAAACTGTGAGTTGGGCACTGGCAAAATGGTTCCAAGAACCAAAGGTAAGACGTTATTCCTTACCTGGGTGATAACCTAACCAAAGTACTTAACCCTATGGACCCGAGCGAGACCCATAAATGCCATATGACCGACACCTTAGGTTAATTTTAAACCGAATTCACGGTGGTTCGTGGCTAAACTCGGTTTTCCCTATTTTTGTGTTCCGTTATTTAAATGGTTAGTTGGGTGAAAAATCCATGGAACCCATGGGCATTCCTACTATCCATTTCTTAACTTGTTTTCGTATTTTTGTTGGAGTGATCAACGTGGTGATTCACAGGATACTCCGACTATCCATATTAATTCCGATAGTTCGTTATTTAGTTTGGTCGGTTAAAACGCCATGTAACGCTCATTGGGCCGACAAACTTCTTTGCATTGTTAATTCGTTAATTAGTTGAGACAATCAAATTGCCATGTAACACTTATGGGATGTCCAACTCAGTTGTTTTTATTCGTTAGTTCGTTGGGTCATTCAAATTGCCATAGAAATCTCATGGGAGGCCAACATCCACAATTTATATTTCGTTATTTATTGTCAACTTAATAATCTAAATTTTAAACTGACCTAATTCCTCATGTAGTCATCACACATTAATCTTATTGACTACATCATTTAATAACTATTTACGCTATGTACCCCCCTCATCTTATAATCTTTCACATTTAATCTTTGTGACACAAATCCTCTTACTTCTTAACGCAACATTATTATAAGTTATCTACATAGTTAAACATTTCACTATTCTTATGATTTCCTCAATTTATTCTTCATCTTATAAATCTTCATTTTTGATCCCTATATAATGTCTCATTCAAGAAACCTTACCACGGTCCTTTTCCATCATGCCCCATTTGTAACTATCATCAATCGATTGAGTCCTATGTTGTCATTGCACCCAATGTAACCGTTATGGCCATCTTGCTAACACCTGCCGTGTCCCGCCTACTGCACAAGCCATTCCACAACAACCTACCCCTCATGCTCAACCTGGTGTTCCTAATACATGTGCTTGCTACCATTATGGAAACCCAAATCACCTCCGTAATGCGTGCCCGCAACTTACCCAAGCTCATCAAGCTCAATCTACAACTACACTATACTACTTGATCCATGCTCAAACCCATCAACCTCATGTCCCTCAAGCTCCTCCCATCAATCAAGGTCAACCTTACTTAACCCAACACTACCAAACCCCACAACCACAAGCTCAAGTTTACCGGACATAATTCCACCCAATAATCTTTTTGCTAACTGTTCAACCTCACGTTATCCAGGCAATGCCGAATCTATCTACCTGGACTGCTCCAACCCCTATGAATGCAACTCCTCATGGTGCTCCATGTCATGTCAATTAAGCTACTCAAAGACCTCGAAGACTTTCACTAATTTCTTTATCTATCTTAATTTATCTCGTCTTTTCTCAATTACGTTTTGTAAGGCCTCTTTATGGCCTTGGATTATTTCTTCATTTAAACTAAGTACCTTTTGTCTAATAAATAAAGTTTCTTTTAATTAAATATATTATTTATTGAAGCCTACTTCTATCTTATTTCTTACCTTCATTAACCTTAACTACTTAAAGCTACCTCTTCTTGAACTTTAAATACTTATATCTTTACGTTTAAAAGTCTTCTTAAAATTTCTTTGCTTTATTAAAATTCACTAAACTTTTGAAATTATACATTGGTGAATTTCTAGTGTTCTATATTAAGACTTCTTGAAAATTTTTGTTTCCTGAAAATCATGTTTTACTCAAATGTTTTGTAAACCCCCACGAATGAGACGAATCATTTGGACCATCCGACGATAACAATAATTATGGTCCGGAACATAATTATCGAAGTCCTCGCATGGAAATCATGATGCGTAAGATAGTGTGTCATAATATAGAATTGAAAATGGTTGGAATAACGGTACAAATGTAAAGATGGTAAGGACATGGTGAATACGCCGCTGGTACATCCTATATATAAGTGCCCTTATCGGATTTGCATTTAGAGCGTTATTTTAACTATTCAAAATTATGTGCTATGATAAATTTTTAAATTTAATTTAAAATTTTCATTTCCTCAAAATCTAATGGTGTCGTTATAGTAATCTTTAATTTCAGGACGAAATTCCCTAAAGTAGGGGAGACTGTAACAACTTGGTCTATTCAAAATTTATACTTTTAATTAAACTTGACCCATTTCGATGTCCAAGAAGTTTTACCGCACTTGTCGAGTAAATTAAATATTATTATATTATTATTTAATTTTATTTAATTAAAACATATTCATAACTTTAGATTTTTGGCAATTTTAACCCAAACTCAAACTATTACCTAAATTTGTTCCCACCTTCAATCCCCATGGACTAGAGTGCAATTTATATATTATTAGCCATCTAACCCATTTGCCCAACAACCTTGACCCGTAACCCATGATCAAACCCTTTAACCCGGACCCGATATCGCGAACCGTTTACACAAATTCTAGCTTGGACCACAATTCTCGCATGCATTATGGAAACTGAATCAATATTCATATTACGTGTGTCAATTACGGCCTAACCGACTCATTATTATGCTAAGATGAATCAAAACGAATCTGCTATACGTTTATATTAAGCCGACCCTAACCCTAGATTTAATAAACATATAAACGTTAACATAAATTCAATTAAACGCAGCCGTAGCATCATATACTCATCGCCGTCATAACCCCTCAACCCAATTGGATTATTATCAACATCTGCTGTCCGTTTGTCACATGTCCTGGCCGCCACATGTCCGTCCAACTAAACCCCCTGTTAGCAGGTTTATGTATTTTTTTTATATGTCTTTGTTTTAAAATCATTTTTAACAAATAATAACTATAACAATAACTAGTTAAGTTATCTTTTTATAACACCGACAAAGACACATGTGTTTTTCCGTATCTTTATTTAAAAGTCTGTTCATGTGTATATGTATATGTGTATATAAATATACACATACATGTATATATATATTATTTGTTTAATAACTTAGATTTATCATATTTATAAAAGGTAAATTTATTTTATACTTTATATTTTAGTGAATTAACTAATTTTTAAAAGATGTGTTACTTTTATACATATATTAATATATAATAAAAATACAATATTAAGATTAAAAAAAAGGTTTCATACCCTAAGTAAGTTTAAATAATCTTAACTTAATATTCTTTATAAATATCGAGCTCTCGTAATCAATCTAGTTCATTAACTTAAGCGTATCCGTTATTCTCGTATTCTCATAGGCTTTAAAGTTCGCGTGTGATTCTTTGCCTCATTCGCATTATCTTAATCATCCTCGTTCATCTTTAAGGTGAGTACCACATTCTCCTATTTTACTCGTTTTCTCACGTTTTGGGGACATATACGTAAATATACTTTTCATATATACTTATACTCAAAACTGCAACTATTGTATTATGTGTTAACAACTTATACCTTACGTGTTTATGTGCTTATTTGCTTTGTATGCTTCCGCATTCGTAGAGGTCCAACATAATCTCAATCTAGTATGATCATACGCCAGTCGTTAGCCTTTGTGCTTCTCGACATCTCAGTTATACTTGCTCATTTAGTTATTTTGTTATTCTCATATGACTTGTTGCAGCTACATATTTTGTTATATATACTATATGTACAACTAAACTGGTGTGTTGCTCACTCAACATGTGTTGTTGACAAAATTCTATTTTATACGCATATGCAGGTTATCGCTTGAATTAGTTGCAAGACTTTGTGAAGATTTAGTGAAGAATTATGTTAGAAAAAATAAAATCAAGAATTAAATTTGTGTTTATTGTTTGTTAATGAGTTGTATTTTGTATTTGATGTATTTGGAAATTGAATAAAATTAATAGATATTGTCACATAAATATTTGCATGAAAGTACCTTGAGAGCTGTGACAATCAGTTCGCGCCCCGACATTTCCGGCGTAGGTTGGGGTGTGACAGATTGGTATCAGAGCCGAAGGTTTAAGATAGGTCGTTAAAATTGCCGTAGACACATGTTTAGGAGCCCTATACGTGCTTATCTGTTTACCTTTATTTTTTCAAATTAAATTGTTTACAACTTTCTTAGATAATTATTATTTATTATCTATTGTATTGTTATGCATACACACACACAAACTTCGAGGCTATGCCTCAACATTCAAATAAAACTTTTCAAAAAGTAGATTGCTTTTATTTTCGGGAAATTCCTTAAGAATTCTCACCTGTTGTTTTCACTCGTACACCTTAGGACTAGGTTATGTGGCATATCCCTACGATAAATGAAAGGGGAAGAGAAACTGTGAGTTGGGCACTGGCAAAACGGTTCCAAGAACCAAAGGTAAGACGTTATTCCTTACCTGGGTGATAACCTAACCACAGTACTCAACCCTATGGACCCGAGCGAGACCCATAAATGCCATATGACCAACACCTTAGGTTAATTTTAAACCGAATTCACGGTGGTTCGTGGCTAAACTCGGTTTTCCCGATTATTGTGTTCCGTTATTTAAATGGTTAGTTGGGTGAAAAATCCCTGGAACCCATGGGCATTCCTACTATCCATTTCTTAACTTGTTTTCGCATTTTTGTTGGAGTGATCAACGTGGTGATTCACAGGATACTCCAACTATCCATATTTATTCCGATAGTTCGTTATTTAGTTTGGTCGGTTAAAACGCCATATAACGCTCATTGGGCCGACAAACTTCTTTGCATTGTTAATTCGTTAATTAGTTGGGACAATCAAATTGCCATGTAACACTTATGGGATGTCCAACTCAGTTGTTTTTATTCGTTAGTTCGTTGGGTCATTCAAATTGCCATGGAAATCTCATGGGAGGCCAACATCCACAATTTATATTTCGTTATTTATTGTCAACTTAATAATCTAAATTTTAAACTGACTTAATTCCTCATGTAGTCATCACACATTAATCTTATTGACTACATCATTTAATAACTATTTACGCTATGTACCCCCCTCATCTTATAATCTTTCACATTTAATCTTTGTGACACAAATCCTCTTACTTCTTAAAGCAACATTATTATAAGTTATCTACATAGTTAAACGTTTCACTATTCTTATGATTTCCTCAATTTATTCTTCATCTTATAAATCTTCATTTTTGATCCCTATATAATGTCTCATTCAAGAAACCTTACCTCGGTCCTTTTCCATCATGCCCCATTTGTAACTATCATCAATCGATTGAGTCCTATGTTGTCATTGCACCCAATGTAACCGTTATGGCCATCTTGCTAACACCTGCCGTGTCCCGCCTACTGCACAAGCCATTCCACAACAACCTATCCCTCATGCTCAACCCGGTGTTCCTAATACATGTGCTTGCTACCATTGTGGAAACCCAAATCACCTCCGTAATGCGTGCCCGCAACTTACCCAAGCTCATCAAGCTCAATCTACAACTACACTATACTACTTGATCCATGCTCAAACCCATCAACCTCATGTCCCTCAAGCTCCTCCCATCAATCAAGGTCAACCTTACTTAACCCAACACTACCAAACCCCACAACCACAAGCTCAAGTTTACCGGACATATTTCCACCCAATAATCTTTTTGCTAACTGTTCAACCTCACGTTATCCAGGCAATGCCGAATCTATCTACCTGGACTGCTCCAACCCCTATGAATGCAACTCCTCATGGTGCTCCACGTCACGTCAATTAAGCTACTCAAAGACCTCGAAGACTTTCACTAATTTCTTTATCTATCATAATTTTTCTCGTCTTTTCTCAATTACGTTTTGTAAGGCCTCTTTATGGCCTTGGATTATTTCTTCATTTAAACTAAGTACCTTTTGTCTAATAAATAAAGTTTCTTTTAATTAATATATTATTTATTGAAGCCTACTTCTATCTTATTTCTTACCTTCATTAACCTTAACTACTTAAAGCTACCTCTTCTTGAACTTTAAATACTTATATCTTTACGTTTAAAAGTCTTCTTAAAATTTCTTTGCTTTATTAAAATTCACTAAACTTTTGAAATTATACATTGGTGAATTTCTAGTGTTCTATATTAAGACTTCTTGAAAATTTTTGTTTCCTGAAAATCCTGTTTTACTCAAATGTTTTGTAAACCCACACGAATGAGACGAATCATTTGGACCATCCGACGATAACAATAATTATGGTCCGGAACATAATTATCGAAGTCCTCGCATTGAAATCATGATGCGTAAGATAGTGTGTCATAATATAGAATTGAAAATGGTTGGAATAACGGTACAAATGTAAAGATGGTAAGGACATGGTGGATACGCCGCTGGTACATCCTATATATAAGTGCCCTTATCGGATTTGCATTTAGAGCGTTATTTTAACTATTCAAAATTATGTGCTATGATAAATTTTTAAATTTAATTTAAAATTTTCATTTCCTCAAAATCTAATGGTGTCGTTATAGTAATCTTTAATTTCAGGACGAAATTCCCTAAAGTAGGGGAGACTGTAACAACTTGGTCTATTCAAAATTTATACTTTTAATTAAACTTGACCCATTTCGATGTCCAAGAAGTTTTACCGCACTTGTCGAGTAAATTAAATATTATTATATTATTATTTAATTTTATTTAATTAAAACATATTCATAACTTTAGATTTTTGGCAATTTTAACCCAAACTCAAACTATTACCTAAATTTGTTCCCACCTTCAATCCCCATGGACTAGAGTGCAATTTATATATTATTAGCCATCTAACCCATTTGCCCAACAACCTTGACCCGTAACCCATGATCAAACCCTTTAACCCGGACCCGATATCGCGAACCGTTTACACAAATTCTAGCTTGGACCACAATTCTCGCATGCATTATGGAAACTGAATCAATATTCATATTACGTGTGCCAATTACGTCCTAACCGACTCTTTATTATGCTAAGATGAATCAAAATGAATCTGCTATACGTTTATATTAAGCCGACCCTAACCCTAGATTTAATAAACATATAAACGTTAACATAAATTCAATTAAACGCAGCCGTAGCATCATATACTCATCGCCATCATAACCCCTCAACCCAATTGGATTATTATCAACATCTGCTGTCCGTTTGTCGCATGTCCTGGCCGCCACATGTCCGTCCAACTAAACCCCCTGTTAGCAGGTTTATGTATTTTTTTATATATCTTTGTTTTAAAATCATTTTTAACAAATAATAACTATAACAATAACTAATTAAATTATCTTTTTATAAAACCGACAAAGACACATGTGTTTTTCCGTATCTTTATTTAAAAGTCTGTTCATGTGTATATGTATATGTGTATATAAATATACACATACATGGTGAACATTGTCTTCCATCACTTGTAACAACCATTAATCAATTAATAACACTAATAATTTAAAATTTTTGCAAACCGAGTAACCATTGAGCACTCACCGTACAAGTCATCGGGGTCGCACTACTCACTTTCAGGCCGAACATTGTATGAACTAGCCTCCATCGCTACTTCCACACCATTTAATCAACTGATAATTGATTAACGATTGAAGGCTCGATCAACAAATTATGGGGATACAAGGAGTGATGCAGGTTGAAGTGACCAACGTTATAACCTAAATCGGAGGATATAAAGGATCAAGAGGGGTTTCTGAGCAAAAAGACGGTCTTGACCTTGCTCGAAGAGGGTCAAAGGACGGTCAAATAATGGTTAAATACACACTGATCCTGCCAATAAATAACGGTGTCACGCAATGCGCAAAATCGCAATGAAATCTAAAAACTACCCCGCCCATAAAGAGAAATCAGTAAATTGGAGTGTTTACTGCACATATAAGTTATGCCCGCCCATAGGAGTGTTTATCTGCACATGGCTGTGAGGAGGAAAATGACCATTAGTCAAAAGTTTAAAATGGCTCTTAATGAAATCAGAAATCTAGAAAGGTATCACTTTAACACTTAACATTTCAGAATAAATAATAAGTGTTATCATTGATGATTCTATATTCATATTTATACTACTAGCAGGATAAAACTGTCATCCATCTTGGTAGCAACAAGTTGGTTCAGCAAGATAAACCTTGGTACTATATGGGTTGGATATTTTTTAGAGAAGGTTGACAAACAGTTCAATACCGGTGTGAATGATGAAGGATCCACTTACCACTGACTCCATGGTGAATTTTACTTTTAACATGTTCGAATGAGAAATGAAAACTAAGAAAACCTCTATTTTCTCAATGTTATATTCTAAACGCCTAATTTAATTTTTTATTTCATATATGTTTTCATACAAGTCTTTATAATTATCTATGAATACAACTTTAAATTAAGAATTAGATGGAAAAACTATTTAACACAACTTAAATGTTTTATGCAAAAAGATTGTTGTAAATCGTAAATACCAAACTTCTTTATACACATGGTATACATGGTAACAAGGTTGCAAGAGTCGGTGGACGGACCCTAGACTTTGGATCTTAAATATATATAAACGAAAGCTATAAAAGCTCTCTGGTTGCTCCCTACATTCTCTGAAGCCGCCAGATTGCATTATACTTCAAATGCATTTGACCCAAATTCACGGGTATGCTTAAACGGGTTATAACATCTTATTAAATTAACAATTAATCTCACCAAATAATTGATATGAAAATCCTATAAAGTAGAGATATACTACAAATTAATATCTGATTTCTTTAAAAAACATATATATTATTTATAATTAAAAAACAATTTTATAGTAAAAAAAATAAACGGGTCATGGGTCTCATTAAACCCAAATCGCTTTTAAACCGGGTTATAACATTCTCATTTATTTGTGAAACTCGTTTATCATCAAATACCAAGTATATTATTAACTTATGTACAATAAATAAAATTAATATCCAAAAAATATATAAATATTATAAACGAATAATGTAAAACCCCCGTAATACAGGGGATAAAAGCTAGTATTATATATATGTTAGATATCATAAGTTTATTAATATTTATAAAAAAATAGTGAAATATCAATATAAATGAAACAAATGCATTTTTAAACAATAAATTATTCTAAAATTGCTAATTGGTAATTAAAAAAATGACATTTGTTCTTTAATATTATAGAAATATGAATTATGTTTTATTTTTTTAAGTCAAAATGGAATAAAGTTCACCGACTAGATATGATTCTGGCTGATGTTGACCACCTTTGATCGATTCTTAGTAACTAGACGGAGTAAAAGAAACTCGTATCGGCGACATACCTTGTAGTGAGCACTCGGTCTTGTAAACCTACTTATTACAAAATTGCATAGTGATATAGATGTAATACATTTTTCCATGTAGATTATATAGTTATTGCATAGCTTTATTTGTATGTTTTTGTGTGGATTATACCATGTATATCATGGGTTTAAAAGCTAGTGAGTTTATAATACATTTGTATGTAACTGGGAATTTTCGCTGCTAAATAGATATTTTGAAACCCACTATTTTTGAGAACTACGGTGTTAGAACAATGCTTGTCTTTTCTAGTCTGTAAGACTAAGGGGCACGCCTCATTCGAGACATTCCCTTTCATTTGTTGCGTCTGTGTCACGTCAACTTTTTTCCATCATTCAGCGTCACCCTTCAACTAGGGGTATGAATCATTCTCTTCATTCTCCATCCTTCTCCATTTTTTATTTTTCTTCTTTATTTAATAAAATTTTTATATTTTCAATATATTTTTAAAACTATAATATTTATAAAAATAAATTTAAATTAAAATAGTGGATACAATTACATCAATTAAAGAAAAAAAATTTATAAATCATAAACTAATAAACTAGAAAAAAAACCCTAATAAAAAACTAAACATGAGTAAATAAAAAACTAACAAGTTATGTTATATATTTTTTCCGATTTTTCGTTTCAATGCCAACGCCAACTCGAGTTTTCTCCATGAAGATGGCTAAGATCTCGTGTTAGAGATCGAAATCTTTCCGCTCGACCTCCGTTAAACTAATTTTTCCCATTCGATTCCGGCTATCTCACCGCTTATATTTATCTTCATTTTCATCATCTCAATTTGCAACTCTTTAAATGTTGCAAACTTATCCTTTAAACTAAAGTCTGGTCATCGGTTGTACACGATCCCGCTCCGTTTCCCTTTATCTTGTCCTCCTAATCGGGGGTTCCGTTTCAACTGGATCATCGTTGTTAAAATTCATATTAAGATCTTGGTAGCAGCGGGCATCCGAACCACTAGTGCTAAACTCTCCACTTTTGGATATTTTTGTCCGCTTCTCTGACACAACATCATTTGACACCGGATGCCACTTTTAACATGCCCGGTCAATTTTCCAAACTTATGGGTATGGAAAAAAATGCTTATGTTTGGCAACATATCGTTCATTTGTCAATTTGTAAAGATGGACATCACTCTTACCACTCTTTAGATGATTTTTGACGCAAAGGTAAATCGAGTTAAACCATCCTAAAATCTACCCATCTCCCTCCACTTTATGTTTATGAAACCATGTGAGCGATACGTCATGAGGTTGCAAAATACCATTATACTTGTGTGTGACGGCCTTCCAAAAAATTGTTTTAGATTGTGAGTTACCTAATAACATATAATTAAAAGTAAAATATAAAAACTATTTTAAACAAATTTATTGAGATCTTTAAAAAAATTATAAAAATGAAAAACAATAACATATGATGCATTCTCGCTTTCGCGAACCCAAATTTTGCCAAATCAACTTTTTAGACCGAATTTCACATGACAACCTTCTTTGTAGCCAGCGGTTCAACGATATCTTTAGTGGCCCGCTTTTCGACTTTGTCTTCTTCGTGGGTTCGGGTTGGGTTTCCAACACCAACTCTTAGAACATCTTTGATTTGAGGGGTTTGACTTGAAAGACTGTAACAACTCGGGTTTTCGAACTTATACTTTTACCCGACTCGGTTCAATGTTTGGGTTATTAAATTAATATAATTGCGTTTATCGAGTCAAATTGATTATTTAAAAAATATTTAATTACTTATGATTATATCTTTTAAGTTTTGACATAATTAACCCAAAATACAAGATTTATCTTCTTTTGTTTCCATCTTTAAACTCTAAGGACTAAAAGGCAAATATTATATATTAATATATTAGTATTCTATGACCCGTTTCCCATACCCGTATCCAGATCCAATCCCTCCACCCATGACCCATTTACATAGCTTGAGCCTCAATTCTCGTTTAAAAAATGGTAATTGAATCACAATACGTAATATACTTTCCCTAATCGTCATGCCGACACTTTAATTATGTATAATCAATCAATTTTGGATCCGTTCTTCATATTATTGGCCGGCGCAGATCTTCACGTGATATACATGTTATCGGGTGCTATAATTCAATTATAAACACAATTAGTACCCCCTAATCAGTGCCTGCATAACCCCTAAACCTAATTATATTATCGTGTCCGTTTGATTTGTGTTCTTGATCCCTCCTTGGCCGGCATCTTCAACGAGCAATTAACCCACCACATATCATGTTTAAGGTACATTTTGAGTGTATCTTGATAGCGCTAACGATATAAACGAAAGCCATATCCTCTATTATCACAACATCAATCGGATTAACCGATTGATGTTGTTAGGGTTCTTAATCAGGTTCTTCTATGTGTGCGTATGTTGATAATTTTTAGTTCTAACTTAAAGTGCAAGTCTCTGGGTAGCCCAGCTGGTTAAAACGTTTGTGGTGGGATGGTAGGTCGCGGGTTCGAGTCCCTCTGCCACTCCGTTTAAGGTTTATTTTTGGTATTTTATTTTTAAAACCCTTTTAATAAATAACAAATATAATAATAACTAATAAATAAATTATTTTAATAAAAACCGACTATGATACGTTTGTTTTCCCGCATATGTTCGTTATATGTGTAATTATATATATATATATATATATAGGATTAGTATCATTACAGAACTGTTAAATTTATTAAGAACTTGAAGGAACTCTTGAAAACTAATGTTTTTTTATAAAACTTTTTGGATGTTAATGTTCTTTGGGAGTAGTTTTATTATTTTTTATATCTATATCTACGATTACAATTTTCAAAATTAGTTTGTATACATATCTATGTTTGTTTTATACCCATGTAAATTTGTTAGTACAAAAATTTTACATATATGTAAACTTGTGATTAATATATGTAATCAAAAATTTTTATATTAAATATGATAAAACTAATCTTAAATAATGTTAATATATAAAAAAAATAAAAAATTGTTTGATTGTTAAGGGTTCCTAAGAGTTCTTAACTTTTATAGAGTTCTTAAATGATACCAACGCTACATATATATATGTGTGTGTGTGTATATATGTATGTATGTATATATATATAGGTATTGGATTATTTCAGAAGTTTTTTTACAGCGAGAAGTGAAGATGTAACTCCATTAATCCCTAATTTCACTCCCTTTCTTATGTGTAGGTGTGTTGTGTAGGTGCATATGTATGTGTGTATGTACGTATGTTTGTATATGTGTACGTATGTTTGTATGTGTGTAGGTACATAGGTTTGAATGTAGCTCGGTATATTTATATGTTTGTAGGTAGGCTTGAATGTGTAATTAAAACATAAATACAACCGACCTACATATATGTATGTAACATCATATGAAATGGAGTGATATTAGGGATTAATGAAGTTATACATTCACTTCTCGCATTTCTCGCTGTAATATCACTTCTCGCAAGATCCATCCCCTATATATACATATATGTATATATAATATCATGTAAACTAATATTAAAGGTTTTATATATATAGGTAAACATTAAGTATATTTAACAGACTTATAATTTTTTTAAAGATGTATAATATTTTTATATATTATATTTAATATTATAATATACTTTATACGGATTAATAAAATACTAATAATCTTAATGATGTGTTTTACTTATATAATATTTTTATATAATCAAGTATTAACGTACTTTGTTTATGATTTAACAAACTAGTAATTTTTCATATCATGTTTTTATAACTAGTGTATTAATTATGATAAAAAAGGGGTATAAATTTAACCTAAAAATAATTATAATTATCGAGCTTTCTTAATCGATCTATTTCCTTAACTTAGTATTTTCGTATTCTATTATCTTTATTAGGCTTTATCATCAACGCGTGAACCACAATCGTCATTCTTAATATTCTCTTTTCACCTTTGCTCGTATATTGAGGTGAGTACCACATTCCCCTATTTTACTTCTTTTTTCACGCTTGGGGACATATGCGTAAATATATTTCTCATATATACTTATACTCAAAACTGAAACTATTGTCTTATGTGTTAACAACTTATACCTTACTTGATTATGTGCTTACTTGCTTTATATGCTTCCACATTCGGAGAGGTCCAACGTAATCTCAGTCTAGTATGATCATACGCCAATCGTTAGCCTTTGTGCTTCCCGACATCTCGGTTATACTTTCTCATATGGTTAATTTGTTATTCTCATATAACTTGTTGCAAATATTTATTTATCTATATATATACACTATATGTACATTTAAACTGGTGTGTTGTTCACTCAACATGTGTTGTTGACAAAATTCTATTTTATACGCATATGCAGGTTATCATAGAAATTTAATGCTGGTTGGTGAAGACTTGGGGATGATGTTAAGTTAGAAAATAATTAATCGAGATCATTTGTGATATAAGTTGTATTGTTGTATGATTATGGATTATGTATTTGTTTGTATTTGATTTATTTGAAAACTTAATTTAATTAATAGATATTGTCATTTAAATAATGTTGCATGATAGTAACCTTGAGAGCTGTGACAATCAGTTCGCCCTGGCATTTCCGCTGTAGGTTGGGGTGTGACAAC
Source organism: Bidens hawaiensis (assembly GCF_021521415.1). Taxonomy (NCBI): domain Eukaryota; kingdom Viridiplantae; phylum Streptophyta; class Magnoliopsida; order Asterales; family Asteraceae; genus Bidens; species Bidens hawaiensis. Next base: position 156,221 of record NW_027493774.1, read on the forward strand.
GACCTTATTGTTCGAGGTGTGCGTTATACTTGAGCCATTTGTTGAAAGATAAAACCGAATCTTGCCTTGCGTCCATGCTTCAGGATCATGCTAAAGTTGGGATTCATTTAGATTTGTAGAAGAAAATTTTTAGAAGAGAAGAGGCATAGAGAGTGTTTGGTTAATTGGTATGGAAAGGATATATATATATATATATATATATATATATATAGGGATGGGTTATTATAAAAAGAGGAGTTTTTCTAAAAATTGTAAGAAGCAATCTGGGTTGTTAGATCTTGTTAATCAAGGGTCAAGATAAGAAGATAGAATAAAATAAGGAGTGTCTTATTTTACCACTTGATATTGGTGTGTTAAAGGGTATTTTAGGGATATTAGGTATTTATATCATGCAGAGTGTCAACTTATTAATCGGGGAAGCTCCTATTTCTATGCAATCAGTTGATCGACCTTCCAAAAAACACTCAATAATTTAATCTTCTTATATTATTCACCATCAGACTGAGTCTCTCTCTCTCTCCCTCTCTCTCTCTCCACCGTCGTTTACAAGAAAGAAGATGAAGGTAAGAATTTTGGTTTCGTCTTTCAAATCGGATGATCGATCCAAACTGGTGTGTCTTTGTTTAATCGTTGGTGGGTTTTATAGTCTGTTAACTTCGGACTTTTAAAGGGTGTGTTTAATTGAACATGCAGGTGAAAAAAAATGGAGAAGAAGAACAGTAAATTGAACACTAGCGCGGAAAAATCGAAGGATACAGGTGTGTTTTTAGGATGTAATTGCGTTTTAGTTGAAACCCTCAATTTCTAGGGTTTCAGTTAAAGGTCCGATCTGTTCCTTTTGGTCCGATGTGTTTTTATTGATGGCAGTGTGTGGTATGTTATAGTGTGTTTGATGTTGGTGAGTGAGTTTTTTATTTGGGTTTCAGTTTTTTAGTTGATGTGTTTTTACTTGGTTTGAGTTTTAGTTGAACATGCAGGCGAATGTTGGGTTTGAGTTTTTTAGTTGATGTGTTTTTACTTGGTGATCGAGAGTTGTTGTTTTATGAAATGTGTTACAAAGTTTTGTGTGTTTTTGTTGCTGATTTATGAGGTGTGGTTTTATTTGATGTGTTACAAAGTTTTGTGTGTGTGAGGTGTTATGTTTGTCTGGTGAGATACCAAAAAAAAATTAATCTGGTTTTTATGTTTTAGGTGTATGTTATTCGGGTAAAAAGGTTTGTGTGGTTTAAGTGTTTTGAGGTTGTGTGTAGTTGGTCTGGTTGCTCATGTTTGTGTGGTTTAAGTATTTTGAGGTTGTGTGTAAAAAGGTGTGTGTGTTTTAACTTTTCGTTTACTTTGTTAGTTCATATTTTATGTTAGATGATGTATCTGTTTGTGTTTGGTTTGATGTTGGTTTGTATTTAACACGTTGGTTTTTGGTTTGTTAGTTAGGAGAAGCCCATGAATAGCATACAATACCACTTTCAAGGGTCTAGGCTACGGGGATAAGGTGAAGAAAGATATTAACTTCAAATGTATTCATATTCATATTGTTATAGTTGTAGTCGTTACGTACTTAATTTTGGTGTGTTGTTGTAGAAAACGCAAAAAATGAAATGGAAGGAAATTCGTCAAGCCGGGCGACAAATTTGGTTGAGGATTTTTTTAAAAGTAAGTTTGTAATTGAAGTAGATTGTGTTTTTACTTGAAATTAATGTGTTATTTGTTGAAAATAAATAATTGTTGTAGGTAGTGTTTTTAATTGAAATTAATTTGTTATTTGTTGAAACTAAATGCAGCTGGCACTATTGACTCAGATGACGACTTTGTAACTCCACGTGATAAGATGTTGAAAAAAGGAAAATTGAGTGAAAATAAGAAGTTAGCATTTTACGACTATGTTGGTCAAAAGATTAAACCGACGGTGAAACATAGATTGTTCCACGAGTATATCACAAATTTAACCAATGAGCAGAAAAAAGTTGTAACTAGTATGGGTTTTGGTAGTATTCTCGAAATGAGTATAGCTAACATACCAACCGGGTTGGGCTACTGGTTGGTTAGAAACTATGACCACGGTAGTAACATACTCAATTTGGGAGACAAACAAGTAAAAATTACCGAGACACTTGTAGAAAGCATGTTAGGGATCCCTAAGGGAAGTAATGAGATAGTGGAGACGTTGAGGCCTATAGCTGAGGATGAGGTTGTACGAAGATGGAGAAGTCAATTTAAAAACCCACAGGGAGTCCCATAGAATTTATGGAGTTCGTGAAAACCAAGAGAGATGTAGGCTGGCATTTCAAGATGAATTTTCTGGTTGCTCTAGGGACATATATGGGAGATATTACCGGGAATAACACGGTTAATCAAAAATTTCTACCAGCAGTTAGAGACATAAATAGCTTGGGGGAGTTGAATTGGTGTCGGTACCTAATAACAGTTATGCGAAGGAGACGCGAGAAATGGAACGAAAGTAAAGAATACAACGGGTCCATGATTTTGCTAGCGGTACGTATTTGATTACAATTTTGTTTGTTTTGTAAGGGTATCTCAAAGTATTATTAACCCAACTGTTACCTGTCTTTTTTTAAACTGTTAGCTGTTGTTGTTTTTTGAAAATGGTGTTTGATTTTGTTTGTAGTATGCGTACGCGAATAGTCAGTTTAATTGTGTCGTGGAAAATGGCAAGAAGTTCTTGGCCGTTAAGGTTTTCGTGGACGACGACCTAACAGTTTTACAAGACATGTTGGAGGAGAAACGGCTGGGTAAGGTCACAATTGAAAAATCAGCGGGTAAGGTCGTTAAAAAGATAACAAATCAAGATAAATATGTGGGGGATGTTGATGGGGGTAAAAAGGTGGCTAAGTTTATGAAAAAGGAGTTAGCCATAATGGTGATCAGAAAACACACTAAGAAGTCTGTTGAATCGGATCAACAAGAGGATGGTGATAAGGAGGCTGATGTTCAAATAAAACAACATTTTACGGATGATAAAGTTGCTGTTGTTGAATCTGAGCAACACCAGGAGGGGTTTGATAAAGGTGAAGAGATGATAAATATGCCGACACAAACTAATGAAAAGGTAAGATAGTATTAAAGTTTATATGTTTATTTTATATGTAAGTTGTGATTTTAAATATTAAAGTGTTGGGGTGTTTTTGGAAATAGGAGAGAGCAGAACGGCTGACGGAATTGATGCTATATTCGATAACGTATACGGAGATATATGTCGGGAGTTTGATGAAGCACATGATGAGTGTTCTGGTAGCCTTTTAATTAAAGAGTTGGAGGATCAGTGGAAGAAAAACCTAGCTAGATACACAGGTAAGCGGGAGGATGAGACTGGGAATAATGAAGGAGATGGGAACGGTGAAGCATCTTCAATAGTGATGACACAAAGAACTTGGGAAAGCATGGAAAGGTTGTGCGCAAAATATGAATCCGGTTCAATAAAGTCTACGCCCCAAAAGAAAAAAGTTAGTTTTATTGTGCCCGATTTCAATCTTGAATCTGGAGTTAAAAAAGATGATCGTGAGACGTTAGCTGTTATAGCTAAAGGGAAGCGAGTTGCTGAACCAGACTGGGAGGTAAACACACCTAAAAGATCTCAGATATTTAAGTTCCTTTCCGAAGTTTATTGCTCACCGCATGCGAAACGTGCGGTGTCGTTGAAAGCTACGCTAACAAAGCAAGAGTCGAAGGTGGCTGGGTTTGTGTTCGCGGCTTACGGGAACCATTGGTAAGTTTTAGTGTTTATGTGTTATTAATTATGAATAGGTATTGGGTATTATGAACTTTATATGTAACGTCTATTTATTTTCATTAATTCAAGGACATTGTATTTAGCACGGGAGGTGGGGTTAGCATACGAAAGGTGATAATGGAAACTTTACGGACAGACACATGGGTGCACGTGTCGGTAACGTCGGCGTGGGCAAGTGTGTTAAACCACGAAGAAGCTATACGTTCAAAGTTTAACACAGTTCATAGGCTTTTCTGCTCGGCCGTGATGCTGGTATGATTAGTATTTTTTGATTTAGTAGTGTTGTTTTGTTGGTCATGAATAATGATTAATATGTGTTGATAAATGACATAGCTACCGGACCAGTATGAAAATGACCTACCAACAAGAATCGGATTTTTTAAGGAAAAAATAGAGAAGCATCTGGAAATACAAAGACTAAGAAGCATTGTAGGCGTGGATGTTGTGTTGATACCAATTATAAACACAAAGCACTTCTATTTAATGGCGTTCAACCTGAAGACACCTCAGACTTTTGTTATTGATAATATGGGGACCAGGGGGTCGTTGTAGTTTATGTATAAGAGCTGGCCCGAGAAGATGGTATGTGTGTTTTTTTGTTGTTCAATCATTATTATTTAAATTCTTATGTCAACTGCTGTTAATAACATTTGTCATAGAGAGAAACAATTGCTGGTTACCTAGCGTGGGTAGATCACCCCGATGCGTCAAAGGTCAACACATCAACACTGACGAGGGTGGATATACCATGGGCTAGTAAAAGCAACCATGTCGATTGTGGAGTGTTTATGATGAGACACATGGAGACCTTTAAGGGTTGTGTGACAAAGGAATGGTTTCCTGATTGTGGGCTCTCAGATGAGGTTGGCACTCGTGGAAAAGTTATAGGGAAACAAAAGGCGGAGCTAAACGATCTTCGAAGGAAGTATGTCGCCAAGATGTTGCTGAGCGAAATCAACTTGACAAAGGAGGAGTTCGTGCAAGTTATGATTGAGTATGATAGTTTGTCTGCTGATGCGAAGATGGGACTGGAAAAGACAGCGCCGGCAAGAATAATTGAACGCTTGAAGCTATATTGATATTATGGTACAAGTATTTTCTTTATGTGGATTTGAAAGTAAGACTTTTGGTTTTGTGTTTTGGATTTGAAAAGTTTGAATGGTAGTACAACTTGTTTTGGATTTTAAAGTTAGACTCTTGTTTTTATTAGAAGTTGTTTTGGGTTGTAATGTTTATGGATTGCAACATGTTAAGAATTTGTGATGATGGTTTAATACATGAGGAGTGTGTAGTATAATTAGTTTTTGTGTGTTGTAGTTAACTTATTATGTAAATCCGTGTATTAGTTAATGACGAGTCTGTTTCGGTTTATAACACGTTAATTCGAATTTTAACCTATAAGTTGATAAGAAAGTAAGTGTAATATTAACGGACCAAAGTGTTTGAAGGTAAGGAATTCGAATATGCATAGCACCTTAATCAGAATTTTAACACTATATGTTGTATGTGTTGATTAGAAAGTAAGAGTAATATTAAGGAACCAAACTGTTTGTAGGTAATGAATTCGAACATCGATGTGTTTAGTGTATAAAATATAAATATGAATGGAAATTAATAACAAATAAAAACATAACTTATTACCAAATCATAAAACGACGTAAATGTTTTCTAATGCTGAACAATAAGATCAGGCACATATCAATAAATAGAGCATCCATAAAATAAAAAACACACTCATCAACCATTGTTTCTTAAATGAAAATTGGAAAAAAGTTATAATGTGCTAATAAAAAACAAACCAAACAAAGTTTAAAAACCACAATGAACCTTAATGTTCCATCTCATCAACTTGGGAGGAGGTAGCAGCCGCTGAAGTGTCACCGGTTATAGCATACTTATGATGATTACGGGCATCGTGACCTGGTTGCTTACATATATTGCACGTCCATTGAGGGTTATCCAGTTTACGTTGACTTATTGTTTGCTCTCGTAAAGACCTGTACCGAATTGGAAGCCCGCAACCTTTATTCCTAACACCAATTGGAGCACGTATGCTGATCTGATCAGGTTAAGGGACGCCCATGAGTTCTTCAAAGCGGTCTCTTCTGCTAGGTCTAGGGGCGTCAAACGTAATCTCGTCAACTTTTTCTTTGTAATCATTGACGTAGTCACGGAACTGGTTTAATTTTTCCATGTCAGTAACCAGTTTATTTATAATATGATCATTCACGATATTAATATCCCGAACAACACGATATACATCGGTAGTTTTGTCTACGTTAGGCTCATCAAAACCAACAGAACGCATCGGGCTATTAGAAACGGCATCTTTGGTCCACCTACGGTTAATGTACTGCCTTGGGAAAACCTTGATATCTCCAATGTGGAGAACCTTAAAAATGTGGCGACATAGCAAGCCAAATTGCTCGAACCGCTTGCAGCTGCAATACACAGTCACGTCTTCCGAGCGAATCATTACCTATGATGATTAGTAAACTATTTATATATATAAAACAATAAATATCAAAAAAAAATGTAAGCCCGTATGATATTTACCTCGTGAAAAGAAGCTGGTAGATGCTCAAAGTCTCGAATACTAAACTTTAAAAAATCACCAACCTGTTCGTAGCTTTGGGAAGTGCAGTTGTGAAGAGCTTGCTGAATTTCCATTTGGACATCAAAAAATATGGTTCTTGTATATATTTCAAGAGCTTGATTTTCAAGAGTGTAGTTACTTTCAATTTTTGAACTTGTGTAACGACAATCATGATCGTTCTTCTGATGTTCATGCCTTTGATGTTCCAATGCAGTTTCAAAATGTGCCAAGAACTCGGCCAAAGTGCAAGTTGCGTTGCAAAATTTCCCAAAAAAGTAGTTCTCGCTCTCTGATCTTGATGACGTACGCATTAGACCAGACATGTTTACTTCATGATAGTATGCTGGAATCCACGAATCTCTAATCTGGAAAATATCTTTCAGCCAGGCATGGTCGTTTAACTGAAAATCGGTCATTATGGAATCCCACTCCTTCTCAAACAATTCGGGTGTTATAGAATCAGTCCATACAATATCACAAAGCCGAGTCTTAAAGTCGGTAGTGTTGCATAGATTGGCACCGACCTGGGAATGTATGTTTTTTCAGAGAATTAGAAACAATATAATCATTATTGTTATAAATAAAAAGGTGGAAGACAATTAAAATGGAGTTTGTACATTCCCATATAGTTTATCCATGATATGCCACATGCACAAACGGTGTCTAGAATTTGGGAAAACGTCTTCAATTGCACGCTTCATGGCGGGGTCTTGGTTAGTTACAACCACAGGGGGTTCGTAACCAAAAGCACTCTTAAAACACCTCAATAACCATGAATAAGTTTCAGCTGTTTGATCTCCAAGTAGAGCCGCGCCAAGAGTAACATTCCTATTATGGTTGTCGATTCCAGTAAATGGAACAAAAACCATGTTATACCTATAAATGAATATAAAACGAAATAAATACACACAACTTTTGTTTGTATAATTGAAAAGAAAAAAATGTATAATATGGAATTAAAAGTTGTGTACTTATTATGACGATATGTAGCATCAAATGAGACAACGTTCCCGAAGACATAGAAATTTTTCTTTGCACACTCGTCAGCCCAAAATAAACCCTTCAATGTGCCTTCTTTGCTGGTAATATAGTCACATGAAAAATTAGGACAAAAGTCTTTTTTCGCCATAAGACGTTGAACAACCATCTCAGCATCGTAGTTGCCAATATACAAGTTAATCTTTCTTTTGTAGTTTTTGCAATCAGACTTTGTTGCGCCAACTTTATCGAAGCCACCATACAGGGTCCGCATAATGTTAAAAGCCTTCACCGGACCAATGTTGATATTAGCCAAATCATCTATCACCTTTTTGTGTGTAAATGTAAGCTCCCTAGAAGCTCTTAGAAAATGCATCTCATTTTCGTTAACAAAAGGATGATTGTGTGCCTCACCAAAAAATTTGACCCTATATTTGCCTTTATCATTTAAAACCAAGCGGAGTTGTGCATTACAACCGGTTCTTTGAGAAGGTCACGTACGCTCTTTTTTCCTTTTATAATCTTGACTAAGCGTGTCAACTTCCTTAACAGTTCTTGACCCTTCCTTGATACAAACAAAATACTTGAGACGAACAACGTTATTAATGACCGATTGTGTGCCTTTCCTTATAGAAAACCCGCCCGCTAAAGCATATCTTTTATAGAATTGCTCTGCAGCGTCTACAGAATCAAAACGCATACCTTCATTGGGTATCATTGATGCAGACACAATTGGCGTGTACGTCTTAGTGCCGGAATTGGGAGAGATGTGTTGAATCCCAAGCTCTTGGTAAGTTGGTGGATCTGTGAAGTAAATACAAAAAACTATCAACTTAAAAATTAAAAATAACAAGCAATAACACACTTATTTACGCAAAATTAAAAAATAGCCAACAGACATTATAATAGAAAAAACAAGCAAAACACACTAAAAAAATTCATTAATGCATAATACAATAACAGCCTTCAGACACTATAATCGAAAAAACAGCACAATACACACTAAAAAATTAACACCTAAAACACACTATAATAAAAATAACACGCAAAAACACACTATAATCAAACTTCTGAACCCTAGTTGACGGCTGATGAGAATACAATGAAGAAACAAAATAGAAAAAACAACATAGTCAACAAACAAATCGTAAACAAATAATAAACACACCAGTTTACAAAGAACAACATTATTACTTATTTAGATATCGATCACATGAAAATAACGAACCCTAATGGCGGTTAAGATATTTGTTATCACCGGTACAGTATATACGAAATAAAATAACATCATAATTACGATCAGATCGTAATTACGATCAGATGTGTTGAACCCTAATGACGAATTACATAACAACGTAACCTACTTGTTATAGGTTTAGAAAAATTCAATTGAACATAACACACCATGTCGCGAAGCACATAAAGGAAAAATTCAAAAAAAAATAATATTTGAATTTTACCTAATTGATGTTCATCCATGAAGATCTCCATGTTGAATATTGTATTGACTAGTAAGATGATTAATTGATATGAATAAATGAGATGGAGAATAACAAATAAAAGAATACTGAAGATTAATAATTAGTTCTTGATGATAATGAAGAATGTGCATGATAATATCAAATCAATTGGTTATTTTTTATTAACATTCAATTACATATCGATTAATAATGAAGAAATCATGGGTGTATAATATTTTTAATTAATTATATATTTAAATACCATAATAAGAAAAGAAAGTAAGATTACAATCCTACCCTTATCATCTAATGGTTGAAAATGCTTCCTACACTTTTTAGGAAAACATTACTTTTTATTTTAACCTCTCTCTCTCTCTCTCTATATATATATATATAATGATTTTTTATAAAGAATAGTAGTCGTTGAATGGCCTGGACCCACACACCAAACGACATGAGCCATGTGACGATGCTCGTTTTCCTTTCGTCACACGGAGATGAAGAATGGGGTGGGGGGTGTTCTGGGGTTTCATACGTCAAACTAGTGAGGGTTACCCACTGGTGTAAACCCCCAACCTAAAGACATGCAATCCTAGTAGTTAACTCGTCTGTGACACGTTGGGTCTTTGGAGTGACTAACCATTTCTGTTTTGTGTTAGGTCACCCCACATGAGAGTAAAAAAATGTTGTTAATTTTGAAAATGAGAACAAAAAAAATACGAATGCAATTTGACCTTAATAAAGATCGGCACTATTTCTCTATTTTATTATAATTCTTGACACACTTATAATCATTAATCTATAACTATCTATTGATACTAAAATTCTAACTTAAAGAACAATAAAATAAACATATTCTATGTTGGAAACCATGTTTTCTTATTTAACCCAATTTCTGACCATTCAAAATATCATATCATATTAAGTTAATAAAATAAATTCACTTAGCCTATTCAACTTTCTTAACGACCCGTGTTAGGATTAACTTCGAATATTCCTCCTTAATCCTGAAACCGTCACATGCTTTTGCTCTTTACTCCGATTGAACCATACGTGATTTGATTATTCCTCTTTCTTGCTCGTTCTTTTTTCGTGTTCTTCATTCTCTTTAATTTTTTCTTACTTACTTTCTTTCTTGCCCGCTTTATCTATTTCTTTCTTTCTTGCTCAAATTAGAAACGAGTTTCTTTCTAAACTCTTGCTCTTATTATAACCCGAATTGGGTTTCTTACTCTTTCTTCTTATCAGAGAGCCAGGTTACATTCTACCTTCTATCTTCAAGATCTGCCTCTTAATTACCTTTCTTATTCAAGATTTGGCTCTTGACTACCGTATTTCATTCTTAAATAATGGACTTTTACCACCTTTCTACCTTCTTTCAAGAATCGAGTTCTTGATTACTTACTATCTTCTTTCTAGAAACAAACTTGGCAACCTTCTTTCCAAGGAACTTGTTTTTGTCTACCTTCTTACTTACTTTCAAGATAAGTTCTTTGCAACCTTCTGTTCAATGAACATTCTTGATTAACTTCTATCTTCTTTCAAGATTTTTTTTTAATTACCTTCTTTCTTACTTCAAGAAACTTGTTCTTGATTTACCTTCTTCGAGAAACGTGTGTTCTCGTTTACCTTCTTACTTTCTTTCTCTTAGTGCTCAATCACTTAGTTCCTTCTATTTGTTGCTTGTTTTATGCGCCAAGGGGCTGGCTCCCCGTCTCTGAAAAACGACCCTCAAAATCTCTTTCGTCAAGCTCTGATATCAATTATTGGAAATCAGACCCAAACACATGAACGCACAATATGATCTCAACTACGATTGACTTTTTCTTGTTTTATTATAATTCTTGACACACTTACAGTTATTCTTTAGCCATCTATTTATATTAAAACACTAACTTAAAGAACAAAACATATTCTAGGTTGGAAACCGTGTTTTCTTATTTAGCTCGATTTCATACCATTCAGAAAAACTTACCATATAAACTTACTAAAATACTTTCACCTAGCCCCTCAAAATTTTTTGATGACCCGTTTCATGACTAACTTCCAATAAATATTATACTAAGGATAGGTTTTTGTTCTTCAAATATCCTGGAATAATTAAAATCCTCATCAACATTTCAAGTGTTGTCCTCATTTGGAATGTTAGTAAATACCCTAAAATTGAGCGGACAATCGTTGGGGTGATATTTAAACTCTGTAGAAGAGTATTGCTTTTTCAAACAGTCAAGTAAAATATGTGACGACTGCAAAAGGAAACAAATATCTCGTATTGTTGAAGAACCTCTTACAAGAATTGGGCAAAAAACACTACATAAATGTTCTCTGTTTGGGCAACCAAAGTCTAGTTCATCTTATAATTAATGAACAATATATTGTTTCATAGTCGGACAAATAAAGATGATAGATCTATTTGTCACTAAATTGAATAGTGGTGGTATGTTGTCATTAAGAAAAATCATTGGCATCAAGAATCATTAAACTTGTTTATTAATGCTTTAAGTAGCATTTTAAAATAACTGATAAGGAAGCACGAGACCTATATTCAATTTTAGGTTTATTTGAGTTACATGTGTTGGATGCCAGTTAACTTGATGACTGGTCTTCAGCTAGGTGACTGTTAAGTTATGAGTTTGATAGACACCCACCTAAAGGTGATCTTGATAACTATCAAGACAAGAGTTCAGTTGGTAGTGTGATCTCTATTCAAGGTAAAGACGACCAAAAGTTGAATTAAAGGGTTGTCTTGGTATGGACTTGGAGGCAGAACGGCTGTGCCATCCTCATCCTGGGAGCAAGTCATTAACCGTAATATCACCATTACATAAATAACAATATGTAATTGTAAACTTTGTATAAATACCTAAAACTAATGCCAGTCTCTATAGTTAGACTTCGAATGAACGATGACCATGCATATAGATCAAGTAAATGTATCCATGAGTATTGATTATTTGAAGTCTCTCTAGTTAGACTTTGAATGAACGATGACCATGCATATAGATCAAATGTATCCACGAGTAATTGTAAACTTTGTATCAATATCCACGAGTATTGATTATTCTTACAACTGTTTTAAATCAAGTTTTCCTAACAATAATAACGCAATTTCTAGTTATATTTATCAAACAATCAATTCAATCTTTTAACATAATAAAAAATTCTTGTAAATATTAAAAGAAAATAGAAACTTACATGTTTTGATAGGACGTTGCTTTAATACTAATATTAAAGCTTCCTTAATGTGCATCTACTTACGATTAATAATTAATAAAACACTCCCGTTGATAGCAATGCCATCAAAGATCAAATTAAATCGGCAGAGGCAATTAATTTTGCCAACAAGTCATGTCGCCAGTGGAATATCGGGCCATCCTCAAATACCGGTTGATGGTACCCCTTTTCCCGGTGGATGACCCGTGTCCCTTATGCCGAAAGGCTTGTTTGGATTCTTTTGGGGAGCATGCAGTCCATTGCAAAGAATTACCAGGCTTTAAATATCAACATGATCTAGTTCGAGATGTGCTTTACGACGTCCTTAAGCGGGCCGGGATCTCGGCAAAAAAGGAAGCCCCGGTGAACTTCTTAACCGACCCTTTAGATGGGAGATCAACCCTACGACCCGCTGACATTCTTGTTTTTGGATGGGAAAAAGGGAAGCACGCGTGCGTTGATTTGACAGGTGTGTCCCCCCTCGTTGGGCTACGGGGCCATGGGTTTGTGGTGGGTCATGCGATAAACAAGGCAGAGGCAGGTAAAGTAGCTAAGCACGAGAAAGCTTGCCTTGAAAATCAGCACGTGTTCATACCGTTTGCTTTTGACACCTTTGGCGCTCTTGGCCCTGACGCGGTTCAGTTCCTTAAGCGGGTTCAGCAGATGGTCAGCAGTAACTCCGCCCATGCTAAAGGGAACGTTGTATCTAGTAGGGTAGGGTTTGCTATTCAGAAAGGGGTAGCGGCGCAGCTTGTTGCCCGTCTATCTGCAGTTAGTCTGTAATTGTCCCGATGTAAACATCATCTATTAATAATTAACCAATGAACGTTGACCAATAATTTATTTAAAATAAAATAAAGAAAAATAAAAGTAGTAAGTTTTGGACTTGTAACTGCGGGTCCTATCTTCAGGTTAAATAGCTGTCACAATTGAGTATGCCACCGTGAACAAAGACCCGTCACCTAATCTTTCAAAGGTTATATTTCCATTTTCACCCGAGTCTTTATTTTATGTCCCATCTATACCCTCCTACACCATAATAACTTAACACAGAAACACCGTTAAACTAGTAATATATTTTTATTCACATTGGCGGTTATTTAAAAACAAATCATATGGCATCCGTAGTGGAAGCGGAAGATGCCTTGCCACATAGACACAAACTTTTTCTTTTTCCAGTTTTATAAGTAGTAGTCGAAGCCTCTTATAATGATTAAATAAAAAGAAAAAAAAAAAGGAAAGATATGATTGGTCATTTGACCTAACCCTTGCCCCAAAAATCGTCCTCAAAATCGTGCACAAGGCAAAAAAGGGTCGAAAACACCCCAATCATATTAGCCTATATATTTAGTCACAAGTTAGTTACAAATTGGTTATGGAAGTGTTTATCTCTTTAGAAGATTACGATATGATTGTATTTCCTTTATTTGTAAATCTCTATTTAAAGGGTTATTGTGAATAATCAAATTATCGAGAATTACAATTCTTAACAAACTATCAAATCATAGCAATGCAGGGTGAAGAACGAAGTAGCTACAAACGGCCCAATAAAGTGGTTCGTCATTGCTTTTGTCCGGATATAAACTTTTGTTTTTCTAAAAGAAATAAAGTTTAGGTGTTATGTATGCTGTTAAGAAGAAGAAAAGAGGGTGTGAATAGCTAGTATTGACAATAAGAAGGACCAGAAATGACATTATGGTATAGTGAGAGGACTAAATGGAACCCGACCCAACCATCACTATGTAGATGGGCCGCACACCCATGTGACCATTTGCATGCATGAAAAAGACGTAGCGTCGTGACTTTCTGATCTTCAATGATCATATATTTCTATTTAAGCGAATGGTCATATTATCACTTAAATTACACCAACAAGAAAATGAATATTTCACAACCGAAAAAACACCCACAAAAAAGCACCAAGAAGAGGCTTACAAATGAACAAGTGAAGCTCCTAGAAACAAGTTTCAACTTCAATAACAAGCTCGATTCGTCTCGAAAGAGTCACTTGGCTCAAGAACTCGGTGTCCCGGCTAGACAGATTGCAATATGGTACCAAAACAAACGAGCCCGTTGGAGGAACCAGAGCCTAGAGACGGAATACAAGGCTCTTCAACATCGGCTTGAACGTGTGTCAAGTGATAAAAATCGGCTCGAAAGAGAGGTTGAGAGGCTAAAAAGCGAGTTAGAAAAGGCTAAAGACTTGATGGTGTCATCTAAGACTATGAATTATCCATCTTTACCATCCTTTTCTAGTTCTTGTGATGAAGTTGGAAGCTCAAGCTTGCTCGGTGATCATGGAGATTTTTATGTTTGTTTTGATAATCATCAATTTGATCAAAAATCCAACGGTCATGATTTTTTTGGTAGGATGTCTTGATCAATTTGTATGTGTGTAATTAAGATGTATGTTCCTTGGAACAAATAAAAGTCTTTGGTTCTATCAACATCAAATTGTGCAAAATTACTTGAATGGTCAAGAATGAATTGCTATTTGATTCTTTACTTTAACTACATCATAATAATAAAAGTATTTTTTGGGTTCTTATTGTTAAAACACTATTATATATATATATATGGTTTGGATCAAATACAAATAAAATTAACGTGTTAAACGTAAGTATAAAGTAGAGTAATTATGTAATTACTCTATGATGTAATTACATAATTACTCTACTTGTATATATAATTACTCTACTTGATTCTCACGTTTAGCACGCTAATTTCATTTGTGCGTTAACATTTTCATGTATATATGTATTGTGTGTGTGTGTATATATATATATGTTACCGAAAGAAAGCGGAAATGGCATTATTTCGGGTTCTTTTTCTTAATCTCTCTGATAAATAAAATGGGTCAAAATATTAAGAAAAGGTTTCCTTTTTGTTTTAACGGAGATCCAAGTTCGATTCTCATCTATGTCACTTTGGTGGATATTAGCAATGAAAGATTTGAGCTAGACCTTGCGACGTTGTTAATTCGGATCCTGAGTCCACCTTGGTTTTCGTCCCACCGTGTGTTACACTAGAGAGTTATGCTTTTGTGATAGCACAATGACTGTTAAGTAACAGTATGTGGTATAGTTTCTCGGGGGAATGCCCAAGCTAAACTCTGAAGCCAACATAGTTGCGGTTAAGACAACATAGTCTGGTCGAAGTGAAGGATAATTACTCTTTCTAAATTGAAGATTGTGATGGCATAAACACAAAACAGAAAGTCTCCATTTTAAAAGAAGAGAGACACGATATTTGAATATACGGTCTAAAATTGTAATATTAAGTTCTTATTATATGGATAATTTAATCCGTTGTATTAAGTAAAACAATCAATTTCTTACGTAAGATAACATATTATGTTTCTAACATCTGGTATTTTGTTGTTTTTTTTTCTTGTACAACGAGTATAGTGATAATGAAGGTATGACAATCCAAGAGTATGATACTAACAGACCTTCCTAACCTCCTAAGATAAAAGAAACACGGACAGTTAATTAGTCTCACCGCAAGAGGGGGTCTCATGCGATCAACTCTGACGTGAGAATCAGTGATTTGGTACAAACAAGAGGTGATAAGAGAGTAAGGGGCTATTTGACAAATGTTGAACCATTAAGTGCTGAATGATTAAGAGGCTCTGAGTGAGTAAGTGTTGAACCAGTAAGTATTGTTTGGTTCAACATCTGAATGACTATGCGGAATGACTATTTTACCCCGTTGAGCTATTTCGTGCTGAATGATACATATCCATTTAGTCATGCTCTTAATAACTATACAGAATAACCGAATTTTATTATAACCAACCAAAATATATCTTAAAATTATTTCATCAATATAATTGTTAAACCAACTATATAAAAAAATTCATATTCATTTTTATTTTGACATAATATCCTTGTATAAAAAGATTTAACACCATCAACAAAACCAAATATGCATTTAAAAGTTATATTTGGTTACATTAAAATATTTTGTATAATATTAAATAAAATCACAAAGAAAGTCAAAGTTTGAAGTTCAAAATGAAGTGTTTAATGCTCCTCATGGCACCACCAGCTGCTTCAAATACTACACTACATGTATGCCTCATCATAATCTATTAGACCTTTCTTGAATGCATGAACAAGATTCTATTTAAAGTTTGCAAGAATGATAACAAACAAATAAAAAAAAACCGAGACTGATTTAGAAAATCATGAATTTAATGGATGCCCCTGTCGGAAAATATATATAATTTCAGCTACCCCGGGTCATAAAAATACAAACTTTGGTCTTTGGATAAAAAGGATGGTTGGGTCATGTTGGTTACCACATCATGTTTGGTTTGGATCATAGAAAATCGTTTTATGCACAAACTTTAACTCGGATCAAAACAAAACTAACCAAAATGGGTTCGAGTCAGTTTAATACATGTTCAATCGACTTTAATATATGAAGAGATAGTAGAGAGAATGAGCACAGAGTGAATGAATATTACCGTTGATGAAGTCCTCTATTTATAAGCAATCTGGAAGCTTCTTAGGGGAAGCTTAAACTTCTAAAAGAGAAATGGTCTACTCCTCTTTTAGCATAATAAGACAAGTATTACCATTTTAGTGTAACTTGTTATCAACTTTTGTCATGTCATGTCGACATTTATGCTTTATGACCAATTTCAACTATATGTCACATCAAAGATGACTTTTCTGAGATTTACTGTAGCAAGGAGCTTTGCTAGTCAACCTAGAAGCTTAGGCAATGAAGCTTGGAGCTTCATGGTTCAACAGCTTGTGCTTGCTTCTCCTTAGCTTCTAGGCTTCCCCGGCTTATGAGTGGGTAAGAGTATCCACGTCATCAGCCTTCCAATCAGAAGTATTCGGATTGCAATGATGAATGCTTGTGACTTAACTATTTTTCTTCAAGATGTTTCCCCATGGGTGTTTAATGCTTTTGGGCTCAACAACATGCCTCTTCATAGTTCAATGCATATACTCATTTTGCTGTTTTGGTCTTGTTTATTGAAGCCCAAGAGCTATAAAATGTTTCTTTTTCGTGTGGTCTGGAAGCTAGGAGCTTGTGGTCCGAAACTTTCGCTTTTGAAACTTAGGACCGGAAACTAGAAGTTCTTGTATCGACCTTTTCGATTATTATGATTGTTTTAATCTGGTGGTTGCTCCTGTTGCAACTGACTGAATCAACGGTTCTAGAAGGAGCTCATCATACCTTTAAAGTAACAGTTGACCCTCGAATTGATCCTAGCCTTCCACCCGTCCCTATATTTTGGGATTTGAAATTAAAATAAAATAAAATAAAAAAAAAAAAAAAAACCTTATATGTAACCCCAAGAACCGCCATTATGTAACTTCCCCGTCATTTTCGCGTTTAACCATTCGGATCTTTTAGAGTTATTCAAGCCCCCTCCCCCCCCCCCCCTCCACCTTTAAAAGCTACGATCCTCCCTCCTTCTTATCTGTTTTCAATTATGGGTTCTAAAGTGGACACAACTACCCAATATTCCAAACTTTCCGAGGCAGAGCTTGATCGCTTCTGCTTGGAGTTCGGAATAGGCCCTGATTTTGAACCAGAATTGCCCAAGCCTTCAACCGCTGTTTCTAGTTGATCTCCTCGTAAGGTTGGCCTTTATACCCGATATTTTGACTAGTCCAACCTTCGATTCCTTTTCTTTAATTTCTTTCTCAACGTACTGGAGTATCATAACATTTCCTCTGTATCCTACATTTTAATATTGTTTGTCATACCCTCGGTTATGAACTTACCTTTACCACGTACCGAAGGTTCTTTCAACTTGCTAAGAACGAAAATTGGTTCACCGTTGAGAAAACTTGTTGCGAAATCTGCCTTATTTCATGAAGTTGTGCGTTAGAGCCAAGAATTTTCTACGCGTTAGAGTCGTAAAATCGATCCTTTCACGTTTTTAACAAAGGAATAATCATCGCGAGTCATGTGTAATCTCCAGCGAGTCAAGTTCCGGCTACCGCGGGCCACGTGTAAGCTCCAGCGGGTCAAGTTCCGGCTACTGCGGGCCACGTGTAAACTCCAGAATGTTAAGTTTCGGCTACCGCTGATCATGTGTAAGCTCTAGCGGGTCAAGTGCCGGCTACCGCGAGCCACGTGTAATCTCCAGCGGGTCAAGTTCTGGCTATTGTGAGTCACATGTAAAGCTCCAGTGGCCCAGGTATAAATTTCAGCGGTACCACCGCAAACTACTCACGCGCTACAGCGCGCCAAAATATGATAGTGGCGGGTAAATGCCAGCCAGCACAGGTCACATGGGGTTCAGGCAAGTCACTCTGAAGGATTAATCTTGAATTATTAGTAAAGTTAAAGGTTTATTTAATTATGTTTTATTTTAGTTATTTGAATTGTAGTAGGTTTAGGAAAGCTATGTCTTGGAGAGCAAGTTTAGTAGGTCTATAAATAGGGTCTAGTTTATTAGTTTTATTGGTGAGAGTTAGAGAGATGGTCAAGAGAGTCTTTTCTCCTTGTATGTTTGTGAAGTTATGTTCGTTTGAGAAGTTCGTTTGATATATGAAAAGAGTCGAGGGTTGTCACCCCAATATCGCGTGATTGTTTGTTTGATAAGTTCGTTTGATTCGATTGTTTAATCTGTCTGATCCAACAATTGGTATCAGAGCTACGGCTCGTATATACGTAAAGTTTTGCATTATTTCTCTTCGAAAGCTTTGCTCGATCGGTTAAGTGGTCTCGTAACCTGGAGGCAAGGGAAAAAAAGGTTTGTCGAACGGATTTCGAAAGAGTTTACCTATTTTTCTTTGGGCGTTGCGTGAAGAAAGGGTCAACAACACAAAGGAAAAACTAATTTTGTTTGGTCCTTTGGATTTGTTGTGAACACCGATGCAAAACAAGAAAAGCTTTACTGCCACTAAATATTATATTGCTTTACCACTAAATTTGTGTGATTCATAAATAATATTAATTCTCCATCGATAATTAGAAAAACAGTTGAAGTGAAATATTAGTGAATTCCATTAAATACATACTGTTCGTTCATATCAGAAAGAAACCGAAGTGTAGTTTAACCATCGAGTTATGGCCGGTGATAAAGAAACGGGAAATTCGGGTACAATGAAAGAATCGATAGGCGGTTTTGTGTTACAAGCACCGAAGTTAACTTCGACCAACTACGCGTCATGGTCGGTTATGGTGAAAATTATTTTGGGTGCGAACGGTTTGCACGATGCGATTGATAAAGAAAAGGGCGCGGGAATTGAAGAAAGAAAGAAGTTTATGACCTTGGGTGTTATCTTTCAAACCCTACCTGAAGACGTGATGCTTCAGATGGCCAAGTATTCAGAACCGAAAGATGTTTGGGAAGCATTAAGAGTTCGTTATCTTGGTGCAGAAAGAACTCAAAAGGCTCGTGTTCAAATGCTAAGAACCGAGTTAGATGGATTGAAGATGGGAGAGACAGAAAGTATTGATGATTATGCGGCGAAGCTGGGTGGAGTACAGTCAAAGTACAAGAGCTTGGGAGCGGTACTTGAAGAAGAGGTTTTGGTAAGAAAGTTCTTGAACTCTATGCCGGATAAATATTTACCTGTTGTTTCTTCGATGGAACTACTCGCAGACATCGAAACAATGGCGTTTGAAGATGTGGTTGGGCGTTTAAAGGCATATGAAGAAAGAAACAAGTTCAAGATTGTGAATGGAAGTTCATCCCAAAGTCAGCTCATGTTCACCCAAACCGAAAAGAAAGTTGAAAACTATCGAGGACATGGTAGAGGCCGTGGAAGATACAATGGAAGAGGAAGAGGGAACCAAAGATGGAATGGTGAGCGTAAGAATGATGAATAGGGTGAATACCGGAAAAAGAACCCTGGAGAATGGGAAGATAGAAGGAAGTATGTAACGTGCTACAACTGTGATAAGATTGGGCACTACTCGAATGAATGTAAGGAACCAAGCAAAGGGAGTAATGAAGTGAATTTGACAAAGAAAGAAGATGACGTTGATCCTTCTTTGTTCATGGCAGTTGGTTCAATAAAGAAAGTAAGTTTGAATGAAGAAAGAGTTATCCCTGGTGTGTTTGAAAAGGATGAAAAGAATGAAGGTACATGGTACTTAGACAATGGTGCAAGTCATCATATGTCAGGCAAGAAAGAGTTTTTTACTACCTTGGATGAAGGAGTTTTGGGTCAAGTGAATTTTGGTGATGGATCCGAGATCGAAATCAAAGGTAAAGGTAATGTGACTGTGGTAAGTAAGACTGGTGAAAAGAAAACATTTTATGATGTTTTCTATATCCCTAAGTTGAAGACTAATCTTCTTAGCTTGGGAAAGTTGGATGAAGAATGATGTAAGATTGAAATAGCCAATGGGACATTGAGGCTATATGATCAGAAAGAGAGATTGTTGATGAAGGTTCAGAGAAATCTGAATAAGACGTACAACATCAAGCTCCAGGTATGTTGTAATTCTAACAACTTTGAAGTTGAAAAGAAAGAAAGTTATGATGTGGAACCGATTATGAAAGTGAAGGATATTCGGTTTGGAACAATCCCGAATGATTTGTTTGGAGTTCGTGAAAGTATTGGTCAAGAACAAGTTGATGAGAAGAAGCGATTAGAGAAAGAAAATGACAATGTGGTTTCAAAGTTAAGTATGGAAGGAACGAATGCTAAGTTTGAAGAATCGGTGAAGCAAGTATGCTTTAGTCAGTTGAAAATAAGAAATGAAAGTAAGAAGATGAATAATTCAAGATTAAGGGGGTGAATGAAGGATTAATCTTGAATTATTAGTAAAGTTAAAGGTTTATTTAATTATGTTTTATTTTAGTTATTTGAATTGTAGTAGGTTTAGAAAAGCTATGTCTTGGATAGCAAGTTTAGTAGGTCTATAAATAGGGTCTAGTTTATTAGTTTTATTGGTGAGAGTTGAGAGAGGATCAAGAGAGTCTTTTCTCCTTGTATGTTTGTGAAGTTATGTTCATTTGAGAAGTTCGTTTGATATATGAAAAGAGTCGAGGGTTGTCACCCCAATATCGCGTGATTTTTTGTTTGATAAGTTCGTTTGATTCGATTGTTTAATCTGTCTGGGCCAACACACTCAGTGTCACCAACGCATTGCAGTGGACATGAGTGCAAAATAAAGTGTTCAAAACTTAGACGATGGGCGATCAAGGCGGGTCACATACAAGCTCCGTCGCGCCAAAAAGATGATAGACATAGTGGTGGGTTACATGCATGCGCAAGCCAACGAAAGGTCGCATGCGCACTTCTGCGAACCAACTTCAGCCACCGCGCCACAGTCATTTGTGATCATGCAAGCGGAGTCAGCATATATAATCATATAGTTGCTAGGATAGATGTGTACACCAAAGTTGGACATACCTTGTAATTGTGGCAGTTGCTAACAACAGACTTCGAAGCTGCACCTTCAGCTAAGTTGCAACTTTTTAGCTAAAAAAGGAAGGAGTAGGTAAATTATATTATTCCAAGATAGCCAGGGGCGGATTTACGTATGACGGTGCGGGTTCACGGGAACCCACTAAGTTTCGGATTTTATATAAAACGCCTACATAAAATGTGAGAGTTAACCCACATATATTTTGTGAGTGAATCCATTAATAAACTTGATCCATGGTCTAATGGTAAACATCCCATGTTTTCATATTGAAAGCCAAGGTTGGAATCCCTCCATAGAGACTTTTGCTCTTTTTATTCCTTTAAATGGTTAATTAATTAGACTCATTTGTAAGCCACAATAGAATAGAGCATACACAAAGCCACATCATTTAAACAATTAAACTTCATCAACCCCTAACACATTCATCATTGTACATTTTTTTTTTATTGCTGTTTTGACTTTTAATTATACTATTTTCATTTATTTGCTAATATAATTAGAATGAACAAAGAATGAATAACTTTGTTGGAATTTGTTAATTGAATTAGTGATGTTTATTGTTTTGCTCAACAAGTCACCAACTTTAAGCAAACTTGTTCAAACTTGTTCTTGTGGCTTTTGCAACCAAAAATCATGAAAATTGTAATTTTTCTAATGCACCAAATTTAATAAATGTTGTAAATGAATAGATTTGATAAGAGTAAGAGTGGAACAGATTTGCAAACTAATAGATTTGACAATCGTATTTGAATTTTATGTTACGTGTTTTTTTTTATTTTAATTATGACTTTTGTTTTTTGTTATTGTATAATAATTTTATTGTGTGATAATCCTTAACAAGCCCGAACTATTGAAACGACCCGAACCGTCAAACCGACACCCAAACTGCCGAACCGACCCGAATAGTGAAACCACTGAAAATTTTTTCTGAATCCACCACTGAAAATAGCGGAGAAGCATCTCAACATCTCAACATGAGCATCGCGTGAATAGCTACAAAAGTGTTAAAAATTGTGGGAATTATTTCAAAGGCCCCGAATTTATTATCATATTTATTTATTTTGAGAAAAAAGATTACCAAGACAAGAATTTGCAATAATTGCATTTTATCCCCTCACTTCTTGACAATTGTCACGCGAAAACAGAGACAACATCGCGTTATAGACATGGAACCCTCTTGTCAAAGCCGAGGTACAACTGCACATGGGTGGATACAAGTCTTTTTCTTATTGTTTCAATATTTATACTCGAATACTCAACACACGGCATACGAAAAACAAAATAAACATTGTTAAGAAGCAGCCCAAAGCGCTAAAACAAAACTAAAGACACAGTTTATATCACGTGCTAAAGAAAACATAAAGGTTGGGAATCATGTTAGTAAACCCATACAGCTACACGCCAAGCATAAAGGTTGGGAATCCTTATAAAAAATCCATACGGCTACGCGCCGAACTCAAAGGTTGGGAATACTTATAAAAAACCCATAGGGCTACGCACCGAATTCAAAGGTTGGGAATCCTTATAAAAACCCATACGGCTACGCGTCGAACTCAAATATTGGGAATCCTTATAAAGAACCCATACGGCCACGCGCCGAACATAAATGTTGGGAATCATGATAAGAAAAACCCATACGGCTATGCGTCGAACATAAAGGTTGGGAATCCTTATACAAAAAACACATACGGCTACGCGCCGAACTCAAAAGTTGGGGATCCTTATAAAAAACCCATACGGCTACGCGCCAAACGTAAAGGTTGAGAATCCTTGTAAACGAACCCATACGGCTATGCACGCCGGGCACGCCACATTATAGTTTGTAAGCCACTAAGCCGCTATACGCGCCAAGCTTCATTAGGACGCGAAACTCTCGCGCAAACTTACCATCATGATTTAAAACCTCTAAAAACCCGAAGATAAATATAAGTCCGTTTCTCTCACATAAACCTGCAACAAAGTATACATGCATAAAGGTACATGTGAGAAACACGGGGTCGAAAAAACCATTAATCTTCACCTCAGAACACTCTCAATAAGTCCAGAACTCCACCTAACCGCTTGCACGCATAGGAGCAACACTGGACTGAGGGGACTTGTGGAGGTAGGGTACTAGACCCCAGGTACGACCGTTACTTATTACGTTACGTGTTATATTTATTACATTATAATTGTATAATGTATACTAACCAAGGCCCAATGGGCTGGGGTTGTGGAGGTACCTCCCCTAACCGGGCTTGGCCCAATAAGGTTAGGGTTTCATGATGGTGGCCATGGGGTTCTCTATATAAGGGAGGTTCATGTATCATTTGAGGGGACCATTGACCTCCAACATATTTTTGTGTCTGTGAACAAGAGGAAACTTTTAGCAGACACTTTCACTTCCCCTCGCCTTCCATGGCAGGTCTCGAGAAAGCCAGAGAAGAAGATCGAGGTGTGAGTTCGTTCATCTTGAAGACCGAAGAACATTAATCTTAGCCCACCAAAGGTCAGATTGATCAAGTCTCGGTTGAGATATCTAGCTCAGCCTACCACGGGTTAGTTTTATGTTTCTTCAATAATTTTTATGTTTATGTATTTTAATTATAATGTTATTATTGGAAGCTAGTTCTCTTCCAGCCGGTGTAGACAAAAATCAATCGGCCGCCTAGTGGCGGATGTAGGTTAGTGTTAAGGGTAGCCTTCGCTACCCCTCAACTTCTCGTCGGTAGTGTAAAAAAATAAATTTTAGGTATATTTTCGTGTTTCGTTACCCCTGAAAAAAATAACGTTACCCTTATGTGTTTTAAGCTCAATCAATTTAAAAATTCAACCCAACTAAAGCCCAAACAAAGGTATAAAGCCCAACAAATAAAACTCATTAACCCTTAAAATAATATATATTACACTTAAAATAATATATATACACTTGTTAGACTATATTTTAGGCCTCACAAATGCTCTATCAAAACGTTTAAAAAAATCAAGACTTGTTATAAGTGTCTAAGCTGATAAGCGAGACAGACCAAACATTAAATAATCTAAGACAAAATGGGTTCGACAAGATGTTGGCTAGAGTGACATCTTTTTGTGAAAAAAAACATGATTAAGATGTTAGATATGACGGAAAGTTATGATAATCAACGAAACCGAAAGAATATCATTATTAATCGACATCATTTTGAGGTTGAAGTTTTTAATACCATTTTGGATATGCAAATTCAAGAACTTGGAAAAAGATATAATGAGGTCTCAACTAGTTTGATAGAAAATATGCCCGGTTTAAATCTTTGTGATTCATTTTATACGTTTGACATATCAAAGATAGTGACATTTTCTAATATGTATCTGAATGACTTTAGTAATGAAGAAAGAAGGTGTATTTCGGGTGATCTCACGACCTTTTATCACACTATAAATCAATATGATAAATTTGCAAAATTGGGTGGAATATGTGACCTTGCTTGTGTAATGGTGGAAACCGAAAAATGTGTCACTTTTCCTTTGGTTTATCGTATATTAAAGCTAGCGTTGGTTTTACCAGCTGCAACCGGAACCGTTGAAAGATGTTTTTCTAAATTGAAGCTTATCAAGACGGATTTGCGCAATCGAATGGGTTATGAGTATTTGAACAATGCTTTAATTTGTGCGGTCGAAAGAGAAACTCTTGATAGAGTAAAAGAAAAGGATGTAATTGCTCGATTTCAAACTTTCAAAAACCGAATGGGAGACATATGCATCCCATGTTCTTAAACTTATTTATCATTATGCTTCTATTTTCGTTTAGTTTACACTGCATGAAATACGGTTAAAAAAAATTAAAGGTTACCCATGACATTTGGTTCTAGATCTGCTTCTGCGGCCGCCAGAGAAGAAGTTACCAGTGGCTCAAAATCAATAAAAATAGTAGTTTGGAACAGAGAGTCTTTGGTAATCATACGTAAATTAGAGATGGTCAAAAAAACCGGTTGGGGAACCGGTTTGCCGGTTTAAACCGGAAACCGGTTTTTACGAAAACCGGCTTTTTAAAAACCGGTTTGACCGGTTTACAAACTGCCGGTTCGTATTTCGGTTACAAGTTTTAGATCCAAAACTGGTTAACGAACCGGTTAATGGAAAAACCGGTTTTTTTTAAAACCGGTTATTATGAAAAAAACCGGTTATTAACCGGTTATTTTAAAAAAAAACCGGTTAACCGGTTATTAACCGGTTCTAACCGGTTTCTAAACCGGTCCTAACCGGTTAGACCGGTTAGGGTTTTGACATACAAAAACCGGTTATTAACCGGTCCGGTTATTAACCGAACCGGTTTTTTTCCGGGCCAAAAAAAACCGATTTGTGCACCTCTAACGTAAATGTTGATAATATCGTTGTCGTAAGGTAAAGATTAAGAACAAAACTCCGTTCTAGATAAAGGTGAGCGAACTGGAAAAAATGCCATAGTGAGGATAAGTTTTATCTCTCTAGTCCACATTATTATTATTATTATTATTATTATTATTATTAGTAGTAGTAGTAGTAGTAGTAGTAGTAGTATCAGTATTATTATTATTCAAACGTTTTGGGTTTGTTTCAGTTGTATCCGGAGATAATCATGAAGGATCAATGGTTGCTAAGACCATCCGTACTCCGATGGAGTTGTGGCGTTTCGGGGTTAAAACGCCGGGGGCACCCCCCCCCCCCCCCACCTCTGGCTTTTTACTTGGCATTTTGGGCAAAGTGTTTTCTACAAAGCGCTATCATGGCACAAACTTTAAAAATATATTTGACCGTTACAAACGGTCATATTACCGTCTTTCTTTTTTTAAAACAAATTTTTTTCTATATAATTATCTTCATTCTCAATCAAAACTCACCAATTTATAACCTTTTCTTTCTTAAACTCTATATTTCCTCACACCAAATTCACTATAAAACCTAATCCATGGATTCTCCCACTTCTATATATAACCAATTTTTTGGGCCCGACCAACAAGCCGAAGACGACGCAGAGGAAGAGGCGGTTACGAGTGTTATTGTGCTCGCGGAAACTTATATGAATTCTATTAGCTCTTCTCCACCCCCGGTTTCGAAAAGAACATATATCGAACGAGACCGTATTTGCGCCAACAATCGTTTGATTGATAATTACTTCAACGAATCGCCGAAATACAAGAACCCGAAGAGTTTTAGGCGTCGCTTTCGAATGTCTAAATATTTATTTATGCGCATTACCAAATATTTGGAGCGTGAGCTTGATTACTTTAAGCAAAAACCGGACGGTTAAGGGACGCTATAATTCACAGCTATTCAGAAGGTTACGTCAGCCATACGCGTGCTCACCTACGAAAATACGTCCAACATCAACGACGAGTATGTAAAGATGGCCGATAAAACAACTCGGGAAACCTTAGTGTATTTTTGTTACGGTACGTCTCATTATCACTTGTTCACTTTAATTAATTATTTTATAAATTGTGTAAAATATAGGAATATTAAAACTATATGGACCACATTATCTAAGAGAGCCCAACTGGAACGATCTACGACGTCTTTACGTGGCACCTGCACGCGTGCATGGTTTACCCGACATGATCAGGAGTGTATATTGTATGCATTAAGAATGGGCTAATTGTCCAACTGCATAGCGAGGTTAATACACACGAGGTGACCAAAAGGGACCAACATTCAGCCTTCAAGCGATTGCTTCATACGGCCTTTGGATTTAGTCAGTGTTCTTTGGTGTTCCCGGTTCCAACAATGACATAATCGTATTAGAATAATTGCCTGTGATGGAGAGTTACATATCTGGGACCATTCCCGTCGCTTCGTTTTGGGCCAATGATAAATGCTACGATCATGGGTACTATCTGGGCGATGGAATATATCCGGAGTATGCGATTATCGTGAAAACATGTAGAGACCCGTTGGATGAAAAAAGACAGTATTTTAAGAAAGTACAAGAGTCTTCGAGAAAGGATATCAAGAGGTGATCTGGAGTTCTTCCACAACATTGGCATTTTGTTAAAAATCCTTATCGTCTATGGTCGTTAGAACGAATGAAAAATGTTATGTATGCGTGTATCATAATGCATAGCATGAATAAAACTCCAGCAAGTATGGAGCAAAGACTTGAAAACGGGTATTTCGTGCGGTCAAGAGAAATACATAACGCACTTATGGGAGATTTGGTCCAACATCTTTGGATAAATCGGTGTTTGCCTGGTGAAAATGAAAACCAAAACGACGGCAACGATGAATACGAGGAAGAGATCGTGATGACGAAGACGACGAGGGTGATGAGTAGTTTTTATTTAATGTAATATTTATTTAATAAAATATTATTATTATTTGTTTACTTTTAATACAAATAAAAAAAACAAAAAAATGTAAAAGTGACTAGACGTCACGTGGCGCAAAATGCCCACGGTTGGAGCATTTTGACTACACATGGTCTAAGACAGACGCCTCCAATGAGAAAAAAGAGTCCTCTGGTGAAACTACAAGCAGCTGGAGAATTTGGTTCATCGGTAACGATGAAGTAAAAAACATTCCCGATAGTTCTTCAGATAATCAAGACGAACGTAAGTCTCAAGATGATTGTTATTGTTATTAATATGATTATCCTTATTATTATTAATATTATTATTGTTATTAATAATACTATTATTATTAATAATAATTGTATACAACAATGTTTGGTGGTCAAAGGTTCAATCCCTATAGTATACAATAATATTTAACTGTTCAAAAAATATATTATTATTATTATTACTATTATTAGCATTTTGATTATCATTATTTTAGTTATTATTATTAATACCAATTTTATTATTATTATTATTATTATTATTATTAAAGAAACCTACTTTTTATGTTTCAGTTATACATGTAGGAGAGACGGTTATGGTAACCTCTGTTGCAACTGATATAGGCAAAAAGGCTCTTAAACTCCTTTTCTTTTGGTTTAATAAATTGGGAGAATCCACCAGCCCTAGACCCAAAGATGTACTCATGAAGACTATTGATATTGATAAGGGCTCTATGGTTTACTACAAAATGTGCATGAATGGCATATGACTTAAAAAGATATCAAAATAACAATAAATAGTATACAAATGCTAATTGTAAAAGCTTCAAAAGTTAATGAAAGGAGTTATTACTACCACATCAAATTGCCACTAGGCACTAGATGGAAACTTCCACAAAGCTACTACAGAGATGGTGTTTCTTAATGGTGATCTAATGATCACCTTCAAACATTACCTAAAAGAAGAGTTTGACATGAAGTTTTAGAATTCATAATACATGTATTGTTTGTAGTAGTACATGAAGAGAATTTCTTGTGTGAAGTGATCTAAACTTTGTAGGTTAAAGAGAGAGATCATCATGTCTTGTTTTAAGTTTTTACTAATTATGTTGGTTTCTATTAGAATGCAAATAAGCTACATGCTTTAAACAATCATAATCACCATAATAAACTACGCAATGTGATGCTTAACTTCCAAGAGGGTGTTATCCTTCGTTATAGGAAACAGGAAATGGGCTTAATATAGTGGGCCAAACTAGGTGAATCCAAGCCTAAATGTTGCCCGGTATTGTGTATTTATATAAGTTAATCTAGTATGTGGTCTTTACATAAGGAAATATCTTATAAAATAAGAGTTAAGTGACATTTTAGTACTACGCAACTTTAGTACCTATTCTTATTTTGTGCAAATGGCTACCTCAATTTCAAAAAAATTGCAATTTAGGTACTTTTTTTAACACCGTTTATTTTGTTCGTTAAATCAGGGGCAGTTTGGTAATTTCACTATTTTTTTCCTTCTCCTTTTCTCTCCCGTCTTCTACATACTTATCTTCCTTGTTATCTCTTTGAATTTCTTTTCCCAAAATCCCAAAATCCAAACCTTAAACATCTGAAGTTTTTTTTTTCATTCTCAAAACATGTTATTGGAGGTAAGGTTAAGTTGGTGGAGGTAGGTTCGGCGGTGGTGGCTGGGTGTTGCGGCGGTCCTGCGGTGGTTATTGGGTTGTTGCGATGGTCCGGGGGTGGTTGCTGGATTGTTGCGGCGGTCCGACGGTGGTTGTTGGGTTGTTGCGGTTGTTTCATGTTGATTTTATAGATTCTACAAGTGGGGGATGGGGATGTGGTGGTGGCTGATTCGGTGACGATTGTAAGAAGTTTTAGTGGTAGATGGTGGTAGTGGATGAATTTCAAAAGAAAGAGGGGGTGAGTGTTATGATGGTAGATTTTCAAGCGGTTGTGGTTGTGGTTGTGGTTTTAAACATAGATATGTTGTGGTTTTGGTTTTAAACATAAATATGTTGGTATCTTGTCAGAAATGGTGAGTAGATATTCAAATATGGTGGCATCTTTAAGAAATGGTGGTGGTTGTGAGGAATAGGTAGAAGGGGGAGATGCTGTAGAAAACAGAGAGATAGAGAGAGAGAAAAAGGTAAAATTACCCAAATACCCTTGACTTAACGGAGAATATTTGACGGAGTTAAAAAAGTACTAAAATTGCAAGTTTTTTGAAACTTAGGTAGCCATTTGCACAAAACAAAAAATAGATACTAAAGTTGCGTAGTTGATCAAACCACGAGTACTAAAATGACACTTAACTCTATAAACTAATAACTAACTTTCAAAAATATTTCAATTAGGTCATTCATACATACTCCTCCCACATTTTTACTAATCATACCCCTCCCTTAGGTTTTGCATTAACACGATTAAGACTTTTTTTTTGTTTCTTTTGTCATTTTGTTATCTTTTATTATTATTATTATTATTATTATTATTATTATTATTTTTAAATCATTTTTTTCTATTTATCTTTTTAGTTATGTTTAAAAGCATTTAAAAAACAAAAAAAATTCTTATTTAGAAAATGTTTTTTTCTTTTCTTATTTAAAAACGTTGTTTTTCTTGTTACCAAAATATTTGTTTTTTTATACTTATTTTAATTTTTTTGGAGAGTTTTTTTTAATTAAGAGATAGTTTATATTTTTTTTATAAAAAAGTCATATTATTTTTATAAAATAAAAGGGTGAAATAACTTACAACTGATACTGTTATAATTCACAGCTATTCAGAAGGTTACGTCAGCCATACGCGTGCTCATATATGAAAATACGTCCAACATCAACGACGAGTATGTAAAGATGGCCGATAAAACAACTCGGGAAACCTTAGTGTATTTTTGTTACGGTACGTTTCATTATCACTTGTTCACTTTAATTAATTATTTTATAAATTGTGTAAAATATAGGAATATTAAAACTATATGGACCACATTATCTAAGAGAGCCCAACTGGAACGATCTACGACGTCTTTACGTGGCACCTGCACGCGTGCATGGTTTACCCGACATGATCAGGAGTGTATATTGTATGCATTAAGAATGGGCTAATTGTCCAACTGCATAGCGAGGTTAATACACACGAGGTGACCAAAAGGGACCAACATTCAGCCTTCAAGCGATTGCTTCATACGGCCTTTGGATTTGGTCAGTGTTCTTTGGTGTTCCTGGTTCCAACAATGACATAATCGTATTAGAATAATTGCCTGTGATGGAGAGTTTGTTGGTGCATAGTGTCAGCAGTTCAGTATCTAGTGTTTTGTATGTGTTTGTAATCGAGTTAGATTGTTTGATTTGGTTTTAGATATTGTGTCACACAAGTTCTCCTGGGATGTAGGCGAACTTGTGGACAAGTGAAGTTAGGACAACTTCGCCTAACATGTTAGGCGAAGTTGTCGAGGATTATATAACCTCAACTTACGGCTTGTTTTGTTTAAGTTTTTCAAGAACGTGTTTTTGTGATTGGTGATATCACGTGTTAAAGTGTTGCATTACAACGTGTTTATTAATATTGTAACGTGTGTTTGTGTATCGTCTCAACGTTTAATATATCTTACGCTCGTATCGTATTACGTGGGGATTCCGCACCCTCGTGTTACGAGATACTCCTGTGTAGATCCGGCTGGGAACCTACAATTGGTATCAGAGCATTTGCTCGTGATTGTGTGGTTTGGGATTATCACACGAGTGTTAAGATCATTCCGTTCGACTATTCGCGGAACGAGTTTACGTTGAAATACCTAGTTTTTGTGTTTTACCCATCTCCCACCATCAAATATAACCCATTACACCTTCGCATAGCTTGCAATACGTCAAATTAAAACCTGCAAAAACCTTGTGTTCATCAGGAGAAGTTGCCGTCACTGTTCGTAGGGTTTAAGCGAACTTATAAGGTCAAGCGAAGTTATCAATCAAGCGAAGTTATCAATCAAGCGAAGTTGAAGTTAAGCGAAGTTATAGATCAAGCGAAGTTAAGAGTATAGCGAAGTTGTGAAGCGAAGTTGAATTCAAGCGAAGTTATATTAACTTCGCCTACTGATCACTGTTCAAAAAAAATTTATACTTTCCTTGTGTTTTGAGTTGTGTTTCTTTCAATTATGACTTCGATAAATATTACAGAACTGGTAAAAATGGAGGTTGAAGCCAGTTCAGCAACTAAAGCTCCAAAAATGCTCAAGGGTACAGATTTCGTTGCTTGGAAAGATCGGTTTAAACAGTATGTTAAATATCAAGATGCTAAGATGTGGGTGTGCATACAAGACGGATACATTCCACCAACATCCTTGTTTGAAGGTCGTGATCAAATTAAGAAGTACAGTAAAATGGAAGAGGAGGAAAAGAAAATGTATGAGGCAGAGAGTAAAGCTCATGCAGCAATAACCATGGCTCTTCCACAACAGATTCTTCATACCTTCAAGAAATACAAAACCGCTAGAGAGCTATGGGAAGCACTAGAAAATCGATATGAAGGTAATGTGGGGATACGTGCTTCCAAGACAAAGCTACTAAAAACCCAATTCTCGGTGTTCAAATATTTGAAAAATGAATCACTTGACGATATCATCACAAGATATTATCACCTGATGACCGAACTTAGTAATTACTCAATTGATTACAAAGAAGAAGAGATAGTAGAGAAACTTCTTGATGCTCTTCCACCGAAATGGGAAATGTACACAGTTTTGATGAGAGAAGATAAAGAGTTTGCCAATATTGATTTGGAAACAGCAGACAATAAATTACGAAATTTTGAACTTAACATGGTTCGAAAGAGGAAAGATCGATAGCACACTGTTTGTCAAGAGAAAAGGGGGAGATCTTCTACTCGTTCAAGTATATGTGGACGACATCATTTTTGCTGCATCAAGAGTCGCCATGTGTCAGGAATTTGAAGCAGTCATGAAAAAGAGGTTTGAAATGAGCGCCATGGGCGAATTAACTTTCTTTTTGGGATTGCAGGTTGATCAGAAGAAAGATGGGATGTTCATTCATCAAACAAAATATGTCCATGACGTACTCAAACGCTTCAAGATGGAGGACAGCACTTCATTTGATACTCCAGTGTGCGTCAATCACAAACTGGGTCCAGATTCTGACAGTGATGAAGACGTGGATCCCACCCAATATCAGGCAATCATAGGTTCCTTAATGTATTTAACTGCATCTAGACCTGATATTATGTTTGCAGTTTGTCTTTGTGCTCGTTTTCAGGCAAGCCCGAAGGAATCTCTCATGAAGGGAGTGAAGAGGATCTTGCGTTATCTCAAAGGCAAGCCTAAGTTGGGATTGTGGTACACGAAAGGGGGAGAACTGGATTTGGTCGCTTACACAGATTCTGACTATGGAGGTTGCAATCAGAACAGGAAGTCGACAACCGGTGGATGTCAGTTTCTGGGAGGAAGATTGGTGTCATGGCAGTGCAAGAAGCAGACCTCAGTAGCCATTTCCACCTGTGAATCAGAGTACATGGCAGCATCAAACTGCTGCTCTCAGGTTCTTTGGATACAACAGCAATTGCGCGATTACGGTCTGAATTTCAATCAAACTCCTATTTGCATTGATAACACTGCCGCAATCTCAGTAACTAACAATCCCGTCAAACACAGCAAAACTAAACACATTGACATTTGTCATCATTTTATACGGGATTGTGCTGAGAAGAAATTAATAGTGCTAGAAAAGGTTGATTCGTTGGATAATTTCGCCGATCTTTTTACTAAAGCGTTTGACCGAACTCGTTTTCAAAATCTTGTTGAGCTTAATGGGATGATCAATCCCGAGTAACCGTGTTTTTTAGCTTTTTTATTTAAAAAAAAACATCACTATCGCTTAAAATTATGTCGGTTGCTTCAGTTTGAAGAACACATCTTCGGATGTGTTTGGTCCTTACTTCTACTAGTAGATTATGAGGATAGCCATTAACCAGATGATTGAAAGTGACCGGGGCGGTTTATGATGGGTTTTTATTCTTTCGCTGAAAAATAGTCGTTCATACTTAGTTAGAAGGACACATACTCGTATGTGGTCGGTCCAGCTGATCCATTGGATCTTCAGGATAGCCGTTTACCTGAAGACTTTGACTTGATTGGGGCGATAGAATTTACAATTTTTTTTAAGGGAGATGATATAATTTTTCAAGTCTATAACTTCGTAAGAAGTTTCAATACAATGTTTAAAAGAAAATTGATCCAACCTTGGAAAGTGATAGACAAACTAATTCTGTGTGCTTAACTAGTGAAGTTATTAGGCCTAAAAGACTCTAGAACAGCCATTGTATGTTATGGTAGCTTTTTATGGTGCGTAAAAGTAGAAGTGATACTAACTAAATTTCCTCGATTTAAAGTGGGGAATCATTTAGAGTTGTGCATGTCTCCATATACAACTTTCTGAATGATAGGCAGAAAAGTGATTACCCAGTCATACACGAGCCCGTGAGTGTTCTAATTCCCGAGAAGATAGTGCGTCAAGTACCTGCAGTGATCCAGATTCGGGACTTGCAGTCGTCTACTATTTGAAGCTGTATTAATATCTTTATTAAAAAAAATGTTGTTAAGCCTTCTGGAGCTTATATTATTTCAAACATCAATCAAGAGGCAAGAAAAAGAACGGGAAGAAGATTCTAAAGATCGATACGTACTTACTGTTTAATCAGACACTACGGGTCGAGGTCAACTCGGGGTGACTTGGGGAAAACCAAATACGCTTTGAGAATAGATAGGAGGCATCACAATCTCTCATGTGATGTCCATCTAAATTTTGAGCTTAATTGAACCTAATCCGTATCACAGAAGCGATGAAAACCATACTAAGTTGTATACCTGCTTACAACCTGTTTCTTTATGTCATAATACCGCTGAACATGGATCTATGTGACAGCCATTTAATTAGTATGATTTCTGTTCGGATCTTTTCTAAAACATGCTGGTCCCCGTCAAGACTGGAATTTGATCCCGTTTACTTAATTTCTAAATTTTTCATTGCATCTTTCGTTTTATGGCTCAAAGCTTGGTTACTTGGTTCTTTGATTATAAAGTTTAAATCTTTAACGGAGGTTTTTTAAAAGACAGTTGTATTTTGATCAAGTGTATAAGGGCCTGTTTTGTAAATAGAATAGAATAGGCGAACTTATTCGAAAGCGAAGTTGTCCTTGGGCGAAGTTAAGGGCGAAGTTAGCCTTAACTTCTCCTGAGTATGGTAAACTTTTTGATGCTTTAAAACAGTTCTTAGCATCTCAGGGGGAGACGAGCTGCAAGGGCGATGAGTTGAGAACAAAGAAAAGTCATGATAGAGACGATGATCCCAATGCATCGAAAGGTGCAGGTGGTGAGTTGCCAAGAATTGAACAAACTCTTGGGACTTCCACATCTCAGGGGGAGTCAACTGGTACAGCAGGTGGATCAGGGGGTGAAGATGTTGTGGTGGTGGATGATGAGGAAATGGTGGATGATGATGTTGTGGGTGATGACGATGTGTTACCAGTTGAGGAGATTGAAAAGATAGAACCTGAGATTGTGATTGATAGGGAGATTGAAGAGGGAGAGATTGTGGATGACAGTGTTGAACACGATATCCCAGACGTTGATAAGGCAAATGTGGATCAAGATATGGAAAGTGATGAGTCTGAATGGGAAGAGCAGCCGAGATGGAAAGAAGGCTACGCTCAGTGGTTTGTAAAGACAAAGAAGCCAGCGGTTCCAACCATGTTCAAGAAGAGTTACAATATCAAAGGGTATGCTGAGTCGAAGAAGGGTATTATATGTTGGTTGTATGATGAGCAGTTGAGATTATTTGTGATTAAACGTTTTGATGGGATTCAGTACTTTAAGAGGATGTTGAGATCTTTGAATACATTGCCTGAGTGTGAGGTGAAGAATTTGGCTAAATTGGGGTTGATTAATAGAAGTGATGATAATATGGCCAGAATTATTGGGAAGATTGTGTGGAAAGAAAGTATCAAAGAGAAAAAGTTTGAGTTGTTAAAGCCGCAGAAAGGGAAGCTAGTTGAAGATAAGGAAAGAGGAATGAGAGCTGATGGCAAACCTTGGATGGTAATGAAGTATAAGCCGATTCGGTGTTTGAAAGAAGTGCCGATGAAGACAATGCCCAAGGATGTTTTAAAGAATCTAAAGTGGTGGTATGTCGATAGCCAAACAGCTGAAGCGGTTATGGAAGATGAAGATGAACAAGAAATTCTGAGAGTGTATGATCCCATGCACTTGGTAAATTTGTCTCAAGCTGACTTGCAGGTGCTATACGAGAAAAATATATTCTATATTCCTGCATGGAAAGATGAAGCCAAGAAATATCAGAGAGTGGTTTCTGTTTGTGTCAGAGAGGGCGTTCATGCTTGAAGACTGATGACACGAGATTTTTGGGATTACAAGACACGTGATTGAAGATAGAGATATGAAGCTACTGCCAAGGGGGAGTCTGTTGGTGCATAGTGTCAGTAGTTCAGTATCTAGTGTTTTGTATGTGTCTGTAATCGAGTTAGATTGTTTGATTTGGTTTTAGATATTGTGTCACACAATTTCGCCTGGGATGTAGGCGAACTTGTGGACAAGCGAAGTTAGGACAACTTCGCCTAACATGTTAGGCGAAGTTGTCGAGGATTATATAACCTCAACTTACGGCTTGTTTTGTTTAAGTTTTTCAAGAACGTGTTTTTGTGATTGGTGATATCACGTGTTAAAGTGTTGCAATACAACGTGTTTATTAGTATTGTAACGTGTGTTTGTGTATCGTCTCAACGTTTAATATATCTTACGCTCGTATCGTATTACGTGGGGATTCCGCACCCTCGTGTTACGAGATACTCCTGTGTAGATCCGGCTGGGAACCTACAGAGTTACATATCTGGGACCATTCCCGTCGCTTCATTTTGGGCTAATGATAAATGCTACGATCATGGGTACTATATGGGCGATGGAATATATCCGGAGTATGCGATTATCGTGAAAACATGTAGAGACCCGTTGGATGAAAAAAGACAGTATTTTAAGAAAGTACAAGAGTCTTCGAGAAATGATATCAAGAGGTGATATG
Organism: Bidens hawaiensis; assembly: GCF_021521415.1. Classification (NCBI taxonomy): domain Eukaryota; kingdom Viridiplantae; phylum Streptophyta; class Magnoliopsida; order Asterales; family Asteraceae; genus Bidens; species Bidens hawaiensis. The sequence goes on from NW_027493774.1 coordinate 192,942, forward strand.
GAGTTCTTCCACAACATTGGCATTTTGTTAAAAATCCTTATCGTCTATGGTCGTTAGAACGAATGAAAAATGTTATGTATGCATGTATCATAATGCATAGCATGATCATCGAAAACGAGGGAAGAGCAATATGTCCAAATTTCATATCGGACTCGGATCCACCACGAACTCCAGCAAGTATGGAGCAAAGACTTGAAAACGGGTATTTCGTGCGGTCAAGAGAAATACATAACGCACTTATGGGAGATTTGGTCCAACATCTTTGGATAAATCGGTGTTTGCCAGGTGAAAATGAAAACCAGAACGAGGGCAACGATGAATACGAGGAAGAGATCGTGATGACGAAGACGACGAGGGTGATGAGTAGTTTTTATTTAATGTAATATTTATTTAATAAAATATTATTATTATTTGTTTACTTTTTAAAATAAAAAGGGTGACTTTTTATAAAAAGTCATATCAATCGAAAGAAAAAACCAAAAGTGCTATGACCAAAACGAATACTGTTATTGTTGTTTGGCCAGAATTGATTCGGTTCGTACCTTACCGACACAACAACACCCATATAGTTTACTATATATAAAAAAACATTTTTCACAATCAATTCAGTTTGCTATATTATATAAAATTCATCTTCACAAAAAAATGTTTTGAAATATAATAAAGTCTATATTCAGATTTTTTTTATAAACATAATCAAAAGGTATTGTATTAATAACGTATTTTGTTTTACACAAAATAAAATTAAGAGACGAAATAAAAAAGAATAAAGTAGCAATAACTTAGTTTACATAGACGTGAGTTGAAAATATTTAAAATAATAATTTTTGATAAAAAAATATAACAATACAATAAAATGTTAAAAATTTATTAAAAGTTATTTTTTTTTAACTTTTATTAATTATAAAACTTTGTTTATCTAATGACCCAATAAGAATAGGAGTGAAAGATGAGGTTTTCAAAAAAAAAAACCTACTTTAGTAAATAAGTTTTAAATCACCCATTTTAGTAAATAGTTTTTCCTCCCCACCTACTTTGGTAAAAAAACTCAAGTTTAAACCCCTCCGGCTCGATTTATTGATAATTTTATAAAACTTTGGACCAAATTATAAAAGTCAACCAATCAATCCCTGGTCAGATTCATATCAAAACAAACAGCTTTCTTTATTGGATCCATCTTCTGGTAGTGACCCATTCTCTACCTTGTTTCCCAAGCAACTATATGTATATGTATATGTATATGTATATATATATCAATCAACGGCTTTTAATCTGATCCTTACTTAAGCATTTCATCGAACACTTGGTTTTAATTGAAGGGAATGGTTCTCCCGCTACTGAAGCTGGGTACTCTGGCATTGAAAACATTAAGCAAACCCATTGCTAAGAAGCTCAAACAACAAGCTGCAATTCACCCCAAATTCCGGACTTATATAATTGGATTCGCTCAGGTTGGTACTTACTTATCTGATTCTTCAATTCATTCTCTATGTAACTAACTGATTAAATTAATGAATGTAACAGGCCAACCACAGGCTAACAACCACCATACAACGGCGGATTTATGGACACGCCACAGATGTTGAAATTCGGCCCTTGAACGAGGAGAAAGCCGTTCAGGCTGCTGGGGATCTTATAAGTGAACTCTTTGTCTTCTCAGTTAGTCTTTCTTTCTTTCTTGCTTTTTTTAATAATTGTTTGTTTAAGTCTCACCAATTTACTAATAATTAGATAAGATTTAATGTGAAATTCCGAGGGACGAATTGCCCTTAATGGCTAACGCTACCACTCTTTAATTCTACTCCTAAATCTGCATATATATTTGTTTATCATCTCAATCACATACACTTCCTGCACACCTTAATAGAACTAGATCACTAGTTGATGAATTACCCACCTCTGCATTCTGATCCGTTTCCACCTCGAGTATTTTTGGCTTATATATATAACTAAAAAGAAATTAACTTACCCAATCAATCCGTGCTTCGTTAATTCTCTGTTAAAACTATATAAAATCTATGAGCCATTAATCGAGTATTTACTTTCACTTATATAATGTATACGTCAAGTACACTATTGTCATATACGAATCTACTGATGCATGTTACCTTCACTCCTGCAGTCATGTATTGTAACTTTTCATGCTAAAATCATTTTCTTTTACGCCCGAGCATCAGTCGTGTACCTTCTGTCCAAATTGTTCAATTTTTTAACAATATATGTATTCTCATACCCATTGATGATATCATATGAGAATGTAGGAATGAGCATATAAATAGTTATACTACAATTTTTGGATCATATGTTTGTATTTTTACTCTACTCAAAATAACAGGTTTGTATTAAAAAATTTACTTATTGATAATGTTTGAACTTGCTAACTTTTAAACACTACAATATAAGATATACTCATCATCTCTGTGTAGGCTTGTTAGATAACTGGTCTAGTTTGTTCAGATACTCAAACCCATCGTTTAACTTTAATTGATGATTAGATTTGTTCAATCAGATTGAAAACCTCATGCTCATTATAATTGACGCTCCAATTTGTTCATATATTGGTTAGCTACATAAGGCAACCCACTCATCACATGCAAGTTTTTTCCTGAATAATGGTCTGTCTACTCTCGCTTGTTTACTTGACACTCATTTGTCGGTTTTAGTATTCACCATATTGTTTTATAATTTATACTTAATTTTTGTTCTAGAATGATGATGACCTTGTAATATATCCCTAAATTCATTAGTAGTCAAAATTTTCATCTCAAGTTGGTTGGTAAATTTTGATGGTAAAGAAAACATATTTAGTCAATCATTACAGCTTTACTAAAACTAAATGCCTATATTACTTGCTCCAAATTTTTTACTTATTTAATGATGGCTTATATATTTTAAAACTTTAAATAGGTCGCAGGAGCAGCTCTCATTTTTGAGGTGCAAAGAAGTGCTCGATCAGAAGCCAAAAAAGAGGAAGCTCGCAGGCAAGAAATGGAGGTAATTATTATTTCTACCTATCATATCTTGCAAAAATTAGTTTCGGAGATGTGATATCATACCCATGAACTAGGGTGTCAAACTGTCATTTCAACATCTTTTACTATAATTGGGTCCTTATGTTTGTATCCGTAACAGTTCAAATAGCTTAACTTCAAAAAAATGTGTGCACAACAGCCCAACCCGTTTTGACCAATACGCCTTTTGACGTGCTCGATTTGCCCATTTTTCTACATCTAGCAAAACTAATATTAGGAGTTGTGGACTTGGTTTTAAAAAGCGCGATGTGATCCAATGCGTTTTGATCCTAAAAGGCACGCTGCGAGGCGTTCGTTACTAAAAGTTATTTATAGGTAATGTTTGAAGCCTAAATCAAGTACCAAATGCAAATATGTGTTTTAGGGTACATGTGGCATATATGCAGGTTGTGTTAAAACGATAATATTTTATTGGTGCATGTTGAAGCAAAACACTTTGTCCAACAAAACCGGTTTTATTATAAATAAATAGTTTCGTGTGTCACATTTGATTAAGAAATCATATCATTTCAACAATCATCTAACAATTTGAATAAGCTGATCAGGAGACTTTATGCATTAAAAACACACTTATGGTGGCTTTCAACTCGTTTGACATGTCTCTTTTTTAGCTAATTTTTCTTTTCAACCATTTGACCTGCTAGTGAAGAGTGATATAAAATAAATAACCTGAATCGACCAATACATAGATCAAATCAAGATCAGCATGTAGCACGCCTCAGTTTTAGGAATTGCCTATTAATATATTTTGTTACTTTTATAGGTTATGAGGAAACGAGACGAAGCTTTAGCAGAAGAACTCGAATGCCTAAAGCAAAAAATTCAAGAACTCGAGCAGCTCGCCAAAGGAAAAGGACTTGCAGGTGTGTTCAACTTCAAAGGTGTTCAAACCCAAAACGGAAATCCGACAAGTTGACCATGAGTTGACCATTTATTACATTTATAGATCATGGGTGGTTTTGATTGAGATTGATATTATTGGATATGAAACCTTTCATTCTTGATTGTTGTCAAGTACTAGTACTTCTGATTTTTGACCCTAATAAAGGGGTTGACTCGTTTGTTGTAGTCAAACAAGTATGTCGGGTGATACACGAGGCTAGGTTATGGTGTTGTACGGGTTGATGCATTTCTTTGCGCTTTTTGGTATACGGGTATGATATGAAGATGTCACTTTTTTTATCATCTTTTATATGTGGACTTGTTCTTTATTGCATATTGTTATGCTCTTGATCTTTAAAATAAAAATAAAAAACATAAATTGTTGGGCATAAGATGCTTGTTGTTTTCAGTAGTTGGTATACTCTTGATAAAGATAACAACATTTGGTGCTTTCATGACTTTTGCATCTCAAATGGAGGATCAAGAATTGACTCCAAAAGAATCTAATGAATGGTAGTGGGAGGATGGGTGTCCCTTTATTTATGCTTTTCTATTTCACCTCTTCTTTACTCTTCTCACCCCAAAAAAAAATGGAGAAAAATAAATATGATAGAAATCGATTATGTTCGGTGGAGGATTGTTTTCATGGAATGCATATATGTTAGGGTGTTTATAAACTGTTGAAACCGGCTAAACCACTCAAATCGAGTACATATATTTTTTGGTTGACGGATTATTTGATGGTTTGTTGGTTAAACGTTTGGTTTGGAATTTGGGACAAGGCAGCTGTTATTATTTTCTTATTTTTCGTTTTTTGAAATATGTAGTTCTCATGTATTATAATCATGAATAATATAGTTCAATTTTATAAAAGTTTATCAAAATCATGTATCCCACATTCTAACAATCATGTCATTTACATTTTTAACTACCTTAAAACCTTTTTTTTTTCTCTCTCTTTTTAAAATAACTATAAAGATGATGGATGATTGGGTAAGTAAATATTTAGGGCATACTATCAACCTACAGACACTCTTTTATCTTCACTAATCAAGTACTAATACATTTTACACTACCTGATTTAGGTACCCTAAGTAGGTTAGGGTGCTCCTATCATTAGCGAACAAGTATCCTAAAGATACCCGAATAGTGCACTTCCCTTCGTTTATAATAACCTTTAACGCCATACTATTATAAATCAAATTTATTGTAAGTTTTAAAGGCTAAAAGGAAATGAATGTGTAGACTCTTAAAACTTTTTATTGGTTGGTTTGATGCAAAACGAATATGTGTTTGGATGAACTTGATTGCTCCAAAAAAATGTTACTTTTTATTCAATGACCAATCAATATGTGACATCTCATCATTGTCAATTACCCAAAAATTCTTCATATTGGCAAACTAAAAATTCTTTATTAAACAGTGCTCAATCATTCGATGGGTTACATAATTACTAGAACACCATATGGCATGATACATGTGTGATATCTTTTGTGAATCGCATGTGGGTAATATGCCAATCAAATTGGGCGACATCATCATATGAATGGGGTATAATAAATTGAATAATAAGTGTGAAACATGGTGATTACCAATTACCATAATCAAGTTTACTCCTGCTTACCTAAAAAAGAAGTGAGGAATAAAATAAATATAACAAAGAAGAATATATACCAAAACATTTTCTTGTTGATGCAATAATTACAACAGGCACACTTTCTGTTATTGTCACAATGGGAATGGTCATCCACTTTGATGGTATAGAAAACAATACAAAACAACACTCAAATTCTTAGGTATACATGAGCTGTTTCATTTTATTTAGAAATTTGTATATGAGTATTATAAAGAATAAATACTATAAAAACCCAATGTACTTTTTGAATTTTATTTTTTTTCATATAATTCTCTCAACAATATTTTGTATTTATAATAAACTAACATATTTTGTATTTTGTCTCACAAAAGTCCATTAACAATTTTTAAAAAATTAAAGTCCCTTAACATGTTAAACTTAAACAAAGTTATGACAAAAGAAATTTAAAACACTTCCATATACCCCTTTCGGGTACCCATGCGACAACGGTAACACCGATGCCATCATCGCGGGTAGGGTTGACGGGTTTTGGCCATTGGTAGGAGTCACCAAAGAAAGAAATATTTCTTGTCTATGTGTTTGTGACGGAAGAAGGCGTAAGGCTTCGGGTAGCTCGGAACACAGCTGCTCGTGGATGTGGGTTTCGACGGGTTTAATTCGACCATATGAGATGTACATTGATGATTGGGTGTTAGGAGCGTACCAGGGGCTTACACCCCATCCACCCTTATGTATGGGCAACGAAAGCGTTTAAGGGGGTGTTTAAAACTTGCTTATTTGTTTCTTTGTTGAAAAGAAAAAGGTGTTTGACAAAGCTTCTTTAAAAACTTCAAATTGAAGTTTTTCAAAAGCGTCTTTTGTTTTTCCAAAAGCAAATACACAAATTTAAAAGCTCACCCAAACACCCCCTAAGACAACAAACTATCATTTGACTTGTATGATTTGATAATAAACTAGCCGTTTTAAATTATGCTTTCATCTTTATCTGACACTCATTCAACTCAATTATTTTAGTGTATAGGCGTTCATCACTCTTTATATTGAAGATAGTCAATTTTTTTAGTGTATAGGTGTTCATGGTAAAATACACTCTTTAATTTGAAGATAGTAAGAAATTCATATGTATTATTGAGTATTAAAGAAAACGAAAAGAACAAACGTTCCAAAAATTACAATAATGAAAATGCTTAAAAAATTAAAATAATGGAGTAACAAACTTTCTTAAAGAAGTTAAGTGCTACCAGAAGAAACACAAGTTGACCATGAATCGACTATGGATGTGACACGGATGGTCTATCCACTTCTTTTCTTGAAAGAAATAATTAAAAAGAACAATTCATTGTATTAAAGTTTAAACAAACATTAGCCTCAGAATTGAAATCAACCTTTTATCTTTAAAGAATAAAGATTTATTTTCCCGAAAGTGATCTTAACTTTTAGTGATCCTAGACAAGACAAAAGAGAAGGTGAAAGCTTATATATATGTGGTGTTGGTATAAATATTATATTATGTAACTACAAAGAGTTGTGATTACCATCTGATGACGGGGTAGCCCAAGGAAATAATAAAATGACTGAAACACCTTAACGTTAAAATGGTTAAAAGGTTAAAAGCTTCGTTTCCCGTCCAAACTTATGTAAACAAGTACCCACGTGCTACAGTACGATGTCAAATCACTGTTCACATCATTGTCCCCTCTGACCAAAGGACATGCTCAGATAAAGTATTATTATTTTAGTTATGGACAAGCGGTCCAAACCCATAAAGGTCAACTCTCTATGCAAACAAGAGGCTAACTAGTTTAGTTAACTGGACTAAAAAGGCTTACATCTTCTTCATATAAATAGATGATTTAGCCTTAAACATAAACACAACAGATTTGGGCAGATAACACCATCTCCCTAATCTTCTTTCCTTCCTTGAGAAATATGCTCTTAGCTTATTTCTTTCTTACTTCAATAACTTCATAGCTTCACCAAGAACATCATCCTAAAACTGATTCCAAACATCACGGTTCTTGATCTTCGGTGAGCTATAACAACAAACAACTAATTAGTGAACCTCCTTCTACGTTTTGCAAACGTAGAGGGACGCCACGACCTGCATTAGGCTAACCTGAACCCTTGAAGCCTGTTAGCCTAACCAGTCCACTCACTATCATTGGTCTTATCTTTGTTGTAGCAACAAGTTGGCGCCCACCGTGGGGATACGCCGCTTACTTTATCTTAAAGACCAGTAGTGTAGCTCCATTTTCACTAAAATCATTGTCAGAAGGTGAATCTCCCGAAGAAGTCAATCAAGTGTCAAGAACACCGACACCCAGCGCCGGCTAAGAAACTCCGGCGACAACCTCAATCTTTTCCACTCCGGGAGGAACTCGAACGGAACCCTTGTTCCTTGAGTTTTCACCTTTTCGAACTCCAACCCCTTCACGATCCGGAGTTCCTTCTCCTCATGCAGGAGTCATGAACACCCCGGAACGTGTTGACTTGACGATGGAAGGGGTATCACGACATTTCTTGCAACTAAGACATCTTCTTAACCAACACGTGAGCCAAGAAAGAGAAAAGGGGATAAGAATAAGGCTAGATTATGACGAATCAGAGCCCTCATTGTTGCTCGGACGTCCACCTTCCCCTCTAACCAGCTCACGTCCGGCCACTTCTCTTTTTGAAGCTGGTCCAAGTGTAACCTGTCAACCTTTTAACCCATCTCCCTACACCTATGGGAGACCAAGCCCAACGGCTTTCCCTTTGTTCACTTCACAACCCCTTGGACACGAGACCACTCTCGACCAAATATGGCAGTCACCAGCTTCAAGTGCTCCTCCTACAGCCACTACGTGGGATCAGGCCATGTCGGTCTTGCCCTTGGCTCGAAGTGTAGCGATGAGCACTTTCACGGGAACAAACCAAGCAGCAGCAACTCCTGAAAGCCTTCAAGGCTTTAACCTGATGCCTCAGATGATGGCTCAAATGATGGCACACTTTCCTTGGGCCCAAATCATCAACCAAACACTGGGTACTCACCCAGGAACAACAAGTCATAATCCTGCTGTAAGGCTAGACGAAGATCTGGCAAAACCTTATAAGCCCGGTAACCTATCTTGTTTCTCTCAACAAATTGCCGATTATGACTTTCAAACAAAAATCAAGATGCCACCCCATATAAAAACGTATGATGGGACTGAAGATCCCGAAGACCACCTCCAGGTCTTCACTGGGGCGGCAAGAATCGAAAAATGGTCCCATTCAGAGTGTTGTTTGATGTTCATGCAAACACTAGTTGGATCAGCCAGGATATGGTTCAACGACCTTCCTGCTCAAAGCGTTCGAAGCTTCGATGACCTGAGCAAGGGATTCTTGGCCAACTTTTCACAACAAAGAAGGTACGTCAAGGATGCCACGGTCATTTTCCTGATAAAGCAAAAAGTTGATGAGAGCCTTTGAGACTTCATCGAAAGGTACAAGAAAGAAGGGTTATAATATGTGGGGGCTGACGAAAAAATGAGGGTAGCAAGCTTCATGAACGCCATCACCTCCAAATACCTCACAAGGGACTTTAACAAGTGCCTACCTAAAACCCTTGAAGAAGCTCTCGAACGAGCTGAAGCTCATATCCGAGGCGAGGAGGCCGTTGATTTCAAAGAACAAAGAAAGAGAGCTCCTAGTTGGCGAGGCAACAGCCCCAACCGAAAGAAAGGGAACTATAATCCCTATGACAAATACCCCAGGAGTTCAGATCAACGAAGGCCTGAAGGCCGGAACCCTCCAAGCAGGGAGAAAACTGTGAACTTCACAGCCTTAACCAAAACCCCTCAGGAGATCCTTGCCACCGAAGAAGTGAAACACAACTTCCGACCTCCTTGACCCTTGCCCAAAAGTAAAAAGAATAAAAGCTCCACCCAGTTCTGTGAGTTTCACGAAGAAAAAGGTCACCACAAAAACGATTGCTTTCAGCTCAAGAGAAGAATTGAGGAAGCCGTTAAGTCTGTGGAATTGGCTCATTTGGTGAAAGGGGTCAAAGACAAGATGGCTGAAAGAAAAATCAAAGAAGTGAATATGGTGAATATAGACCAAGGTGTTCCCCACAAACAACAATGCTTGGAGGCTTGGGAGCTTCAATGCATCTGCTTCCCACCGCCTCAAGGTAACTTACTCTCAAACCCCCTAACGGTGGAAGCAAACGTGGGAACACTCCAAACAAACAAAGCCTACATTGACACAGGGGCGGCCACAGAGATCATGTATGAAAGATTCTTCAACCGGCTGAGCAAGGAAGAGCGTTCAAGGCTTCAACCCTCCGAGTCATCTATAAAAGGTATCGCCGACGTACCCTTGAAGCCTTTAGGACAACTAACCCTTGATGTCTGTTTTAGTGAAGGCAAAATGAAGAAAACCTAACCACTCACTTTTTTGGTTATCAACACACCTTCCAGCTATGATGTAATCATAGGAAGGCCTGGACAATGTGTATTCAATATGGCTGTCTCGGTTGGTCAAGGTGCTGTGAAGTTTCCCACAGACATGGGAATTGCAACCCTTCAACCTACCCAAGAGGTTTACACGGTTGAAGGGGAAAGCTTAAAAAGCAAAGACGAAGAACAAGGCTTAATCATAAACCCCAAGTACCCTGAACAAAAGATACGGGTAAACACAAGCCTCTCCAAAGAAACACTTTCACACCTTGAAAAGCTATTGATGAACTACAGCGATGTTTTTGCTTGGTGCCCGGAAGACATGACAGGCATCCCTCGAAGCATTGCAGAACATGAGCTGAAAATACTCCCCGATGTTAAGCCTGTTGTCCAAAAGAAACGGAGCCTGGCTCCAGAAAGAAGCCTGGCAGCATGCCAAGAGGTTGAAAAGCTTGTACAAGCCGGGATCCTACGTGAGGTCAAGTATCAATCTTGGGCGGCTAATCCAGTCATGGTTCGAAAGCCTGACAAGTCTTGGAGGGTGCATCAATTTCAAAGACTTAAACAAAGCATGTCCAAAGGACTGCTATCCCTTACCCGAGATGGACCTCAAGGTCGACTCTCTAACTGGCCATCTCTTTAAGTGTTTTCTCGACGCTTACAAGGGTTACCATCAGATTCTCATGAAAGTGGAAGATGAAGAAAAAACCGCTTTCCACACGGACAAGGGTATTTTCTGTTACCAAAAGATGCCCTTTGGCCTACGAAACGCCGGTGCAGCCTACCAACGTTTGATCGACAAAGCATTTGCTAGCCAAATTAGCAGAAACTTGGAAGCTTATGCCGATGATATAGTAATAAAGAGCAAAACCGAGCATCAAATGCTTGAAGACATACAAGAAACCTTCCAAAGCTTGAGAAAGATCAACATGAAGCTTAACCCAGGAAAATGCTTATTCGGGTTCGAAGAAGGCAAGTTTTTGGGACACATTGTGGGAAAACAAAGCATAAAAGCTAATCCCAACAAAGTCAGGGCTGTTCTCGAAACCAAATCCCCACAAAGCAAAAAAGAAGTGGAAAGCCTGAATGGAAGGCTTGCAGCCTTGAAGTGTTTTACCTCCAAGCTTGCTGAGAAGTCCCTACCCTTTTTCAAAACACTAAAGGGTTGCACCAATAAGAAAGACTTCAGGTGGACGGAAGAAGCCGAAGAAGCCTTCAACCAAATGAAGCAACACTTGGCTTCACTTCCAGCTATTGCAGCCCCTGAAACAGGAGAACTGATCTCTGTCTATCTCTCAGTGGCTGAAGAAGCATTAAGCGCGGTTCTAACCATCGAACAAGACAAAGTTCAGGTACCCGTTTATTTCTTTAGTAAAACACTAAAACTGGCAGAGGTCAAATATCCTCATTTGGAAAAACTTTCCCTGGCCTTAATTCAAACAGCCAGAAGGCTTCGAAGGTACTTTCAAGTACACCCTATACAAGTGGTCACTGACCAACCCATCAAAAGTGTGCATGAGAAACCAGAAAATTCAGGCCGATTGGCCAAATGGGCTGTGGAACTAGGTGAACATAACATCACCTATATCTCGAGAAAAGCTATCAAAGCCCAAGTCTTGGCGGACTTCATTGTAGAAATCCCAAAACAAGTCATTCCTGAAATACACACAACTGCCACTGAACCTTATGACCCTGAAGCCTGGAAGCTTTTTACCGATGGAGCTTCCAGCATCGAAGGGTCAGGAGATGGGCTCGTTTTAATCAACCCTGAAGGGTTAGAATTTAAATATGCTCTTCGACTTGAATTTCAGACCACCAACAACGAAGCTGAATACAAAGCATTGATCGCTGGTCTGAAGATTGCCAAAGAAATGAAGATCCAAAAGCTACAAGTCTTCACAGACTCGTTGCTTGTTTCAAGTCAAGTCAATGATAGCTATGTAGCCAAAGAGCCCAACATGAAGAAGTACCGTGAAAAGGCAAAAGGTTTGATGACCACGTTGTAAGGCCCCGAACCCGGTAACCCTACTTTAGCGTCGGATTTACTCATAAACACAGTTCTTCAAATCAGAGTTTATTAAAACTTTTCGCGGAATATAAAACATCAATCATTTGTTACAAAACGTTAAACCTTTTCTTTGATACCATAACACAAAACTTTATATTTAAAACATCTTTACTTCTTTCTTCAGATGCCAGCCGTTCAATCCATGCCGTGTGTCATCCTCATGCTAACTCTGTAATCAGCTCACCTGCGTGCATACTAAAAGTCAGCTACGCTGAGTGAGTTCTAGTTAATCGAACGCCATACAATACATACACATACATACATATCCGTAGATACATATCCATACTTCACTAGTTACCCTTCTGTTCTACTTACATACTTGCTACCATACATACATACATATCTACAATCACTAACCTCAGTCTACCGAGAGTACGTTCATAGTCCGCCGTCTATACCTGTACTCAAGGTCGTGAACACGTAAAAGGTCCGCAGTCCTTACCTATGTTCACCATTTATGGTACGTGCAAGGTCCGCAGTCCTTCCCTATACCATCCTACATCCACAACACGTACAAGGTCCACAGTCCTCCCCTATGTTGCAACCTAAACCATAGCACGTACGAGGTCCGCAGTCCTCCCCTATGCTACCACAATACAACTACAGCACGTATAAGGTCCACAGTCCTTTCCTATGCTGATGCCTATCTATAATACGTATAAGGTCCGCAGTCCTTAACTACGTTGTCGTCTATTAACTGTAACACAAATAAGGCCCACCGTCCCTATCTACGTTTACATCTATCATCTACTTTACGTATAAGGCCCGCAGTCCTTAACTACGTTTACATCTATCATCTACTTTACGTATAAGGCCCGCAGTCCTTAACTACGCCATCACCAGCCGAGTCTATGTCCGACAAAAGCTAGAGGGATTTGCCATCCTAACTTACTATGTCGAACGTAGAACTCACATACCATTCGTGTACCTGTATACACCTACTTCACATATACAATAATTACATCATAGCATAAGAACACCCTAGGCGTTCTTTACATCATTCATTTAACAACCATACCTCTTGTCGATACGTGCAATATCCGAAGATCGTTCACGCCCCGACAAGTATTCATTTGTAATGTTCATACATCTTCGATGTATAATATTTGTACCTTTATTTTTGACCTGACAGTACGCGCAATATCCGAAGATCGTTCGCGTACCGACAAGCAACCATTCATATCCATCACATATATCACATATGGCATACACTTATCACTTAGGATAAATGTATTAACAACACATCGAGTATGCACACAGCCCCGAAAACATAACACATAAATGGGGCTAGAAACTCACCTGAATACTGTTACGCTCTCCGTTAATAGTTATTCCCCTCTTGAGCTGTGCACGGCTAACTGTATAATATTTACACGTATCAATTAGCTACTACTACTTATGTTGCGTTTCTATCTTTATATGACCAACAACGAACGGGGGTCCGGGGGCAGCGCCCCTGGTAGCGGGGTTCTAGGGGCGGCAGCCCCTAGCGGGGTCCAAGGGGCAGAGCCCCTGGCTGGGGTTAAGCTGCCAGGTCAGCTTGGAAAAATTTTATTTTCGATAACTGCCTTAACACATTTTCCATTAGGTTTTTAATTTATTTTCTAAACGAACCTCACTTCAGGCGAAGTTAAACCTCGGGCGAACTTGGCTTCAGGCGAAGTTAAACCTTAGGCGAACTTGGCTTCAGGCGAAGTTAAACCTTAGGCGAACTTGGCTTCAGGCGAAGTTAAACCTTAGGCGAACTTGGCTTCAGGCGAAGTTAAACCTTAGGCGAACTTGGCTTCAGGCGAAGTTATACCTTAGGCGAACTTGGCTTCAGGCGAAGTTAAACCTTAGGCGAACTTGGCTTCAGGCGAAGTTAAACCTTAGGCGAAGTTACGCTTGAAGGCGAAGTTACGCTTGAAGGCGAAGTTCATCAGGCGAACTTAATCTTGCAGGCGAAGTTGTCGCGCTGCAGATCTGTTTGCCCATAACTCCTTCGTTTCTTAGCCAAATAACTCGATTTTGGTACCCACGGAACCGTTTGATCGGCGCCTACAAACCCCAACCATCAAATCGGCCTAAAATCGACGTTTTAGGGGTCCGATTTGGGCAGTTGGGTTTCGGGTCCGGTTAACCCATCCAATCCTAACCATTTTCAGTAATAATAGCTTTGTTAGATTAGTTCTTACCTCACCAACTCAGATCTATCAACAAATCTCGGGTCTCGGCTTCGAATCTAGATCGGTTAGAATGTGTGTGTTTTGAGGGTGTAAGGAGTGTGTGTTAGGGAGTTTGGTGAGAAATGAGATATTTTGGGATTTTGGGGGTATTTATATCCCTGAAATCCCATTCTCATTTAACCTATCTCAATTAACCCAAGTCCATAACCCACTTCCATTACCCGACACTAGCCCGACCCATACCAACTACTATTCTTTTATTTATTTCCTGATAACCCGAGTAAACTTCCCATCTATTAATAAGTAATATAATTAATATTACCTTTGAAATTTCGGGATGTTACACACGTTTCAAGAATGCACCATCAAACAAGTCCCAAGATCACAAAACAAAAGAGCCGATGCTCTGAGCAAAGTAGAATCCCTCACTTTTGCACACCTCACCAAGAAAGTACTGGTGGAAGTGCTGAAAACTCCTTCAATTCAAGATTTGGAGGTTCAAGATGTAATCACTGAAGAAGGTCCCAATTGGATGACTCCCAAAGAAAGGTTCCTCAAAAATGGTGAGTTACCCTTGGACCAGATTGAGGCTGAAAGGGTTCGAATCAAATCCAGACAGTATGTGTTACAAGGAGAAACGCTTTATAAAAAGGGCTACCTTGCACCACTACTGAGATGTGTAGGCCCCGAACAAAGTCAATATCTGGTCAAAGAGGTTCACGAGGGTATATGTGGAGCTCATTTTGGGCCAAGAACAGTGGTTGCAAAATTGATGAACCTTGGATACTTCTGGCCCACCATGCACCGAGATGCAATGGAACAACTCAAAAAGTGTGAAGCCTGTCAAATTCATGCACCGGTCCCCAAAAGCCCTAAACACGATCTAGTCCCCATCTCCTCGGCTTGGCCATTTCACAAATGGGGAATGGATATTGTTGGTCCATTCCCACCGGCAAAGGTGGTGTAAAATTTCTGCTAGTAGCCGTCGACTACTTTACCAAGTGGCCTGAAGTCAAACCATTTGCAAAAATAACGGGCAAACAAGTCATTGACTTCGTGTGGAAACCATCATTTGCCGTTATGGGCTGCCAGGGGTGTTGGTCACGGATAATGGGAAACAATTCGCTGAGAAGCCTTTTAGCACATGGTGCAAAGAATTCAGAATCACTCAAGTATTCAGCTCAGTCGCATACCCACAATCCAACAGCCAAGTTGAAAGAACAAATAGAACCATCGTTGAAGGAATCAAAACAAGGTTGGGAAGGCACGACAACAATTGGCTTGAAGAACTCCCAAACGTTCTATGGGCGATAAGAACAACCGAGAGGACAAGCCACAAACGAACGCCTTACAGCCTAGTGTTCGGATCGGAAGCTGTAATCCCAGCCGAAGTCGGAGTTGTAACTCAAAGAACACTCAACATGGACCTCGAATCAAACAACAATGAGACCATTTTGAATTTGCAACTCCTTGAAGAAATTCGTGATCAAGCCGCCATTCACGAGGCCAGATACAAGAAAAAAATGGAAGCTTATTACAATGCAAGAGTGAAGCATGAACGCTTCAAGCCTGGAGACCTTGTACTCCGAAGCAACGAGGCCAGCAAGAAAGAAAATCAAGGAAAGCTTGGCCCAAAGTGGGAAGGACCATACACAATCCTCGAAGCCCACAAGGGCGGATCCTACAAGCTGGCCGACACAGAAGGCAAAAATCTTCCAAGACACCGGAACGGCAAAACCCTTAAAAGGTTCCATGCCTAGTCAAAGTCTTAAAATATATTTCAAGAGATGTATAATTCCTCTTTTTGTAAAAAACAACCTCTTGAATAAATGATAAAGTTTTTGTCATAACTTGTCTTTACTATCCTATAATCAGGTTGAGAACCTAGCAAGAAACTCCATGGCAAGGGCCATGTAAGGGGATGAGCTCCCAGGCCATATCGCTCAATAGGTTCAAGGGTTAAGTGGACTATATAAGGGGTGAGTACCTATATCAATCCGACTCCATGAGACTTAGAAAATTTTTCAACTAAAACTTGTCTCATAGATAGGTCTGAACAGCCTACACCAATTCGTTCCTTAAACTTCAAAAAAGTTTACGAAAACAAAAACATACACTAAGTAGTGATATAAAGGATAGCCAGCATGTGCTTTTTACCTAATGAAGACTTGACGCTAAAAGTGACTGTAGCACTAAAACTTCTTATGGAAAGTTAGCTAAAATCACATCAAACCAACAAGACAAGCAATCAAAACACAAATATATAGAACATCACAGTTCATAAACAATGCCATTACAAGGCCATAGCTAAGTAGCATTCATATATAATAAGCCAATTAAGGCTAAACAAGGAAATCACAAGGATTCCCAAAAAAATGTTCAAAAGGCCATAAAGGCCAAACACAACCACAAGGCAGGAACTTTAAGAGTTTCATGCCAAACCTACATTGTTTAAGCATTACATAACATTGTTTTAAAGTGCTAAGAAAACTACAAATAAAATGTTTAAACATCAGGAACAAGCTTTGAAGTGCTAGCTTTACCACCCTTAGCCTTCTTGGACTTCTTGACTTGTGGGACAACATCAGCAACAGCCGAACCTTCGAGGCTTGCCATATGAGACCCGTCGCTTCCCCCAGATAAAGTCTCTTCACTATCACCAGAATGGGAACGTTTCTTAGACAAAGACTCAATGACCTCTTTGGCAACCTTCTCATCAAGGCCGGCTGGTTTCAAACCCTGCAAAACCGAAAGTGGCTTACCATAGCATGATGAAACTGCACCCACATAAGGTAAGTAAGCCTCTCCATCGTATGAACTGAACCGGTGAAAAGCTTGTAGGCTTCAGGGTTGAACAAAGGAGACTGCTCCATAGGCTGACCGGTTTCGTGATGATGGAAGCCTGCAATGAAACCCAAATGCTTTCCATGGCCTAGCAGCTTTGTGTAAACATCACCCAACACCGAGTTAAATTCTTTAGAATGAAGCAAGTGGGATACAACCTGCTGAAACCCATGCTCGATCAACCACTTGTTATCTTCAGAAGCCTGGGTGACCGAAACTTTCAAGCCTTCCTTCTCCATCTCGAAGGCTCTCCTCTGTACCTCAAAAGCTTCACGATCAGCATCCAACCTAGCCCTGTCAGCCTCCATGGCTTTCTTCAACCCTGCCATCTCAATCTCATGGCCACGAGACAACTCTTCAATCTTTTTCACAAACACTTTCTCCTTCTCTAAATAACCCTCAACCTCTTTCTTCATGGTCGCCATAGAGGCCTTCATCTTCATAAACTCCTCATATTCCTCCATTCCCTTTCGAAACCGAGTAACACCTTCTGCCAAAAGGGCAGAAAAGTTACATGAGTTCATGATCAACCTAGACAACAGGGAATCACCCTCCATCTTGGAGTTAGTATCACGAACCCCCGAAGGAGAAAAATGAGCCAATGCATCAGCAAAAACTTCAGGATCTTTGAAACTATCCCCAACCTTAACACTCCACCCTGGCACGTAAATTGCATTCCCATCCAACCCTTGAACGACTGGCATCTCAACCTTCTTGCCCGACGACTTCTTCTTCTTGGAAACCACCAACCCCTGCTCCTTCTCAACCTCCATAGTTGGACCTTGGTCTTCAGAAACCTGAATGTCATCACTAACCTCGACGGGTTCATGAGAAGAAGAGGTGCCAACAGACTTCAGCGAACGTCGTGTTGAACGACGAGTGGAAGACTTTGGAACAACGGTCTTGGTGAACCCTTTAACATTTGCAACCCCAGCATACTCAGCATCCACAAATCGGCTACAGCAACAACTGCAAACACAAAAGAAACGTCGGAAGTAACCGAATCCTCCCCAACAACGGCTGCAGCATCAGTAAAAGCAACGTCGGAAGTATCGTCACTCTTTAGGAAGTCCAAGGCAGACATGACTGCAAACACAAAAGAAATCCATCAACAAACATATCAACAAGGTAAACCAAGTACGGGATAAACAAGCGCATACCCTTATTATCCCTCATAAGCACGGGATCCCGATTAGGCTTATCCCAAAGTTTGTTAATCCCTAATAACACAAGAAGATGTTCGGGGAGAGGGCGAAGACGCGAAGGACATGTTCTAATGAATTTTAAAAAGGCTTCGTTTAACTCAGATTCGGCCGGTTCTGGTTCGTTTAGAACGGCTCCGGGTTGTCTCTAAACGGGTTTAAACGGAAGGATAGAATCAGAAACAAAGAAAAACCGGTCCTTCCAAGAACCGAGGGTCGTAACCCCCGAGGAAACCAAACATATATCAACCTTGGTATGTTCGAACGTGTACCAATCACCATTTTTCGCTAAGCGAAAGAAACGGCAAAAATTCAACAGCGAAGGGTCATAACCTAGGGCTCTACCCAAAACTTCAAAGTGCAAAACCCTAGCAAGCCCTAACGGATGGATTTGGCTGAATGATATACTATAATACTCCAAAACATTAAGAACAAATACCGAAAAAGGGTGTCGGAGGTTAGAAAATTCGAAATGACGGCAATATAAGGCGATAAAACCCGCCGGACAACGATTGATGGAAGAATCGACCAGCGGAGCAATCGGTTTGTACTTTAACCCTATCCCCATTTAATACAAAATGATTCGACCTCTTCTTAGGTCAATTGGGAAAAACTGATAGGAAGATCCTTTTTGGCAACCATAATTTTGAAAGAAAGATGAAGGATCGAGACTAACCTGTTGGAAGATTGAAGGAAACTTGTAAGTGTTTATGGTGGAAACTTTTAAGAGAAAGATAGAAGATAATGAATAATTATCTAGTTAATAACTATTAATGAAAAGCAGTTATTGGAAACCGTAATTTGACAGTTACAATCACATCAACTGTCACATCAACAATTCAAAAAACAACCAAAACTGAACAAAGCTTCGGAGCCTTCAAGCCTTGAAGCCTTTAAGCAATAAACAAAATGTGTACAAAAGTCAAAAGCCCTTGAGCATACTCCTCAAATACCTCTGACTTGGGGGGCTGATGACGGGGGTAGCCCAAGGAAATAATAAAATGGCTGAAACACATTAACGCTAAAAGGGTTAAAAGGTTAAAAGCTTCGTTTCCCGCCCATACTTATGTAAACAAGTACCCACGTGCTACAGTACGATGTCACATCACTGTTCACATCCTTGTCCCCTCTGACCAAAGAACGTGCTCAGATAAAGTATTATTATTTTAGTTATGGATCAGCGGTCCAAACCTTCCCACCCATAAAGGTCAACTCTCTATGCAAACAAGAGGCTAACTAGTTTAGTTAACTGGACTAAAAGGCTTACATCTTCTTCATATAAATAGATGATTTAGCCTTAAACATAAACACAACAGATTTGGGCAGATAACACCATCTCCCTAATCTTCTTTCCTTCCTTGAGAAATATGCTCTTAGCTTATTTCTTTCTTACTTAAATAACTTCATAGCTTCACCAAGAACATCATCCTAAAACCGATTCCAAACATCACGGTTCTTGATCTTCGGTGAGCTATAACAACAAACAACTAACTAGTGAACCTCCTTCTACGTTTTGCAAACATAGAGGGACACCACGACCTGCGTTAGGCTAACCTGAACCCTTGAAGCCTGTTAGCCTAACCAGTCCACTCACTATCGTTGGTCTTATCTTTGTTGTAGCAACACCATCATAAGATAAAATGTGAAATTATTACTAGGATTAGTGATGATATGAAAAATTTCTTAAAATGTGTCGCTAAATTAATGGATTGAGATTATGTTTTTATCTTCGTAAATAAAATTTTCCAGAAATGTCCCTTACAAACACGTCTTTCACGACATGTTAGGCCTCAATGCATCTTTCACGACATGTTAGCCTCTAACGCGTCTTTCACGACACGTTTGCCCTATTAGTTGTTTTTTATATTACTTTATTATAATAATGTAAAATTAATTATAATAATGTAATATTAAAGACCAATTAATAAGCCAAACATGTCCTGAAAGATGTGTTAGAAGAGACATGTTAGAGGCTAACAAGCCGTGAAAGACGCGTTAGAGGCTAATAGGTCATGAATAACGTGGAGGCTAACGTGTCGTGAAATACGTGTTTTGTGGCAAAACATGTCATGAAAGACGCGTTGAGGCCTATGTCATCAAAGACGTTTTTTAGGGGATATTTTTGAAAACTTTTATTTATATGGACTAAAATGAAATCTCTCTCCATTAATAGAACATTTTGTGAATTTTCACATATGACATTGGTAATCACTACCAAGCGTAGGAGACGAGAACAAGTGATCTATTAATCTGTCATATACTATAGGTGAATACATACCATTTGGTTTACTGGAGAGATACTCCGTCATAAGGGATGACTCATCTCAGATACTACAAATACATTTAGGATGCAATGACCATGGATGAGAGAACTCTACAATTAATATAGTTTGGGTTTGAGCAATTCTAAGATGTTAACCTCGTGTAAAATTTCAACTTGGATAACAAACAACATATATGTATATTAAATATGGTTTATATGTAACAAGAAAATTACGTATACATTTTATTATACTATGGTTCGCTGGCCATTGCCGTCCGTTCCAAGCGAACAGACTCGGTTAGACTATAATAGAAATTCGCATACCAAAGACGAAGGAATTCCCCACCACTGGTCTAGCTCCATGGCACCAAAAATGTATCAAGGCTCAAGTGATTCACCGAATCGACGAGACCTAAACTTATATAAAAAGTAAGTTTCATGTGTATAGCACCTACTTGTAAGAAGTTCACATTTGATACACGAATACAAGATACATAAACAATTTTAAATATAGAACCATGAGAACCACATAAATATTTAACGTAATGTTAGAAAGACAATAACATGTAATTTGTGTTTTTCTCTTCGTATGTACGCGCGCCGCGTGAGAGAGAGAGAGAGGGGGATATTAAAAACCATGTTAATTATAGGTCACTTTTTAATATATTTTTTTTGTGTGATTCTTGTATTTGAGGGTAACTTAAAATTGAGTATGCATCAAACGGCCATCTAGTTAAGAAATCAGATATACATGATAATAACTAATCTTCCTTTTCGCCAAAATATACCTTAAATATGCCACCTATATGAATTTGTATTAAATGGTGGCTTTAATGATTACGAATTGGATTGTTGAATTTTAACAGTAGTGTAGTCCAAGCATGAACTGTGTAACCCAATTATTTGAATGGGTCAAACATTTAATTAAGTTGTAAACAAGGTTAAACGGGTTGTAATAATTAGTTTCTTTTAACGGTTAAAGACCGTAATGGTGTTTAACGGGTTATATGGGTCAAACATGTAATCCGAAAAAATCCTTTTAGCTAAACGGGTTTTATAGATGATGTTATGTTGTTTGAGCCTCTTTGATCTATGTCGACTTAAAAAGGTTAGTTTCTTTTAATTAATTTATGCCCCATAAGCGTGCGTGGGTGTCGGTAACTAGGCCTTTAAAGAACCGAACGAACACGGATAAGGACATGCTTGTGCGCTTTCATTTAACTCTAAATGAACACGAACAATAAAACTTAACCAACCAAATATTTGTGTTCACGTTCATTTGTTTAAAATCTAAACTAATAGTTAATGAACATAACTAAAGAAAGATAAACGAGCGTAAACAAACATAAATGAACACAGACGAACGAATATAAAAACTGTGAATCGTATGAATGCTCTCTACTTTGAGAGATATATGTACTTATATATATATATATATATATATATATATATATATATATATATATTGTTATTTTACATTCAAATAAAAGGAAACACAATAAATTACATAACAACTAATCAATACATTATAAACTGATGACTTAATTTGTGGGATTGCCTTGACGTAATCATTGGCTTAATTTGTGGGATAATCTTTGACTCTATCATCCCCCCTCAAGCGAAACGGCAGCGAGCCTACGCGAAGCAAAGTCCGAAAATGTTCAAACTGAGATCTGGGCAAACTTTTGGTGAAGATATCGGCTAGTTGAAGCTTGGTAGGAACAAACCGCGTATATAGCTTGCCAGACATCACCAATTTACGAACAAAATGGTAATCCAAATCGATATGTTTGGCCCGTTCGTGAGAAACGGGATTTTGGCTCATGAACAACGCACTGCGATTATCACAAAGCAAAGTCGGTCTGTCAGGTGGCAATGCATGTAGTTCATGTAACAAGTGAGTGACCCATATGATTTCAACAGCTGTGTTGGCCATTGCTCGATATTCAGACTCACAACTGGACCGAGAGACGGTCGGTTGTTTCTTGGCACTCCAAGAAACAAGATTGCCTCCTAAGAAAATAGAATAACCGTAAGTGGACCGACGCGTTTCTATACACCGAGCCTAGTCTGCATCAGAATAACCCAAAATAGTAGTATGTTCGGGACGTGTAAAGGTGAGACTATACGACATTGTACCTTTAACATACCGAAGGATACGTTTAACGCATTGAAAATGTTGGTCGGTTGGTGCATGAAGAAACTGACTAGCTTGATTCACGGCATAAGAAAGGTCGCCCCTAGTTATGGTTAAGTACTGTAACGCCCCAACGAGAGAACGGTAGAGAGTAGGATCAGAAAAAGGGGAACCCGCGGACATAAATGTGTCGGTGGTGGCAAGAGGAGTAGGGACAGGTTTGGTTTCAAGGAGATCGGCACGGGAAAGTATGTCATGGGCATACTTGGATTGACTAAGAAACAATCCATGGTCCGTATAAACAACCTCGAGACCTAAAAAATAATTTAATGATCCCAAATCCTTAATTGCAAATTCATTATGTAGACGGTTACTGAAGTTGGTGAGCATAGTGGGTTTATTTCCGGTTAAAATAAGATCGTCGACATACACAAGAAGGTACATAAGGCAATCACCTTTCTTGAATATGAATAGAGACGTGTCGACTCGACTACACGTAAACCCGTATTGAACAAGAAACGAGATTAGCATGTAAAACCATGCGCGCGGAGCTTGCTTTAAACCATAGAGTGCCTTGTTTAATTTGCAAACATGAGTGGAAAAGCCGAATCAACAAAACCCGTAGGTTGTTCCATGTAGACGGTTTCGTTTAAATGGCCACTCAAGAACGCATTGTTAACGTCCAAATGGTGAAGAGGCCACTTGATAATAACTGCCAAGGACAAAACAATACGGACGGCCGAGGCTTTAACAACGGGACTAAATTTGTATGTAAAATTGATGCCCGGAGTTTGTGTGAAACCTTGGGCTACAAGGCGGGCTTTGTGACGATCAATTAACCATTAGAACGGAATTTGGTTTTGAAAACCCATTTTGAACCAACGACATTAGCAGATGTGGGTCGAGGAACCAAGGTCCAGGTGTTATTGTTTTGTAAGGCAAGAATCTCATCTTGCATGGCTTGTATCCAGTGAGGATGTTTAGATGCACTCTTGAAACCTTTAGGTTCGGATGCTACATGCAAGGCGGTATATAGAGCATGATGAGTAAGATGAGCAAAGTTTGCTTGATGTTTGGGCTTGTAAATACTCGCTTTGGAACGGGTTACCATGGGGGTGGACAGATGTGGTGGTAATAGGGGAAGTTGGCAAGTTCGATGGGTTGATATTGGATGAGGCAGGTTGGGAGAAGTGGAGTGGGTTGAGTTTGGTGAGGCAGGCTCGGATTGGGCTGGATTAGATTGGGTAACGGAAGAGTGTGTAGGCTGATTTGGAGGTTGGGTTGGTGCATCCTTGCAAAGAGCACATGGAGTGGTGACTTGGCTAGAAGGTTGACTAGAGGATATTGTGGGTGACAGAACAGTAGTGTGAGGGATATGTGTATATTCATCTTGATAAGTTGAAAGCAAAAGTGTAGAAAGATCATTTGAAGATGAATGGGTTTCAAATGGAAGTGAAGTTTCATCAAAACGAGCATGCCTAGTCACATACATCCGAGAAGATTGTGGATCAAGGCATTTATATCCTTTGTATTGGGCCGAGTAACCCATAAATATACAAGGGATGCTACGAGGTGCCAATTTATGTGGGGAATAATCACGGAGATACGGATACACTCGACAACCAAAAACTCGAAAATTGTTATAGGTGGGTGTTGTATGATATAGCAGCTCAAAAGGTGATTTGTTATGTAAAACGTCCGAGGGCAAACGATTAATGATATGGGTTGCGGAGCTGAATGCGTCAACCCAATAAGTGGTTGGGACATGAGCATGAAATAATATGGCTAGCCCCATCTCAACTATGTGATGGTGTTTTCGCTCAGCTCTACCATTTTGTGGCGGGGTATGAGTACATGATAACCTGTGAAATGTACCATTTTCATCAAAAATATGACGAACGTGTTGGTTTACAAATTCTGTACCACCATCACTTTGAAACACTTTTACTTTGCGTGAAAATTGTGTTTGAACCAAACGTAAAAATGTTGATAACACCGAATAGAATGCAGTTTTGGTTTTTAAGGGATAAAACCAAGAGAAGCGTGAGTAATCATCTATAAAACCGCATAGTAGCGATAGCCACCAATACTAATAACAGGTGACGGCCCCCATAGGTCACAATGAATAAGATCTAACGGATGCAAAGCACGTTTGTCATTCGTATAAAAAGGCATTTTATGTGCCTTAGCAAGTTGACAAGGCGAACAAGTAATGGGTTTAAGCAAAATAGAAGTAATAGACAAACAACCACGTTTATTCAAAAAAGAAAGCGTATCAAAAGCCACATGGCCTAAACCAGTATGCCACAATTCAAACGAAGCTTTATTATGAGAAACCGAAGCAACAAAGGCAAGGTTACCGTCCCGTAATACATATAGCCCGTTTTCACACCAACCTTGAGCTAGAGGTTGACTTGTTTTCCGGTCCTGAAAGGTAAAGAAAGGTTGAGAAAACAAAACGTCAACAGGATAATCGGTAGTTAATTGGCTTATAGATAAAAGATTTTTTGTGAGTTTTGGAATGACCAACACATCATTTAAAGAAAGATGTTTGTTTAACGAATATTTACCCATATGAGAAATAGGTAAAGAGTTACCATTACCAAAAGCAACGTGGGAATTACCCGAGTATGGAGTGGTGTTATGAAGAGGACCGGTGGAGTTTGCCATATGGGTTGTAGCACCAGAGTCCGCTACCCAATCGGGAGAACCCGTGGTGACATGACATTGGGCCTGAAATGCTTGAGCCAAATGAGCCTCATTAGTAGAGGCAGAAGCAAAAGTGGCCAAGGGGGACACTGATTTGCATAGTGTCCATCAGTACTACACAATTGGCAATGAGGCGGACGACGAGTGTCACGGGAAAAGGAATGAGCACCACGTGTATTGGACCGAGGTTTGGTTTTACTTTGGTTATGGTGTGATGCGCGAGGGCGCTGTTGATGGGCAGTAAAGGCAACATGAGAGGCTGTTTGAGAATTAAGGGATTGGATGAATTGTTCGTGACCTTCTGCTTTCGTAAGAAGATCACGTAGGGGATAAGAGGAATGAGTAGCACGAATGGCAGTGGAAAAATTTTCGAAGGAGGGACCAAGGCCACATAAAAACCAATGGAACTTATCAGTTTCTTTCACCGGTTCTCCAATGGCGGCCAACTGATCACATATGCCTTTGAACTTTCGACCAAATTCGGTGACTGAAGCTTAAACCTTTAGTTAATTGACGCAGGCTGTCACGGAGAAGATTCATGCGTTCAAGAGAGGTATTGCTGTAGGCTGACTCGAGTGCTAACTAGATTTGACGAGCACTGGTTAACCCTAAAACTTCAGGCACAACCTCTTCAGTGAGAGATGAATTGATAAGTAATATTGCACGTTGGTCGGAATCGACCCAATCGACATAAGCTGGGTTCGGTTCTTCTTTACCGTCTTTGGAGATGGTGGCGGCAGGTGGGTTGGCCGAACCATCAACAAGGCCGATCAATTTTTAATTGGTGAAAAATGGAAAAATTTGGTTCTTCCAATATAGATAATTGGAGGAGGAGAATTTGAGGGTTATCATGTGGAGAACGATGGACATGGGGAGGGTACCATCGGGATTGATAGAAGAGGAGGCCATGAAGAACAATTAAAGAGATGAGTAGGGTTAGGAAGATAAGAATAGGATCAAGCTGGTATACCATGTGAATCGTATGAATGCTCTCTACTTTGAGAGAGATATGTACTTCTATATATATTGTTATGTTACATTCAAATAAAAGGAAACACAATAAATTACATAACAACTAATCAATACATTATAAACTGATGACTTAATTTGTGAGATTGCCTTGACGTAATCATTGGCTTAATTGTGGGATATTTGACTCTCTCAAAAACATTAAATAGATAACTCATCAAGATAATATTTAATTATTGTATTAACATGTAAATGAAATTAAATAAATGGACATAAAAGACTGTTCACGAACGAAACTTGTGTTTATGTTTGTAAACGAACTTTCCGCCTCATGGTTCACGATTAGATCACTTTTGTTTGCATGCCTATCAATATCAATAATTAGGGGTGTGCACGAAACCAAAAAACTGAATCAAAACGGAAATCCGAATTAGAAACTGAGGGTTCGGTTTTGGAATATAGTAAAAACCGAAATATTGGTTTTGGTTTGGTTTAGAGTTTTGTGGAAAACCGATAAAATCGAACCGAAATAGCAAAAAGAGAGAGAAAACCAACCGAACCTTAACCATTAAAACCGAACCTACCAATGACTAAATGTTATTGAATTTATGATTTTTTTTTAATTTTGAGTGTAAGTATATCTTTTATTAGCATTTAATATTATAGGCCCAAATGTTCAATATTCTATCAATCATATACTTTTTTCCCCAAGTATTATGCTCAATTTAAATGTCTTCGGTCAATTTTTTTGGCTCAATTAGAAAAACCGAAAAGATCTTAATCCAAAACCGATCCGAGGCTAAAAAACCGTAAACCAAAAACCAATAAAACAAAATCAAACGATTTTGAGGAATCAGAAACCGCAAATCTAGTTTTAGATTCGGTTTTAACCGAATATTACACACCAAACCGCACCACACACGCCCCTTCTTTAAATAGAAAAATTAATTATATAAAAGAAGGTTTTTACGGGGTTGGGGTCAAGGGTATTTTGCCGCGTAGGTCTATAGGCACTTGTTCCTTTTTCTTTCTTTTTCTCCTTGTAAAGCAAATAAATAAATCTAGAAAGAAAGAGCCGAAGCCGTGTCGAGGAGATCTGCAGTGCGCGCGCAAGGAGAGCCGAAGCACCGATGTGGCCGTCTATGAAGAGCAGCTTAATCAGATGCTTAAGGAATGGAAGATTGAACTTAATCAACCTTCACCTGCTTCCTCTCTGCACCAAAATGATCAATAATAATAATAATGATCAAAAGCTGTTCTATAACATTTAATATCATATAATTATTATTTTAATGTAATTCCAAAATGTTCATAGTAAAGTACCAAAAACTAAAATACTAGAATGTTCAAAATAATTAAACAAAAAGTTCGAAAGGTAATAAATAAGGTTTGAAATGATCGTTGTTCTTGATCCGTCATAAGTACCAGCAGAAGTGTTGTCAATTTCAAGAAGCAAGGGCTTTTAATAACTATGATAATGATGATGATGTTAAGTAGTGATGTGTTTGAGCAGGGTGGAAGTATGGATCCGTTTTCTCCGGATATAAGTAGGCTCTTGCAGTTATATGATGAGGAGGATGATGCAACTAGTGGATTAGCTGCACCGAAACCGGATCCTGATGCTCATAAAGCTAGTGAGAATGCAGTTTTTCATGTGGTGAGTGTATACTGTATACTTCTTGTAGTGTTCTAAAGCTAGTCAAAGTTAATGGTAACGCGCTTTTGCAGGATTTTGTTATTACTCAACCGTCTCAAGAACAGGGTTTCCAATTGGTTGATCAATGCAAAGGTTCTGCTTCTGGTGTTGACAACAACAATAACAATAACATGATGGGTCTTGTTGCGAATCAGATGGACTACTTTTCATTTGATTTAGCCCAAGATTTTGAGCCAAACTTTTTCAGCCCCAATGGGATACCTCAAATGACTGGGTTTGTGCCGACCATAAGCCCACCACCTTCTGCTTTCTTGGGCCCAAAGTGTGCTCTTTGGGACTGTCCGAGACCCGCACAAGGGTGGTGTTCTGATAGGCCCGTTGTTCAAGGGTGGTATCCTGATTATTGCAGCGGGTTGCATGCTGTAACTGCTCAAAATGAGGGTCATTTTGGGATGACACCTGTGTTAAGGCCTAAAGGTATTGAGTTGAAGGATTCTTTGCTGTTTGATGCGTTAAGTGCTAAATCACAGGGGAAAGATGTCGGTGTTCCTGAATGTGAAGGTGCTGCTACTGCTAAATCTCCGTGGAATGCACCTGGTTAGTTTGCTTCTTTTATCTGGTCAAACGGGCCAAAATGCAACGTTTGCCGTCTCTTTCTGTATTTATAATTTCAAGTACTTAGTTATAGTTATGCAAACAATCTTGTTACAAAATGGTTATATATTTTTAAATAAAGTTACTTAAGAGGTTGTATGCATTAAGAATAGGGTCACGTGGGTTACTTTTATAGCCCGTTTGACTTATTCTGCTTTTGACTTTCTGATTTGACCCATTTAAGATGAAGTCATAAAACACAACCCAAGGCGATCCATTTGTAAAGAAACAGCTTTAAATTACCATTTTTAGCTACTCTTTTGGTTTTCAAAATGGATTTGGTTTTACCATTTGGGCCTGCTTGATGACCTATTTCTCTTTTAGCTATTACTGATTGACCTGTCTGAGATAAACCACAACCCAGGTCGGCCATTTATAAGAAAACGGGTCAAAATTGTCATCTTTTTAACTACTCTTTTGGTTTTTGGTTTTCAAAATGGGTTCGGTTTTACCTAATTTTTCTTGTTAATTAATCATTAATTTATTATTACATATTTGAAACTAAAAATATAATTTTGACCTGTTTGAGATAAAGCACAACCTAAGTTGACCCATTCATTCATAAGGATTCAGTTCAAACTTTCTATATTTTAACTATTTTGGTTTTTAAAATGGGTTCATTTCGGTTTCGGTTTTGTTTTTTCGGTTATATCAATTGGGCTTGAAAATTTTGGGCCTATATCTATTTGGTAATTAATGATAATTGATTATTATATTTTTGAACTTAAAATTTTGGGCTGCACCATTTATTAGTTTCTTATAATGACTTAAAATCTGTGTTTTAGGTTGGTTTGGTTTTTCGTTGATGGCAAAAACGAAAGCGAACCAAAAACTCATTTCTCTAAAAAATTTAAACCAAATTGTCGGTTTTTCGTTGGTTCTTTTATTTTGGTTTGATGCAGTGATTTACACATTCTTCCTGTTTTTTTTCAGAGCTTTTTGATCTCTCGGTTTTCGAAGGCGAAACACTACGAGAGTGGTTATTTTTTGATAAGCCACGAAGGGCATTCGAGAGTGGAAACCGAAAACAAAGATCACTCCCGGATTACAACGGGCGCGGTTGGCATGAATCAAGAAAGCAAGTAATCAATGAATCTGGGTGGCTTAAACGGTCCTATTACATGGACCCTCAGCCCATGAAATTCCTCGAGTGGCGCCTTTACGAGTATGAAATCAGCAAATACGAAGCGTGCGCGTTATATAGACTCGAACTCAAACTGGTTGACGGTAAGAAAACACCGAAAGGAAAGATTGCAAACGACTCGGTTGCTGATCTTCAAAAGCAGATGGGAAGACTCACTGCTGAGTTTCAGTTGGAAAACAGTAATAATAATAAAAGAGCGGTCAAAGGAAGGGGAAAAGCCAACAATGGTGGTGAGGCTGTTTATCCCAGCTCGAACCCCACTGCAACAAATGGTGGTGTTGACTATGGGTCGAACGCAGCGTTTGACTATCTTGTTGAAGATCTTGGCGGTTACTACCTGACGTAACCGAGACGGTTATAAGAGGTAGGTTCAAGTGTTTTAACTAACCGGTGGTGGTGGTGGTGCCTTTTGTTTTCTTGGACCATCCTTTTTCTTATAATGATGGTGAACAACATTAATATCGTATCGATTGTTGCCATATTTAGGTTATATGATTATACCGAGTTATAAATCTCTGATTTTGATGCTAATCGACTATGAAGCATGTTGTCCGTGCCCGAATTAGCACCTCGTATGTAACTTGTGGTCAGTTGGTATATATGAATTGCTGTTGAATGCAAGTAAAATAATGGATATGAGGTATTATTATTATTATTATTATTATTATTATTATTATTATTATTATTATGGTTTTGAGGATTTTGATGTTCTCCAACTTATTAGTTGATGGTGACTCCTACTACTCTTTCTTCAAGTCCTTATGATCTAATAAGTAGAGGATCCATTGTGTAGTTTATTCAGTCAAAGATCTATTGTTTTAAGTCTTCACAACTGAGGCTGTGCTTATTACTTAAAAGTGAACTGGTCTTAATGAGATTCGCCCATCGATAATTTGAGACGACGATTCCTTTATGTGGTCTTCTTCCTATTCCATATTGATCCATAATACTTTTTTCTATTCTGTTTTGATCTGTAACAATTATATCATAGCCATTGTTTCTTATCGACAATGTGTTCGGGCAACAAAATTGATTGCCATCGTCGATGCTTATCACGCATTCGCCACAAGTATTATCAACAGTCAATAGAGGGCAACAAAAACAATGGCGTGCTCTTGTGGCTGGACAACATCACTGGAATTCACTATTGTGGGTACGATTGACCACAAACCGAGTATGAAATAATGATAAGGTCTGTCAACAACATTGGGTTATAGGAAGGAATTATTGTTTTTCAGAAGTGATTTACAGCAACAACAATTGATGGTCTTTACCAAGACAGAAAAAATTGAATAAACGATAATGGCGTTGAGGAAGGTACAAAGAGGAAAATGCATTAAGATGCTAGAAGTGGAGTTAATTAGACACCCCGTTGTGGCCAAGACTGCCATGGGCTTGTTAACTCCCTCAACAACGCGCCATTCAAAGCAACGGAAGTGCCAAGGGCTTGGGGGTAGCCCCATAACACCTAATAGAGAGACAAAAGATGAGGACCACCCCAACCAACCAATCACACTTTTTCTTAAAAAAATACTTTATTTATTTAGTAAAACAACAATGAGCTTGTTAAAAGGTAGACTAGTTAAAGTCCAGCTACCTATGTAGCAGTGACCTGCTAGTTAGCCCACACACGCAATCCTGAGACTCGGGGAACTACAAAAGAAGACCGTGTTACTGATTTTTTTTTATTGCTGGGGAAACACATGAAAAAATATGTCCCAAGTCAAGACATAATAACTTAATAAGTAGCAATATCAATGAAATTAATAGTGACATTGGAGAGAAACTAATATGAGTGTCAAATTCAAATTGGTTGACCAAGAGATTGTAAAAAAAGAATCAGTTTGTTTTATCAGTCGGAGATGGATGAAGAATATTTATAACAAATATGTGCCATGATTCTGATCTGACATGGCCTAAGGAAGTCCTTGGTGGTAGAAAAGGTGATAGGTCTTAGTCGTTTGATCCGTCTGTACAGACTGAGTTGCGGTACCATGGACATGGATCATTTGTTGGCAAACCAAGTTCTGATTTACTTGTCTTTCAAGTCGTTAATAATAATTAAGTTTCACTGTCATTTTCTTTATTCTTGCGGTTAAGAACCTTTAATGTGGGGAGTATTCCGTCTAGGAGGAGAATAGTAAGTATAAGCTTTAATATGTAATTGTTCTAATGTCAAGGTCTGTTGTGTAAGTGTTAATAACCAAGGATGCCCTTTAAAAATCGAATCCGACTGAGGTTACCAACATTGTCCCTATATTACCAATTGTAGAAACATAAAAATCCAATCTATTTAGCAACCAAATATGCTCGAAACCAAAGACGATACTGGACATTAACAAAGTAGTTTAATTTTTAATGTGAATTCGACTTACATTTAGTAATTAAGTCTCTACACTGGTTCACGGAATACAAAATCAGCGAAACATATTTCTCCAAGCATTCACACATCCAGTTTGTAATCAAGATCCCCCATTTCACATTCATCGATCCATTCACTATATCTGCATATTTCAACATTCCAACATAAGTACAACAACTGTGTGTAGCAAACTAAAAGAGGGAAGGAAGGGTGCAGAGTGTTGCACTTACATGTCGATTGGCTCAGTCAAAGCTGCAAGTCAAATTAAGATAAAGAAACAGTTAGTTACACCTAAAAGGTTCTAACAATATCATATTTACCACGCTAAAAAATGATATCAAACATGACTCAAAATTTCATATTTAACCATATCATTAACTAAGAATTACTTCAAACTCTCATAACCTAAATCCTTACATAACATACTGGTATTTATGTCAAAGATATGAAAACGGGTATGTAAAGATTTGTTTTTTTGTTACGAAAACATGATATTATTAACAGAGGTAAAACTACCCTAACCAAAAAACACAGTAGTACCTGTGACAGTAGTGCTACCTATCACTGAAATAAATAAATAAATAAGACAGTGTACTAACAGGGGAAAAAATACCCATTATGAACTTGCGGGTTGTTAGGATTCGTGTCTTAAAACTGATTATCTGATCCTTGCAACTGGTAGTCTTTCTTAATGTTTGAGTAAATAAATTCTACTTCCGACTATCTAATCATTTAAGAATCAGTAGTCAGTTTTGGATTATCAAGAATAAAATGAATACTTACATGCGGCGGCATTCAACACTGGTTGCAAAAGGGGCAACTAAATACAGTGTCAAGTTTGTCCATCCGCTTCTTAGGTGGCCTCGACTTTCTCTTACCCATAGTGCAATTAACGACCCTGAAACCAAAACCATCATCACCAAACAAAAATATATAGCAGCTATTTAATGAATTTGTTTCTTGAATGTAACTAAAAACTATGTTAAACTGCAGCTATTCATGCTTCCTCTTATCGCTAAACATCAAACACTACTCTTGGCTTATAAATAACAGGTTTGGGAGTTTGGAAAATTTATTCGAGTTTTTGATGTTTCCTCTCGATGCCCATATCTTGATCCTGAGCCTCTACCCGACTACAGAGCATTGCTTTACCACCAAGAATCCCGGAGCTGCATGTAACCCAACATTTGTAAAGGTAATAAGTGAATTATCATCTAAGATATGAGTATAATATGACCTTTGAAAATTAAACAATATGGGTTGTATTCATGTAAAATTAACATTTTTCCATAATGACGAAACGTCTATATTTAGATTAAAATTTGATTGGTCAAACAAAAGGTAAAAGTCTATATGGTGTGATAGTCTAACAAATAATATTTGGTTGAAAATGGTTATAAACTGCAGTTAACATTTTAAAAGAATGGTTTGAAACTATAAAACGAGACCTAACATGGTTTACAGCTGTTAGGTATTAAACAGAGTCGGTACGTAGCGAAAACACAAGCACACATGCACAAACAAAAGCAATAAATAAGAGACAGAAGATTTTACGTGGTTCAGTCAAGGCGACCTACGTCCACGGGCTGCAACTAGGGTATTTTGATTAAACACGGTACAAAGATTACTAGTCCATACTGTTAGGAATTTAATTTCATTCAAATTCTGGCAAAATTATTAAAAACGGGATTCGTTTAGATATTTAAAACACGCGATACGTTAAACGACTAACCGGAACCGGCCCCCATGGTGTCTCACCATCACCTCCATTTTTCTCCAATAAAACCCCACCAAATCAATCCTCCTAATCTGTAGTCGTCTAGAACATGTGATTTGTAACCACCCCATTACTCCATCTCTCACCCTATACAGTTACTCATCAAGCCTACACACACTCTCCCTCTCCTTTAAAAACTCAAGGCCAGACACCCCTTTCACACACACTCAAATTCAAAATTTATCAAACACACACATACTTACAAGTACCATGAAGAATTAATCAAGAGTAGAGAAAATCAAACAAGGTAGAAGGAAGATTAGGAAAGAAGAACATCACAATCACACTCATAACATCATCATTCTCATCCTCCAATCTTCAAAAACATAAGTAAGTATGGTTATAGATTGATTTCTAGGATTAAATACATTATATTTAAATGTTCTTCAGCTAGATTAAGCTTGAAAGATTGATTGCATGGATGATAATGCATTATGTATGATCCGTAGGTATGTATGTGTTGGTGGAAGGATTAAACCCACCTACACATGCATACATTCATCTTGAAGATCATACATTGATTACTAAGCTTGATTATAAGCATTGTTGGATTTCTTGTAAATTTGATATAAACTTGGATGAACTTGATGTTAGGAATTGATGATAGAATGGAACTGGGTTGATTATTGATCAACAGTTTGTTAATATGAACTTGAATCATTGAATAGTTGTTAGAGGAAAATGGGATATGAACTTGTTCATAATTGTAAATTTGGGATTTTTGGATTCTTGGATTAATTAAGGATTTGGATGGATTAATGAATCAAGGAAGTGACATGGAATAATAATATTGGAAATTAAGTAGGATATATGCTAGAAAACTCATAAAACCCATAACTAATCTTTGAAGATTGTTAAAAGTAACTAATTAATGAAACTTTATTTATTGAAAAGTTAAATTTTGGATTTTTATATGAATACTTGGCATGAATGTGTTCTATGTGTAATAAATTGTATCTTTGAATTAAGATAGGATGCATGATTGAAGTATAGAATAGTTTAGCATGTTGAACAAATTAACAACTAGTTACTAGAAATGGAAACTTTGTTACTTGATTAAAACTTGAATAGAAATATAGGATGCATGAAACTCTATCAAACTAGTTGAATGATTTGATTAAATGATTGATGATGATTAAATGATTTAGTTGAATGATGTGATTAAATGATAATAATAAAGATGAACACAAAAGTTAAAGAACATGATCTTTACTTATATGATCACATATGTTAGAATCTTCTAAAGTAGAATAAAAGAATATTGTTGTAAAGTGATGTTTTGGACTTATTAATATAAGTTAGAATCTGGACTTTTAGGACAAAATGACAATGTTGTTCAAATAAGAAATGGTAAGTTGATTTGTAACATTGTTAATAAACTCAAATATTAAGTTAGAAGCTTAAAAATTGGATTAATTGTGTCTTGTGAGATTATGTGGTTAAATTTGGAAGTTTGAATGAAATATGTGTTATAATATGTGTAATTAGTTCATAGGATGAATCGTGTAGGATTATTTGACTTGTTTGACTTATCGGTAACTTTAACGGTCGAAAAACCGGTTTTTAAACGTGAACCGACACGACTATTAGAGACTGTTTTAGAACAGTCCCTAGAGTTGTAAAATGCTCATATATAACATAAGTTAATATATGGGAAAAGGTAAAGATAACAAGACTTAGTCCTAAACGGTTCGTGTCGCGAAAACCGACATGAAAACGTTAAAAACTTGTTATTTTAAGAAAATATTAACGAAAATAAAAATAATATATTTTTTTAAAGTAACTTATAAAACTTGACTAATATATATGGAACAAGTATTTTTCAATATTAAACGTTACATTTTTAAACGAAAAACCAAATTGTTCGTTTTTAAACGCGAAACCGACAAAATTGACAAAACCCAACAAGATTTATGAAAATAATAGAATAATATTTTCTTAAAACTTTCCAGCAACTGAAACTTAGATATTTTAGTTGTATTTTAATTGTTTATTAATTTATTTAGATACTTAAACAATAGTTAACGAAAACTGAACTATACGTGTTTGTTAACTTAATATGAACTTATTTGCTTATGTGCTTGTGTGGACACTAGATTAGGATTAATAAAATTAAAATATATTTGTAAAAACTAAAATCAAGTTTTATTAACAAACACGTATACTAATATAAGACACGAGATTTTGGAAAGAAAAGCTTCGAACTGTGAGTTTCTCTATCGAACCCCCTCGATTTTAAATGGAATTGTTTTTATAAATGTGTTTGGGGGAAAAGCATATTCTTTATTTATATATTGATTTCATCAAGATTTTCTTTTAAAGTATTTTAATTTTACAAACCATGTCAAAAACGGGATGAGTCTAGTTGGCTAAATAACTGTTAACCCTAGGGGCACAAAAATATTGGTAGATCTATCGAGGTAACGCTCCCCTTTCCACTCGTGTTGGGTTAAAAGTGGGAATATTTTGAGTCTGGTACGTATCGTGTTATTAACTATGATAGTCATATGCATGTTGTATTCTTTGCTCGTCTACAACAACACGATTTGTTTAAGAAATAAAATGCTATTGTTTTGTGATATAATGGCGATAGATCATTATACACGAATTTTTATATGATTTGTTGTGATGTAATGAGGATAGATCATTACACAGGGGATTGATACATTTATATAATGACAAGAGATCATTATATGGATTATACACACACACACACATATGAACTATTTTGATTAAAAAGGGAAACTCACTAACACAATGTGCTGACAAACGATTTTTAATATGCTTTTCAGGTAAGATGGCTTCATGGTGACCAAGGGAAAGATTCGAGTCGTGTTTGAATACAGAGAAATAATCTGGGACAGGTAATAACCGTGTTTTTTATACACGTGTAAACTTTTATTTTTAATAATAATAAAGCTTATTTGAAAAGTCAAACTTTGTTTATTATTATATTATACTTTATTATGATTGGCTATCGGCAACTGTCACAACCCGAACAACTTGGTCAAAAGTATTCCGCTGCTTAAAATAAGATTTTCGGGGTGTGACACCAATTTTGGTAAGTAAGGGTAGTAGTAAACTCCCCCCTCTTTTGGGTATGTATGGTAGAACTTGAATGTTATTATGAATATTATGGTAATCAAATAGGTATTTATATACATTCATAACGTACCAAAACTAATATATTCTTTCTTTTTCTATAAATAAAAGAAACTATGGCACCAACAACAAGACAAACCGCCACAAACCAAGGAACCGGGTTACCAACTTCCCATGAGGAGTTAGCACGCTTAATCGCTCAGCATGTAAACACAGCACTCGATCAGCGTGAGGCTAACCATAGCCAAAACACCCGAAACACTAATAATAACAGAACCGAAGAAACTCTTAGAACCGAAACTCTAAACAAAAATCTATCAGGTAGCACTGTACACGGGTGCTCATACAAAACTTTTCAAGGTTGTGG
This sequence comes from Bidens hawaiensis, assembly GCF_021521415.1. NCBI lineage: Eukaryota > Viridiplantae > Streptophyta > Magnoliopsida > Asterales > Asteraceae > Bidens > Bidens hawaiensis. The sequence continues at coordinate 230,291 of NW_027493774.1, forward strand.
ACCGAAAGAATTTAATGGTGCCGAAGGACCTTTGGAAATTATCCAATGGATCGAGAAAATTGAATCCATCATGAAAATCAGTGATTCCACCCCTCTAAAAAGAATAAAATATGGGGTATGTTCATTTCGTGATGAGGCACTCGAGTGGCGGAACTCCATAATCCAAAATTTAGGAGAAGACACCGCTTAGCGTCTAATCTGGGAAGAATTGAAAGAGATGTTGCTAAAAGAATACTGTACTCGAAACGAACTCCAAAAGATCGAATATGAATTTTGGTAGTTAAAGATAGAGGGAGCCGACATCGGAGGTTATACCTCACGATTAAATGCATTAGCACGACCGGTACCGCGACTAGTCACACCCGAATATGCAAGAATCGAAAGGTACATTTGGGGCTTAGCCCCTGAGATCCGAGGGATGGTTACCTCATCCAAACCAACCACCATTTAATCAACCCGAGAACTAGCTAAATCCCTGACTGATGATGCAGTCTGAATGGTAATCCTGATGGACTTTGGAAAGAAAGTTGTTACCGCGGAGCCCGAACGAAAAGCAGCTACCGAGAACCAGAAACCCGGAGAGCTCAAACGGAAGTTGAATGGTAACTCAGGAGGCCAGCTCAGGAGAAACCAAGGTGCAGGAAGGATGTTTGATGCAAACACAAGAGGATCTGGAGGAAGCTCGAGACATGTGTCCCTTTGTAACAGATGTGGAAAAAGCCATGGTGGTGAATGCTAATGCTGGAAATGTAACCAATGCAACCGATTAGGCCATATGACTCACGATTGTCACACCAAAATCGCGACGTCTACTTCAGGAAACCAAAATCCCGAATGTTTTGAATGTCGTGTCATAGGGCATTTCAAGAGAGAATGCCCCAAACTCAAAGGTCAAAACTGTTAGGGCACAAAAATTTGACACTGTGGATACGTTATCATGGCATATGTTCTTGGATCCGTTATCCTTAGTTAGATCCCGTCAGGATCAATGATCCTCAGTACTTATTATTTACTAACGATTGTTTCCTGCGTATAACATTATATTTGATAGATGTAACGGCTAAGAGACCTGATCTACCCCCTATTTCGCAGCCTGAGTGATGGAGCACGTGGTCAAAGTGGATGTTACGTTTTTATTTAGATAATGATGAATTTTTAGGAAAATTAGTTATTATTTTTATTATTTGTAACTCCATTGAGTTATGATCAGTTAAGGCACACCTTATACATAACACACCAGCTACATTCGCAGAGAGGAGTTCAAAAAACACACACACACTTAGAACCTTGGTAAACACTTATCATAATCTCCAACCTTGTATTCTCATTTTCTTAATTAATAAACTGGGGATAGATGATTTGTCATCACCCGAGGGTTTTATGCCGGCGATCCTCTAAAGATCAAGGGCTTTTCCTCGTATAAATCTTTGTGTTCATTGACATATTACATATACAATCACAAACACCAAGTCCCACAATTACAAATTTGGTTACATTATACTTAGTTGATTTTTGACCAAAAAAATTTGGCGCCCACCGTGGGGCAATTGGTTCTATAATCCAGATTATTTCCTATCAAGTTTCAACCTTTTCGACCCATACCACTATCAATGGCCTCTTAACAAACCTCTACTTCAACCACCTTGCCATATTTGGTTTCTCTCTCATCAAGAGCTTCATTGCCGATGCCTCCTCCACTAGCAGAAGCACCAAGAATTACCGCTGCTGGAAACAAGACTCAAACTCCAATCTTCCAGAGCTCAAAAACCACTGCTGCCACTTCGGTGGTTAACTCTAACAATGATGTTTCTGCTATGTTTTCGCAGGTACAATCATATTTGGAGCAGCAAAGCAAGACTAACCAAAGGATGCTTCGAGAGATAGAAGATCTAAAGAAGACTAAGAGGCCAGCGGAGGATCATACTCCCCTGATGCCTAGGATGCTGGATTTTACGACTCCAGGATCCTTGGCTCAACTTGCTAAATGATCATTTATCCTTCAACCAGGGTCTATGGGTCAGCAGGCTCAGGGATCCTCGATTTTCCAGCAAGATATCCTTCAACCAGGGTCTATGGGTCAGCAGGCTCATGGATCCTCGATTTTTCAGCAAGGATCATCTATCTTTCAACCAGGGTCTATGGGTTAGCAGGCTCAGGGATCCTCAATTTTCCAGCAAGGATCATCCATCCTTTAACCAGGGTCCATGGGTCAGCAAGCTCAAGGATCCTCGTCCCTTCAACGAGGATCATCGATCCTTCAACCAGGATCCTCTGGGTTATATCACCAAGGATCCTATAACTTCCAGCCTCAAGGATCCTTCTTTCAAAATCAAGGATCCTCAAGACTTCAACATCAAAGGTCTTCAGAGGTCCATGAAGGAGACATCATCCCCATGCAGACCATTGCTTATAGTGGACCGACTCATGTAGCAGATGCTTCTTATCTAGGCTATTCTTCTGGGATGCCAACATTCAATCAACAAAGAGGTAACATCTATAATCACATATCCTTAGACACTAAATCTGGCTCCAAGCAGGATGCAGGTATCAATCAAGCTATGGCTAAGGAACTTCAGAAGCTTAAGGATATGATATCCAGCGTGCCAGGAGTGGTCCGTCCAATCCCTGAAATACCAGAAGGGAGCCATAAGCTGTCCAGATTTGCTCCACCAATATGTGATGCGGAGATCCCAAAACGCTTTCAAACCCCCAACATGAAGGTGTATGATGGGACCACTGATCTGGAAGAGCACGTGGCTTAGTATAGGGAAAGGATGGAGATCAATCCAATTCCTGAAAGACTCAAGGAAGCTTGTCTATGCAAGGGTTTCAGATCCACACTAACAGGATCTGCACTTAAATGGCTGGTAAGTCTTCCTCCCTATTCTATTACTTCCTTTTCACCCTTAGTTAATTTATTCAATAGCCAATTTTCTTGTAGTAGAAAATTCGAAAAATTAAATAGTGATTTATACAGAGTTGTCCAGCCTTATGATGAATCCCTAAGGGATTTTGTTACAAGGTTTGGCAGGGAAGCCCTAGAGATCCCTAATATTGATATGGCTACGGCTGTTGAAGCATTCAAGATGGGACTTCAAAGGGGCTCCCCATTTTATGACGATCTTGTGATGACTTCGTGCAGGACGTTAGATGAAGTGAGAAACAGAGCACTCAGATTCATAAGGCTAGAGGATAACAAGAAGATCCAATAATGGTTAGGAGTTCCAATGAAACAAGAGTCTCCTGACAAGAAACAAGTATCCTCATTCAGGAACAACAACTCGAAGCCTTACCCAAAATTCAACAATCAAAATGTCTAGGCAGTTGAAGAAGGAGATGATGATAATGAGGACTACCCAAGTATTTCCAAGTATTGCTTCTCTGTTTATACTCATGGCTTAATTTGTGCTATGAAAGATCTTGGAGAGAAAGTAAGGTGGCTTCGGAAAATTGAGAAGTCAACGACCTTCAAAGACAAATCCAAGTGGTGTTCATTCCATGAAGATTTTGGCCATTTGACTGATGACTGTATTGGTTTGAGAAGAGAAATTGGCTATCTTCTGAGCAAAGGCCACTTCAAGGAGCTCCTAGGAAGAAAAAAGTCAAGGATCCAGGATCCTGAAGATGCCCCGTAGAAAGCAACCCCGCCCCACCAGATGCACAAGTCATCAATTTCATCTCCGGTGGCTCGTGTATTTGTGGAACTTCCTTCTCCGTGGCTAAAAGGCATGCCAAAGAAACAAAGTTGGAGAATGGGGAGCCACCAGTCATATCCACCACCTTGACAACTGATAAAAAAATCTTCATTGATCAGGAGGATAAGACAAGCCTCCAGGATCCTCATCGCGATGGTTTTATTGTAGCTTTATTTATTGCTAACCATTATGTGCGCAGTATCCTAGTCGATGATGGAAGTTCAGTCAACATCAATCAAAACGCCGTACTCCAGAATATGAATATTCCGGACTCTGAAATCATCCCCCGAACATCCGTACTAGTTGGCTTCAGTGGTGAAACAAAGAAAACAATGGGGGACATCAAACTCCCAATATACATTGAAGGGTTAAACTCTTACCAAATATTTTGTTTCATTGATAATTTGTCTTGTTGCAACGTTATTCTTGGCATGCCATGGTTACACGGGATGAAGGCTGTAGCCTCTACCTATCACTAGTGTATCAAATTACCAACTCCTTGGGGGGAGTAGTAAGAATAGATGGTGACCAAGTGGACGCTTAGAATTATTATTCTTCGTCCATGAAGCCGACAGCTAAACAAACGATAACATAGCAACTACATCAACATCCTAGGAACAACTTGGAAGCTCGAGAACAAGACCTGAAAGAAGTATCCAGGATCCAGACGTAAAAGTTTTCCTAGGATCCAGTATCCCTAATGAGTTTGAGAAGGATATAGTATTCGTCCTCAAGCGACGAAAATCCACATTTTCCTTCAAGCACTCAGACATGACAGGTATTTCAAAAGAGGTAATTACTCATAAGTTAGGCCTTGAAAATTCCGTTAAACCCATCCATCAGAAGCGAAGGAAATTCGATCCTGAGAGGTACGCGATCATACAAGAAGAAGTTAAAAAACTTCTTAAGGCTGGTATGATCAGTGAGGTTAAGTATCCCCGATGGTTGGCTAATGTGGTTGTTGTTTCAAAAAAGAATGGAAAGTGGAGGCTATGTGTCGATTTCACAGATTTAACTAAGGCATGTCCCAAGGATCCTTTCCCATTACCACATATAGACTCTATGGTAGATGCAACAGCAGGACATGAAATGCTTACTTTTATGAATGCTTCCTATGGATTTCAACAAATTTAGATGGAACCATCTGATCAAGAAGACAACATTCATGACTCCTACTAGAATATATTGCTATATTGACATGCCATTTGGACTAAGAAATGCAGGTGCAACTTATCAACGCTTAGTCAACCTGATCTTTAAAGACCAGCTAGGGAAGACCATGGAAGTCTATATAGACGGCATGGTGGTCAAAACAAAGAAGGCTGAAGATCATCTTAAAGACTTGGAAGAAGCCTTAAATATCCTTGACCAATATAACATGAAACTCAATCCATCTAAATGCCATTTTGGTGTTAAGGCGAGAAAGTTCCTTGGTTATATGGTTACTAAGAGGGGTATAGAGGCTAGCCCGGAGCAAATAAAAGCCATCATCAACCTAAAGTCTCTCGTAAATGCAAAGGATGTACAAAGGTTGACTGAAAGAATCACAACCTTGAATAGGTTCATCTCTCGATCTTCGGAGAAGTGTAAGGATTTCTACGATATCCATAGAAATAATAAAAAGTTTGAATGGACGGAGAAACATGAGGCTGCGCTCCAAGCCTTGAATGATTACTTATCCTCAGCACCATCATTAATGAAGCTAGTAGACGGGGGACCCTTATCTTTGTACCTAGCTATCTCGGGAAATGCAGTAATTACTGTCCTTATAAAGGATCATGAGGGTTGATGACCGTCGTTTAATTCAATCAAAAGCAAGTAGGGTATCGTATCACGAGGATTATGTGGTCAATGTAATTCGTGTACATATTTAATATTATGAAGTGAATGGTTTTTAGTGCTGATCACACAAGCAATTGAATGAATTTAGAGAACTAAGCAACAAGCAAGTAAACGAGTTTTAAGCAGTTAACAAAGCAAATCACACCCGGGAATTCAAGTAAGCAACTTACAGTTATCTCATGCAACCAAACAGATTAATTATTAACGATTAACTAAAGACTGATCAATCAGACAAAACCTTAGACATCAACAATCACTTTACACACGGCACTGGTTATCAAACAGTCCTTGCCAGTGTGACTCAGTTAAGGGCAATCGTATGTTTTATCGTATTCAATCTAACCAAACACTCATATGATTAATTATCTAGCAACTGGTAACAGATCGTTCAGACCAACAAAAACCTAAACCGACCGAACACACAGAAATAACAAACATCAATAATCGTATATCAATCATTAATAATAATACAATAATATTCTTAGTCACATGAGAAAAACTGTAAAGATTACAAACTATACATCCCTGGTGCGATTCTAAGAGATTAGCCGAGCCTTGACATCATTGAATCTTCAATACGGATGATATGTATCATGTATAGGGTCTTGGCACAAGCTGTGGTGGTGAAATCGCCTTCTTGAACTGCTGGAATCACCTCTTGTTCTTCAAAACGGAGTTAGGGTTATTTTTTAATGAAGAATGAGATATAACCTAAAATTCCCGTCTGCAACCCCCATCGCGATACGCGATGGGGGTCTTCAATGGTCCGTCGCGTATCGCGAAGGACCAAAAAGTAAACTCTTATTTAAGGCCCATCGCGATACGCGATGGGTCCTCAAGCAAGCCCTTCGCGTATCGCGATGGGTCTTGTCACTAGCAAACTTCATTAAACTTCCTCGTTTCGCGTGCTGGACATCTCGGGTCTTCATACCATGTCACAACAGGTCCAAATTGAGTACTTTAACATCTGTTACCTGAAATCCAATAATATATGTATGAAGTATCGAAAGTTCTAGAATAAACGATTAAAACTAAATAATAAACAAAATACAAATTAACCGACCATCATATTCCTACACTTATCTTTTGCTTGCCCTCAAGCAAACTTTAAAGCAAACATGAACCTCCATCATAGGTATGTAGATTATCTCCATTAATACTACTAAGGTTTAAGGTCATACCCAGTTTCCCAGACTGACACTTTTTTATAGATTGACATATCACAAATAAGGTTAAGTGCTATAATAAAAACAATAGAGCCGCCCAGACAAGTGTACTTTGTTTCCGTTTAAGGCACACATGCTCATACCCCTTATAATATAACATCTCTCCGCTTGGTTTAATATATGGACTAGCAAAAGATGTGCCAGTATATCTCTCTGCCCTCAAATACCAAGTATGAGTTACAACTTAGTAAGCTTGCAGGCCAGTCTTATCTCCACCCATTACCCACCGGTTGCATAAATACTTGGACTAAGGTTTTGCTGAGGCTTAGGTTGGGTGCGGAATAGGCATATTTAGTGACTAAGGTGGTTGAAACCCAGTTTACAAATACACAAACAACTAATCATATATAAACAGACTGCTAATTACATAACTGAATAAGAACTGACTTTCTTTTTGGCTTTTTGCTGAATTTTCAATTTTTTTTTGCTTTTTTTTTTGTTTTTTTTTTGAACTGATAAACAATACACTGAAACAAATATATACAACTCGCACATTCACATATTTACAACTCAACCAAGACATACTTACATTGTGTACTATGCTCAACAACTGACTATATACAAATTGATAACGAACTGGATTTCATCGCACATGGTTAAAATAAAATGAAGGCCAAGGCTGAAATGGTGTGTAATGTTCAGTTTAGTAAACGAAAAGGAATATGGTCCAAACGAGCTCTTAGGGGGATAATGTCGGGTAAGGAAATTTATTTCTTGGGGGAAAAGTGTATATAAGGGTTTTCTAAAGTCCTAATCTCCATACAGGTGATGGTATTAAGATCTCGATAAGCATGTGACAAGCAAGTTCTAACTCTGTAAAACATACTGGTTTCCCTCAATCAATGGTGTAAGACATGTTTTATATCTATTATATAATATGTGTATTAAGTATAGGGGGCCATCTCACAACATGTCTGGAATAATGGGCTGCCGATATGAAACATGTATACCCGTCCCCTTGACTTGTTATCCCCACCTAAACGACCCCATTTTCAACTTCTCTTTTTTGAAAATATTTATGAGTAAGACTATCAAGAAGCTGAAAAACCAACCATGACCAGAAACCTATAACTTGGCATTAATGACAATAATTAGCAGTTAACAACTTTGGTTTCTGAACACTCTTCGAGGTACCATCGGGTTAAAAATTTTCAAATTTTCCCCGTCCCCACACTTGAGGTTTACATTGTCCTCAATGTAAGAATGTGACACCCGGTAATCTCCCAACCCTATAAACTAGTAATCAACCTAATAATTAGGTGATTGTGAATATTATGCGCGCTAAATTAGAATCAGCGCGGGCACGTTATGTGCGCCCTGCGCGAGCGCGCTATGTTAGAGTCAGCGCGGGGCACGTTATGTGCGCCCTGCGCGAGCGCGCTATGTTAGAATCAGCGCGGGCACGTTATGTGCGCCCTGCGCGAGCGCGCTATGTTAGAGTCAGCGCGGGGCACGTTATGTGCGCCCTGCGCGAGCGCGCTATGTTAGAATCAGCGCGGGCAATTGTTATGTACGCCCTGCGCGAGCGCGCGATTTAAGAACCAGCGTGGGCATATGTTATGTGCGCCATGCGCGAATGTTTTGGCTTTATGTTTTCATGTAACTTAACTTTATGTTGTCTGATGGGTTGACCGTCCCGCATGATGCTAAGGCGGGTGCATCCTAAATCGTTTATGCGCGTGCGGAAGGAGAACCAACCTCCCCGCATTGCGGGAACATTGAGAGTTAGTTTGTCTGAAGCTCCAAGATGGAATTGACTTCAACATAACTGATCACTATGTTGAAATACCAAGACCACCTGGAGAATCTACAAATGAAACTCAATGTCCCTGACTGCGAGAAGGTTACGTACCTACCCGCAGCAAAGAAATGTCCTTCACGCAGAAAGCTATGCGCACAAAGCTATACGCGCAGAACACTTAGCCTAATCTCCAGATATATGGGGATTATTCCCGCCCAAAAAGGAAACAGTTGCGTGTTTCAGAGATTTCTACTTTTTAACTGTACACTGACAAAAGCACCTGAAAAAACATACTGTAACATGAAAAGTCAACTGTCAGCCACCCTACTCTCACCAACCACAGACCTGCATGTCCTGTCCAAATCAAATCAGAATCTTTTATCCACTCCTCCACTTTTAAATAAATAATAATAATTTCCATACTTTATCATCATTACACCTAGATATGAAAAGATTACAACCCCCTAAAGCAAGGGATTGTGTTCCCTAAATCTTGCCTATAAATATGTAACCCAAATTATCACCCAAACACACTTCAAACTTCTCTCTTAAAACTGCAAATTGCACTAATCATCGTCCAAGCATCCGTTTGATTTTCAATTCCGTTCCTGTTACTAGGTAAGCCGAGATTATGACCCTGAGATCTACTTTCCAACCCTTATATTCTCTTATTTCTTGATCTTAATATATATACTTGTTATTTAATCGTATTCTAGACCTTCAATTCCGAGGCCAACACCAAGAAAACCCGAATCTCGATTAATCCCTTAACAAGAACCACAGGTGAGTCTCACAGCCCCTATTTTCACTGTTTTCACTATTTTTAAACTGTTTTCGGGGCGAGGGACACGTACCGAAATAATGTTTTATCATGGTATACTTACAAGCTATGCAAGCGATTATGTGTTTAAATTATGTTTCATGATGAGCAATGCAAGCGGTTATCTATGGTTTTCGATGTTAGTGCACCAGATTCGAGTAAGTGATCACTTTACCATTGGAACTCTAAGGGTAGGGACTGCTGGTTTGATCCGCCCACTCGTAGGGGTCGCACCTCTTACACAGACGAGTGCCTAGCATGTCACGGGGCAGTACTATGGGATTGAGCCCGCTCGTAGAGGTCGCTCCTCTTACGCAGACGAGCGCCTTGTTTTCCGGCACAACGTCCGCGCGTAACCCGCGGGACGGTATTATTCGCTCGTAGTGGCAGCGCCACTTACACAGACGAGCACGGTTCTCAGAAATGTTCGCGCGTAACCCGCGGGACGGATTTATCAAAGGAAACGTTATCAGGACTATGTTTTACTAAGCATGTGTTTCAATGATGCTATCAGAATTATGTTTTAGAATGATTTTTATCAAGACTATGATGCAATACGATTTATCAAGTTACTAAAACTTGTGAACTCACTCAGTTTATACTGATTCAAATGTTTTACGTGTCTTTCAGGAGATAACTAGGTAGCGCATGGAGTCACACTTAGAGCACCTCACGCTGAACATCTAAAACTAGCTTTTTGGAAGATTTTAGTTCTATCCCTTCGATGCGCGCGGTTGTTCCCGCCACGCAAAGGGGATATGGCGTGGAAATCTTCAACAGTTTTTATACTTGGATGTTTTTATGTAATCTTTAAACAATGTAATGTATTTGTATTAAACATTTCATGCGCAATGAAAATCTTACTTTGAATGTTTGCAATGGCCCGTGCTTAATTATCAATCCCCACTCGCGCGCGCCCGGCTGTTTCCGCCGTTCAGGGCCGGGTGTGACAGATTGGTATCAGAGCACTGGTTATAGCGAACTAGGAAAAGAAGTTTTAACCTAGACTATAACCGTCGGGGAATTGCATGAAGTATTTTTCAAGGAAAATATTTTCAAAAGGAAAACCACACACACTTAGGAACACGGGTCACACAATGTCTAGTGAACATTAAGGATAAAAACACTATGTGCTCATGGTACATGCGCTAAGTTTGTTATATTTTCTCTTTTTTTTTAAGAACAAGAATGCCTCCAACCAGAACCAAGGGAATTACCATGACACCCGAGGAACTCGCGGAAATAATCGCGCAGGCGATCGCGACACATGAGGCCAGCAAGGCCGAATCTAGTCAGGGTCGTCAGAACGAGACCCCAGAACCCGAATCAGGAGCCTTGGACAAAGGGTGCTCCTATAAGACATTTATGGCCTGTAGGCCTTGGCCATTCAGGGGTACCGAAGGGGCCATCGGGCTCTACAACTGGATTGACAAGATGGAGACAGTTCTCTCCATTAGCAGATGTAGTGAGAACCAGAAGGTCCTTTACGCGACCTGCATGTTCCAAGAAGCAGCTTCGTCTTGGTGGAAGCTTCAAGTGAAGACTTTGGGGCGAGAAGTTGCTCTTCACAAGACCTGGGAGGAACTGAAGGAAATGTTGATGAGAAAGTTCTGCTCTCGCGCAGAAATTCAGAGTCTGCAACAGGAATTCTGGAACCACACCATGATAGGAACGGATATCGACGCCTACAACAACCGGTTCAACGAGCTTTGCCAGTTGGTGCCAGACATGGCAAACACGGAGGAAAAGAAGATCGAGAGGTATATCTTTGGGTTACCTCCTGTTGTTAGGGTTCCGCTCAACGCCGCAGCGCCCCCAACCTTTGATGAGGCGGTAGCGCGGGCCATCACCCTTACAAGGGATACGGTCCGTGCGGGTATGTTGACTACGCGCGGAAACGAGCAGCGAACCTCTGACTCCAAGAGGAAATGGAACTCTCACCACCGAGGGTCCGACTCCAAGCAGCCACCGTTCAAGAAGCAGGAAAGCGCAAGGGTTTACGCGATCCAAGCCGCGGAGCCATCAAGGAAAGGATACAGCGGGCCTTACCCATGGTGCAACAAATGCAAGTTTCACCATGAGGGTGAATGCGCGAGCGTCATGTGCGCCAAATGTAACAGGCCAGGGCACAAGACGGTGAATTGCCGTGCTAAGGAAGCTGGAGCCAGTGACAACTGCTACGCATGCGGGAAACCAGGGCATTTCAGTCGGGATTGCCCACAAAAGGGAAACCAAGCTCGCGGGAGAGCTTTTGTGATCGGCGCAGGCGAAGCAAAAGAAGAGCCGAATGTGGTAACCAGTACGTTTTTACTTAACGGCCATTTTGCATCTGTCTTATTTGATACTGGCGCTGACCTAAGTTTTATATCCGCTGAGTTTAAAGACTCCCTAGGCTTAGCAACCAGTAGGCTAGACATACCTTATACTATAGAACTAGCCAATGGTAGGCAGTTATGCGCGAACGAAAGAACTGAACAATGTGTAATAGTCATGGGAGGTCACGGGTTCAATATTAACTTGTTGCCAATAGACTTGGGAAGTTTTGACATTGTGGTAGGTATGGATTGGTTAGTCGAGAACCACGCGGAGGTTATTTGCCATGAGAAGCAGGTTCAGATCCCACTGTTGAACGAAGAAACCTTGGTGATTCAAGGGGAAAGAAGGGGAGTTGCGACGAAACTGATTTCATGCCTAAAGGCGCGCAAGTGCCTAAGGAAAGGGTGCTACGTCTTCCTGGCGCATGTAGTAGAGAAGGAAGGAGATGAGCGAAGAATTGAAGACTTACCAGTAGTGCGCGAATTTCCAGAAGTTTTTCCTGAAGATTTGCCCGGATTACCGCCGCCGCGACAAGTCGAATTTCGTATTGATTTAGTCCCAGGAGCTGCGCCAGTAGCTCGAGCGCCTTATCGATTAGCTCCATCTGAGATGCAAGAGCTATCCAATCAGCTACAGGAACTATTGGATAAGGGTTTCATACGCCCAAGCTTCTCACCTTGGGGAGCTCCGGTACTGTTTGTAAAGAAGAAGGATGGTTCCTTCCGGATGTGTATTGACTACAGGGAGCTGAACAAGCTGACAGTCAAGAATCGGTACCCCTTACCGAGGATTGACGACTTATTTGACCAGTTGCAGGGATCCAGTTATTATTCGAAGATAGATCTACGGTCAGGATACCACCAACTTAGGGTCCATGAGGAAGATGTGCCGAAAACAGCCTTCCGAACTAGATACGGCCATTATGAGTTCTTAGTGATGCCTTTCGGGCTAACTAATGCGCCGGCTGTATTCATGGATCTGATGAACCGCGTGTGCAAACCATACTTGGATAAGTTTGTGATTGTATTTATAGATGACATTCTGATTTACTCTCGGACCAAGGCCGAGCATGAGCGACACCTGAGATTGATTTTGGAATTGTTGAGGAAGGAAAAGTTGTACGCGAAGTTTTCCAAGTGTGAGTTTTGGCTTAGAGAAGTTCACTTTCTCGGTCACGTTGTAAACGAGAAAGGAATACACGTTGATCCTTCCAAAGTCAAGGCCATCGAAAACTGGGAAGCGCCAAAAACCCCAACTGAGGTGAGGCAATTCCTAGGACTAGCTGGCTACTATCGACGCTTCATTGAGAACTTCTCCAAAATAGCTCTACCTCTGACCGCGCTAACTCAGAAAGACAAGAAGTTTGTTTGGGGCGAAAATCAGGAAGCGGCATTTAAAATGTTGAAACAGAAGTTATGTAGTGCGCCAATTTTGTCTCTGCCCGAGGGGACAGATGACATCGTCGTTTACTGCGACGCTTCACATCAGGGACTCGGATGTGTCCTTATGCAGCGAGACAAAGTCATAGCGTATGCCTCGCGCCAACTCAAGGCCAATGAAAAGAACTACACAACGCATGATCTGGAACTTGGAGCGGTTGTCTTCGCGTTAAAGATTTGGCGCCATTACCTCTATGGTACAAAGTGTATAATCTTTACGGATCACAAGAGCCTTCAACATATATTTGATCAAAAGGATTTAAACATGAGGCAACGAAGATGGGTGGAGTTGTTGAATGATTATGATTGTGAAATTAAGTACCACCCTGGAAAGGCGAACGTGGTAGCAGACGCGCTAAGTAGGAAGGAGCGAATAAAAACGCTACGAGTCAAGGCTCTAAGGTTGACCATTCGCGCAGATCTCTCTACCCGCATCAGAGACGCTCAGCAAAAAGCCTTGAAACCAGAGTTTGTTAAAAACGAATCCCTTGGGGGTATGATTAAGAATTTGGAGATCAAGGAAAACGACACTCGATATTTTGCTAACCGCATATGGGTCCCTCTCAAGGGAGGATTGCGCGAGCAAGTATTAAACGAAGCTCACAAGACGCGGTATTCCGTACATCCTGGCGCAGACAAGATGTACCAAGATGTTAAAGTGCTGTATTGGTGGCCCAATCTTAAAGGCGCCATCGCGACGTATGTCAGTAAGTGCCTAACGTGTTCGAAGGTAAAGGCTGAATACCAGAAGCCGTCGGGGTTACTTCAGCAGCCAGAAATTCCCATGTGGAAGTGGGAACAAATCTCTATGGACTTCATCACCAAACTGCCAAGGACACCTGGGGGTTACGACACGATCTGGGTTATTGTAGATCGGCTAACTAAGTCAGCGCACTTCCTGCCGATCAAGGAAACCGATAAGATGGAAAAGTTAGCCCGATTGTATATTCGAGAAGTAGTTTCAAAACATGGAGTCCCAGTGTCCATCATTTCTGATAGAGATAGTCGGTTCACCTCAAGATTTTGGAGATCGTTACAAAGGGCTTTAGGTACTCGTCTTGACATGAGTACGGCATATCATCCCCAAACGGATGGACAAAGCGAGCGAACAATCCAGACGTTGGAAGATATGCTGCGCGCGTGCGCAATCGATTTCGGAGGTAGCTGGGATACTCATCTCCCATTGGTTGAATTTTCTTACAACAACAGTTATCACACAAGCCTCAAGGCTGCGCCGTTTGAAGCTTTGTATGGGCGCAAGTGTAGATCCCCACTGTGCTGGGCTGAAGTGGATGACAAGCAAATGACTGGTCCAGAATTGATCCAAGAAACAACAGACAAGATTTTTCAGATACGGGATCGCCTTAAGACAGCGCGCGACAGACAGAAGAGCTACGCAGATGTGCGAAGGAAACCGTTGGAGTTTCAAGTAGGGGATAGAATACTTTTGAAAGTCTCTCCATGGAAAGGAGTCCCCCGTTTTGGCAAGCGAGGAAAGTTGAATCCGCGCTACATTGGACCATTCGAGATCCTGGAAAGGATCGGTCCGGTTGCTTATAAACTCCGTTTACCCGCCGAACTCAGTGGAGTTCATGATACGTTTCATGTGTCCAACCTCAAAAAGTGTTTATCTGACGAAACGTTGATTTTACCGTTGGAAGAGATTCACATCGACAAACAACTGCACTTCGTAGAAGAACCTATAGCAGTAACCGATTGGAAAGAACAAAAGTTACGCAGAAGCAGAATCAAGTTAGTAAAGGTTCAATGGAACTCAAGGCGTGGGCCTGAATTCACTTGGGAAAGTGAAGATCAAATACGCAAGAAATACCCACACCTCTTTCAGAGCATGGCTTCTGCCAGCGACGTCTCCTAAATTTCGGGACGAAATTCTCTTAACAGGGGGAAATGTGACACCCGGTAATCTCCCAACCCTATAAACTAGTAATCAACCTAATAATTAGGTGATTGTGAATATTATGCGTGCTAAATTAGAATCAGCGCGGGCACGTTATGTGCGCCCTGCGCGAGCGCGCTATGTTAGAGTCAGCGCGGGGCACGTTATGTCCGCCCTGCGCGAGCGCCCTATGTTAGAATCAGCGCGGGCACGTTATGTGCGCCCTGCGCGAGCGCGCTATGTTAGAGTCAGCGCGGGGCACGTTATGTGCGCCCTGCGCGAGCGCGCTATTTTAGAATCAGCGCGGGCAATTGTTATGTACGCCCTGCGCGAGCGCGCGATTTAAGAACCAGCGTGGGCATATGTTATGTGCGCCATGCGCGAATGTTTTGGCTTTATGTTTTCATGTAACTTAACTTTATGTTGTCTGATGGGTTGACCGTCCCGCATGATGCTAAGGCGGGTGCATCCTAAATCGTTTATGCGCGTGCGGAAGGAGAACCAACCTCCCCGCATGGCGGGAACATTGAGAGTTAGTTTGTCTGAAGCTCCAAGATGGAATTGACTTCAACATAACTGATCACTATGTTGAAATACCAAGACCACCTGGAGAATCTACAAATGAAACTCAATGTCCCTGACTGCGAGAAGGTTACGTACCTACCCGCAGCAAAGAAATGTCCTTCACGCAGAAAGCTATGCGCACAAAGCTATACGCGCAGAACACTTAGCCTAATCTCCAGATATAAGGGGATTATTCCCGCCCAAAAAGGAAACAGTTGCGTGTTTCAGAGATTTCTACTTTTTAACTGTACACTGACAAAAGCACCTGAAAAAGCATACTGTAACATGAAAAGTCAACTGTCAGCCACCCTACTCTCACCAACCACAGACCTGCATGTCCTGTCCAAATCAAATCAGAATCTTTTATCCACTCCTCCACTTTTAAATAAATAATAATAATTTCCATACTTTATCATCATTACACCTAGATATGAAAAGATTACAACCCCCTAAAGCAAGGGATTGTGTTCCCTAAATCTTGCCTATAAATATGTAACCCAAATTATCACCCAAACACACTTCAAACTTCTCTCTTAAAACTGCAAATTGCACTAATCATCGTCCAAGCATCCGTTTGATTTTCAATTCCGTTCCTGTTACTAGGTAAGCCGATATTATAACCCTGAGATCTACTTTCCAACCCTTATATTCTCTTATTTCTTGATCTTAATATATATACTTGTTATTTAATCGTATTCTAGACCTTCAATTCCGAGGCCAACACCAAGAAAACCCGAATCTCGATTAATCCCTTAACAAGAACCACAGGTGAGTCTCACAGCCCCTATTTTCACTGTTTTCACTATTTTTAAACTGTTTTCGGGGCGAGGGACACGTACTGAAATAATGTTTTATCATGGTATACTTACAAGCTATGCAAGCGATTATGTGTTTAAATTATGTTTCATGATGAGCAATGCAAGCGGTTATCTATGGTTTTCGATGTTAGTGCACCAGATTCGAGTAAGTGATCACTTTACCATTGGAACTCTAAGGGTAGGGACTGCTGGTTTGATCCGCCCACTCGTAGGGGTCGCACCTCTTACACAGACGAGTGCCTAGCATGTCACGGGGCAGTACTATGGGATTGAGCCCGCTCGTAGAGGTCGCTCCTCTTACGCAGACGAGCGCCTTGTTTTCCGGCACAACGTCCGCGCGTAACCCGCGGGACGGTATTATTCGCTCGTAGTGGCAGCGCCACTTACACAGACGAGCACGGTTCTCAGAAATGTTCGCGCGTAACCCGCGGGACGGATTTATCAAAGGAAACGTTATCAGGACTATGTTTTACTAAGCATGTGTTTCAATGATGCTATCAGAATTATGTTTTAGAATGATTTTTATCAAGACTATGATGCAATACGATTTATCAAGTTACTAAAACTTGTGAACTCACTCAGTTTATACTGATTCAAATGTTTTACGTGTCTTTCAGGAGATAACTAGGTAGCGCATGGAGTCACACTTAGAGCACCTCACGCTGAACATCTAAAACTAGCTTTTTGGAAGATTTTAGTTCTATCCCTTCGATGCGCGCGGTTGTTCCCGCCACGCAAAGGGGATATGGCGTGGAAATCTTCAACAGTTTTTATACTTGGATGTTTTTATGTAATCTTTAAACAATGTAATGTATTTGTATTAAACATTTCATGCGCAATGAAAATCTTACTTTGAATGTTTGCAATGGCCCGTGCTTAATTATCAATCCCCACTCGCGCGCGCCCGGCTGTTTCTGCCGTTCAGGGCCGGGTGTGACAAAGAATACTTAAACATTGTCCTCAAAGTTAAAATAATCAAAAACCCAATTTAAACTAAATAGTTAGAGCAAGTAGGGTATCGTATCAAAAGGAGTATGTGGTCAATGTAATTCGAGTACATATTTAATATTATGAAGTGAATGGTTTTTAGTGCTGATCACACAAGCAATTGAATGAATTTAGAGAACTAAGCAACAAGCAAGTAAACGAGTTTTAAGCAGTTAACACAGCAAATCACACCCGGGACTTCAAGTAAGCAACTTACAGTTATCTTATGCAACCTAACATATTAATTATTAACGATTAACTAAAGACTGATCAATCAGACAAAACCTTAGACATCAACAATCACTTTACACACGGCACTGGTTATCAAACAGTCCTTGCCAGTGTGACTCAGTTAAGGGCAATCATATGTTTTATCGTATTCAATCTAACCAAACAGTCATATGATTAATTATCTAGCAATTGGTAATAGATCGTTCAGACCAACGTAAACCTAAACCGACCGAACACACATAAATACCAAACATCAATAATCATATATCAATAATCAATAATAATACAATAATATTCTTAGTCACATAAGAAAAACTGTAAAGATTACAAACTATACATCCCGGGTGCGATTCTAAGAGATTTGCCGAGCCTTGACATCATTGAATCTTCAATATGGATGACATGTATCATGTATAGGGTCTTGGCACAAGCTCTGGTGGTGAAATCGCCTTCTTCAACTGTTGGAATTGCCTTTTGTTCTTCAAAACGGAGTTAGGGTTTTTTTTATGAAGAATGAGATATAACTTAAAATTCCCGTCTGAAACCCCCATCGCGATACGCGATGGGTCTTAAATGGTCCATCGCGTATCGCGATGGACCAAAAGTCAACTCTTAGTTAAGGCCCATCGCGATACACGATGGGTCCTTAAGCAAGCCCATCGCGTATCGCGATGGGTCTTGTCACCAGCAAACTTCATTAAACTTCCTCGTTTCGCGTGCTGCACATCTCGGGTCTTCATGCCATGTCACAAAAGGTCCAAATTGAGTACTTTAACATCTGTGACCTGAAATCCAATAATACATGTATGAAGTATCGAAAGTTCTAAAATAAACGATTAAAACTAAATACTAAACAAACTAAAACATATACAAATTAACCGACCATGAAGGGTGAACAACATCCTGTTTATTATGTAAGTAAAAGTCCTCTAGATGCTGAAGCCAGGTATTCTCATTTAGAAAAATTAATCCTTGCACTTACTATGGCTTCTACTAAATTAAGGCATTACTTTGAAACTCATTCTATAACTATGAAAACAAGCTATCCTATCAAGAATGTTCTTAGAGAACCAGAGATGCCAGGTAGGATGGCTAAATGGGCTGTAAAGCTAAATGTATACGATATCAATACGAGCCAAGGACTGCTATAAAGTCTCAAGCATTAGCTGACTTTTTGGCTGATTTCAGCAGTGATCTACAAAAGGAAGCTGACTTGGAGGTTCAACATTTAAAAGAAACCAAGGATCCTTGGATCTTGTTCACAGATGGAGCATCCAACATCACAGGAACAGGATTAGATATCCTATTGAAATCGCCATAGGGGGACATAATACCATAGTGTATAGCATATGAGTTCCAAGCCAAGAATAATGATGCAGAGTATGAAGCTCTAATCTCAGGTTTGCAATTAGCTAAACATATGAGGATCATGTATCTTCAAGTGTATATAGATTCGTTATTGATAGCTAACCACTTTAATGTCTCATATGTTGTTAAAGGTGAAAAACTATCAAATATCTAGATATTGTTAAAGAACTGTCAAAGTTCTTCGATTCTTTTAGTGTTACACAGGTACCAAGGGAAAAAAATGCTGGGGCAGATCCCTTGGCAAATCTAGCTTCATCTTTGAAGATCCCGGAAGCTACCAAAATTCCAATCATCCATATTGTTGAGCCACAAATAATAAGTATTGAGGATATATTATTCTTGATGATGAATCTGGATCAGTTATCTTTTTGAAGAGCTCCAGGGTTATGTCAAGATCAAGGATCCTCGGTACTTGGTACTCTTAACGGTTGTTTCTTGTATGTAGGTTGATATTTAACAAATGCAACGGCTCCAAGACCTAGTCCACCACCTATTTCGCTACTAGACTTCTTAAGCACGTGGTAAAATGGCACGAAGGAAGTGAGTGGGAAGATGGAGGATTAGTAGGAGAAATTAGTTAGTTGTTATTATCGTTAAATACCGAGTTATGATCAAAGTTAGGTCACTTCACATATGCACGCATTCGTTTTATTCATTGCTGACATTCGCAAACACTCTGTCAAGAACACTCATAGAAAATCACATACACTTGGATATTTGTAATCTTTGATCATAAACTCCACCATTTGTAACCCGATTTTTTACATTAACAAAGTGGTGATAGACGATTTATCATCACCCGGGGTTTTTTTTACCATTGATATGATCAAGATCAAAGGTTTTTTTCCTCGAAACAAATCACGATGTTCATCCTTATTTTATTTACACACTCGTTATTATCATTATAACACTTGAACTCACCAAACGAATTTGGTCACATTATCCTTAATTATTTTTTACCAAAACAATTTGGCGCCCACCGTGGGGCATTTGTTGCTATAAACCGTATTATTTCCTATCAATATTCAACCTTTCATACCCATATCACTATCAATGGTCTCTCAACAATCTTCTGCTTCATCCACCATGCCTTCATGAT
Organism: Bidens hawaiensis; assembly: GCF_021521415.1. Taxonomy (NCBI): domain Eukaryota; kingdom Viridiplantae; phylum Streptophyta; class Magnoliopsida; order Asterales; family Asteraceae; genus Bidens; species Bidens hawaiensis. Next base: position 250,334 of record NW_027493774.1, read on the forward strand.
GTGCAAAACGGTCTATTAAAAATATAACCTAACCTAGACACTCTAGTTTTAAATTTATAAATGTAGACTATCCTAATGCTAGACCACAAGACAAGCAAGTGTACCTATCAACTGTAGTTAGCCTAATGAAGTCCGGATATCGAACCCACAGGACACTAGCGACACCTAAACTAGACTCTGACTAATAACTTAATTAAATTGATTTTATTGCTTTTCTTATTAAATATAAAATAAATAGTACTTACTCTAAAAATAGACACGGACAAATTGGACTGGAACTCAAATAGGGGAAACAACTACCTAAGAAATCATAATAATCAATGAAACAAAGATTAAACAAGTATTACGGTTCATCGAAAATAATAATAATAGTTGAGCTACTAGCCTGCTTGCTTTAATTAATTGACGTGCCTACTAGCTTGCTTCTTTTTGTTAATTCTTGGCGTAGGAATTTTAAGACCAGCTTGCTTAGGTGCTTGCTTCCAAATTCAAACGCACCACACAGGGGTGCCCCCTGTTGACTTCTGCCGCACACCCACGAAAACAATAATAATGATGCTTTTATTCTTGTATCTGTCCACCCAAATCAAAACCCTTACTTACCTCATTCATGGCCCACCAATCTTTTATACTTCTTCACCATTTGATGGGTCCGGTCCAACACTTGAAAGTCCAGCCCACATTAACGTTTTTGTTTTCTTGCAGCCCATAACATTGAATGTGTAGCCCATACCAATCTCCCTCTTGATCAACCTGTACGATAACCAATCACCAAATAAGATAACATCATTAATTATTCTCACAATTAATTAACTCAAACTATACTCATTTTAGCTTGTTTTCTTTAAAAACCTTTAAACTTTAAATATGAATCAATTATGCGAATTATTTAATATAACCAACCGTAAAGCTACACAAAAGTGTAGGAAATATTTATATATAATTTAGCCCATATCAAATATCCCCACACTTAAACCTTTTTCGTCCCTGAAAAAGTATTTTGCAATGGAATCATAATTCGAAACTGATCTTTAAAACATATAGATTATCTTTTAAGAATAGATAAACGCAAAAACCGCGCTTGCTGATATTGTTGTCCACTTAAACCCAACCACCAGCCTATCAAGCCCCCAATTGCATTAAGCGTTTTAAGTTTAAAAACCACGGCTACACCTACCCCATCTCAGACAAAGAGAGCTAGAAAAACTAGAGTCAAAGCAAACTAGTTTGATAAATCACCATAAGCCAAGGACTCGTTGATGGTAATAAGTAGATGCACTCGGTGAAATTTAATGGATGAATGGTCATATGGAGGTCGTACGAGCATACCCTAAATATTATTGGACTTTGTCCTATATATTCCCTAAAAAATATTTATTGACTAAAGACCTTCGAGCCCCAATCGTGTATCCTCAGAGTTACTATCCCCTTGGTAACACGTAAACTCTAAATCTAGTCTAGTATGTGCAACTTTGGCCTCTTTTTCTATTTTTGAGAATGCTTCTTTGGCATTTTGCATTACATAACTTTCTCTTTCTTTTGCATTTCTTCTTTTTTTTTTTAAACAACTTTTTGGAAATACACTTTCATAACACACTTTTTTTTCTTTTTTTTATATCACCCTAAAATATATAACTATTTCTAAGCTCGTAAAAAGATGGACATGTGGTGGTGTGATGGTTTGAGTGCATCTAAATATAACCATCTCAAAGTTTTTAGATTATGGTAATCCTCCCTAAGCATCGAAATTCGGTTTCACCGTTTTTCAAATGATTATATATATAAAAACTGCTGAAGAGGACTATCAAAGCTAGTTGGGCCTACCGACACATCCCAAGCTTAGTGCGTTATCTTTTATTTAATCTCATATATAATAGTAGTTTTAAAAACCAATCTCAAATTTTTCTATCATTTTCCATTATTTGCAAAAAATTTCAATAAAAATTCGGGACATTTTTCATTTTTTTTCAAATATTTTTTTAAACTTTTTTTTATTATAAATATTTTTTTTTAAATTTTTGAATTTTTTTTAATATAAAAACGCTAGTTTCCCATCCCCACACTTAAATGTCACATTTTCTTCAATGAGACAGGAAAAAGACAAAAATTAAAACACATTCAAATGTAAGTAAAGTGGAACAGACTCCCCTGGTAAATATGACGATATTGCCTTGCGAGTCATGTTCCATGCCCTCCAATTCGAACGAAAGCCTCATACTCCAGTGCTCTCTACCAAGCTATCACTTACGAACGAACCAGGCAATCAATCAACAAATGACCTCCCCACACTTGAATCAAACCATGTATCATCAAACTTCCACAAGCAACCTGAAAGCAAACCAAGAAACAGCCAGCACAAGAAAACAAGAAAAACCCAAAAACAAAATAAAAAACAAAACATATTGCCGGGTTGCCTCCCGGAAAGCGCTAAGTTTACAGAAGAGTCTTCAGCCGGATTCGCTCCCGAAATTTCAATTAGGAGGCTTTTATTTTATCCAACCCCGGTCTAACTCGTTTAATTCCACCCTTTCAACATATTTAAACAAATAGCACATAGTGAAACTCAAAAACATTTTAAAACATTCAAACGGGTCGGACCACCAATACTTAAACTTACCCGGACCAAACCTAATACGTGATATATAATGAGGAAAATGGTTATTTTTGCATTTTAGTGTTGTCCTATAATTCTTAATAAACCATTTTTTAACCCTAAAAACGTGCTGATCCAAGCATTTTCTCACCCTCTTCTGTGGCTTTTTCGATTTCGGTGGCGATCCACTATCTAGTTCCTCCACAGACTTGCTAACCTTCATAGGATGTAACGACTCAACTAACTCTAATGACTCCTCATCCTCTGTTACCACTTCCTCTTCTTTTTCTTCTTCTGGTGACATTTTGATCTCCATTGTTGGCTTCCCCATAATTAGTTTTTCTAAATAGATAAGATCGCCAATAGGGTCAAATTCTTCATGTTCTTCATAAACTGGTAAACCCACTAACTCATCACCAAACTCATCCTCCCCAAGATGGTACATGCTCCTCCTCTTCGTCGTTTTCCATCTGGTCAAGTGGCTCCTCAACGAAATCTTCGCTCAGATCCGCGTAATCAGCTAGCTCCAACTCATTCTCTTCTATCACACCCTCATCATCATTATTCCATAATTCATCATCTGTTTCATAGATGGCTTCCTGCTCCTTGTAAGAAACACTCTCATGTTGAATTCTAGCACTTATCTCATCTAACCTAGCTTCGATTTTGTTAGTGCACGGTTTTGTGTCTTGAGTCTTTGTAATTATTGTTAATGTTTTGTTTAATATTTAATGTAATAATTAAGTTAATTATTATCTAGTTCGTTATGTTTATAGTCTAGTTCGCTAGGGGATGTTAGCGAACTAAGACATTAAGTGTATTCCCTCCTGATTCGTTAGGGGATGTTAACGAATCAGGGGGTGTTTCGTTATTTAAATGTATGTAACGAAGTAGAGTCTGGTTCGCTAGGGGATGTTAGCGAACCAGACCTATCTTCTATATATAGTGAACCCTGTTCACTGTTAATTTAAGTTTTGAGAGTTAATTATCGAATACTCTGTCCAATCGTTCTCTCGATCTTCAACCTTAATATTATACGAACTAATTATATACTGATACTGATAATATATATAAACACATACAACACCAAATCTATAGTAATCATGAGCTAGATCTAGTATTAATCGTATATTCACAGATCTGAGATCTGTTATTGTTATTGATTGATAATCCAGGTTGCAACAAGTGGTATCAGAGCTGTTGGTGCTCAATTTCACTTGATTTGGTGTTTAATTGGTTTTTGTTTTTATTAGTTTTCCGTTTGTTTGGTTTTGAATCAATTGGTGGTTAAATTGGTTGAATTATGGATGAATTGCACTGGATTTGAGTTGATTAAGGTATAGGAAAGGTTCGGTGAGCTGGAATTGAGGTTTGATTTGGTTTTGAGTGAATTGGTTTTGGTTTTCGTTTAAGTCCGAAACAGAGATCGGTTTTTGGTACAATTGGGTTCGAGGAATGGAATAATTGGTTACGAGTTTTAGTGTTTTGGATTCGCGTTTGGTTTACGAGTTGATTGATAGGTTATTTGTGCGATTTGGTTAAGATTTGAGATAGTATTACAAATTTGATTTCTGGGTTTGGTGTTCATAAATTTCCAGATTTCTGGAAAATTATGTTTGAAGGTTTGAAGATTTGAAGATTCAAGTAGTTCGTTCTTCTTTTAGACTGATTCGTTATCATCTTTTGGCTATTTCGTTAATGTATTTAGCTGATTTGCTATGAGTTTTGGTTGATTCGTTAACCAATTCGTTACACTCTCTGATTCGTGTCAACTAATTCGTGTGACACGTGTCAAACCTTGGAAACTGTGTTATAACCACCTTTGCCACGTGGCATAAGGTGTCAGAGTTTGTTACAAACGGTTGTAACAACCTGATTCATTATAGTTGATTTGCTATCAACTATAACTGATTCGTTATCTCATTTCACTAAGTTTTCCTTGGTGATTCGTTACTGATAAACTTCTAATTCGCTAAGCTGATTGATGTGATTTGCTTAGTCAATTCGTTAGCCTGAATTTTTGATTCGTTAATCTTTTGATTCGTTGACTGATTCGTTAAACTCAATTGTGATTCGTTGTCTGATCAATCTTAACTTCGTTAAGAGTTGACTCGTTATTTTACTGTTCACAGTTCTCTTCAACTGTTCACAGTTCGTTAACCTTATTCGTTGTTTGATTCGTTATATCCTTGGTTCTTATAAACTTGTCAAAGATGGCCGGGATGTATGCATTGGCGTCTCAAAACATGTTGATGCAACAAATGTTGCAACTTGATACCGAGATAGGGTCACATTCGAAATGTCCAAGATTGATGAAGTTCATTGATTTTGCCAAGTGGGAACCTCGGTTTCGTGCTCACTTAGGATCAGTTCATCCTGATTGTTCTTATTGCTTAGATGAAGTCTATACTATTTCTATGATTGGAGATGAGACTACTGGTTTTACACCAAAATCTATCTCACAGTATTCTGTTGAAGAAAAGAAAGCATTAGAGATAGAAATAAAAGCTTATTCCACTCTAACCATGGCTTTGCCTGAGAATATTTTTCACCGAGTGGGTAGTATAAAAGGGTGTGCTTCTTTGTTTCAACATATTCGAATGAGAAGTATGGGTAACACGGCAAAAAGCAAAAAGGTGATGCTTAAGTTTCAATTAAGAAAATTTAATTTATTAAAGGGTGAGACGGTTGAAGAAATGACAACGAGATTCAATCACTTGATCGCTGAAATGGACAAGATGCAAATAGATGTCCCTGAGAGTGATAAAATTGATACTATTAAGAGTGTACTCCCAAGTTCTTATTCCACGTTCTTAATGGTTCTCAAGGAAAACAATTATTTCTCAAATGAAGATTTGTCTGCAATTGAATTTATGCAAAAGATTGAAGCCAGAGAATATGATCTTAAGTGTCAGAAATCTTCAAAGGAAAGTCATGATCCTTCTTTCTATGTTGGTAGTATGCCTCTTAGTTCAACCATCTCTCCACTGACTGCTTTTCTTACTCAAGCTGATGCAAGTGAGAATGCTACTACATTGTATAGTGATCCACGAGTTTGTTTTTATACAGCTGGAAGTACTGTCGGACCGGTGCGGGACACGGTTTCCCAACGATTCACGGGGCAACGTGTTAGAGTGCGGAATCCTCTAACACGGCGATTCGGTGGTGATCAACAACGCACGGTTACGATTCCTAAGACGGTTTGACACCTAGGGACGGAGGAAAAGGCCGACACGACGAAGATTGGCTGAGAAGTTTTTCGGCAGTAGCAGGTTCGTGACTGTGTGTAATGTGTGCTCTCTCTCGTGAAATTTCCTAAGTTTCGCTTATATATCGAATACTGATTCGATCGAATGAGTATCTCATTCGATCGAATGAGTCCTGGTTCGATCGAATCAGTCACTGATTCGATCGAATCAGTTTCTTTTGACATTTTCAGTCCGTTAACTTGGTTTCACGATCGTTATTTTCATATCGAACCATCCTGATAGAACTGGGGACATATACATGACATTTCATGTCCTAACAAACTCCCCCTTGGAGCCAGTTCTATTTACTTATAATCAATCGAGTTCTCTTGCTCGATCGTAACTCCCCCTTGGAGTTATCTCACTCTCTATTTTCTCAAAGCTAGTGGTGCGCACGTTGCATCCACGAACTCCTTTCTTCATGAAGTTCTCTCAAGATCAAATGGTTCAGTCAGTCAGACTTACCATAGGTTCCGCATATCCTGAGAAGCTGTCAATTGGAATTTTAGATAAACATTTAAGCACAATCTATCCCAATGTTCCAAAACAAATTACATTCAACTCAAGAACAATTACAATCAGAAGATTAAACCTTGAATTACAACAAGAAACAAAATAAACATGACAATTAAGCTTCAGTTTCTTGTGCATACTTCTTCTGTTGCTCTTTCCAGTTTGATCCTGCATGTATGTCATAGGCAAAGCAAATCCTAATGACATTTCTATACGTTAATGCTTGCTCTCTGTCTTCGGGGGCATAAAGAATCTCTGTCTTGTATAGCGTATAGACATCCTCCCGTGACAAGTTTGTGAGCCACATAGGATCAAAAATGCGAATTGTGCTCCAATTTCCATTGTCGTTGAGCACGATAACTGCTTCATGCAGTCTTCCATCATAGTACCAATGCCTGAATGCTTTGTAGAAGTCCTGCTTCATCTTTCTTAGAGGAATCTTCTTCATCGTGAGTGGTGGCATGTACTTCAAGATAATCTTTGGCCTGTTGGTGATCGGATCGATCTCCTTTTTACTTGTATATCTCTTTGGCCTCTGTGGAGTGATCATCTTCCATTTTGAGTTGTATTCCTTTCGCAATACACTCTGATAGTACGTGGCAAATGGAGATGAACTGGCGTAAAGCATATCAAGATAGTTCAGACGGTTTAGATCATAAGTAGGAAGAGTCTTCAAGTCAGTGATACGTTGAAAGTACTCAACCCCTTTTTCTCTCTTGATAGCAATGCAATTAAGATCCTTCAGACACGCCCAAGCAATAATCTCTCCTGAAGTTCTACGACCCTTCATCTTATAAGACGTTGTGTGAGGAATGGTCGGCTTTGCTTGTCGTCTGGACCTTATCTTCTGAAGAATAGCGTTGAAAGCTTTCTTGCATTCTTCTGTTTTCTCAACGAATTCGGCTTGATCTGCTTCAGAAGGCTGTTTCATTGTGTTTGACCTTTCGTCAGCCTTCTTCTGTATTTCCTCCTCTGTTACATTTTGGAAGAAACTTGCAGAGTTAGGAAGATTGTCAGTTTGAGACGTGTAGTATTCTGGATATTCTTCCTGTGTCAAGTCTTCCATTTCAACTTCATCAAATTGAGAGGGATCAGCGGCCGTAGATGATGTTGAGTCAGGTGTAGCAGCCGAAGAAGATGTTTGTTCTGTTGAAGGCAAAGCCAGATACTTGCCTGTTTCTTCATTGTATAGCTCAAACATTTGTTCCAGTTCTTCTTCTGTGAAATTGTGTGAAATTTCACCTTCTTCCAAGTCTCCACTTGCGAAGTTTTGCTGCTCACCTGGATTGTCCAGTAAAAACGTGAAATATTCCGCTGCTGTTTTTGATTGCAGCGGTTGGACATTAAACGGATCAGCATCACCTGTTTGATTAAAAACCACAATGTAACACAAATTTTAAATAAACATATGTAATATCATAAACATGAAATACAATACCATTACATATGAAACTAAATTTACACACAAATCATTAATTAAAAAGATTTAACATTTAAGTCCTCACTACATTCACTCAAAATACTCTTAAATACCTTCACCTCCATCATCAGAAGAGTCCAGTTCGTCTGTGTCCACATCGACATTGGTTGGACCTTCCAGACGAAGAACATCTCCTTTCAGCTCGGTGATCTTTGCTTCAAGGCTTAGATTTGACTCTTTCAGCTCGTTGATCGAAGATCCTTGTTCAGCGACAGTAGCATTTAGCTGACTGTTTTCAAGCCTGAGCATTTCGTTCTCAGCTTGAAGTTTAGCAATCTGCTCATCTCTGAGTCGATTCTGTTCTTCTTGCTCTGTCTTGAACAATAACATCTTCATCATAGCCTTGTGAAGATCAGCAATTTCAGATGCAACCTTTTGAGGTATAGCCATTTCCGGTTGAGGTTGAGGAGTAGGTTGTGGTGCTGACTGCGGTGTTGGTGGCTGTGCTGGTTGAGCAGGAGGGGCAGCAGAAGTCCCAACTGAAGGACGTGGTTGATCGGAAAATAAACTCCGATACTTTCTTGTAACCTTCTTCTTCTGCCTCTTTGCAGGCCTTTCTTCACTCGCATCTACCTCAGCCGGTTGTTTCTCGGCTCTAACTTCTTCACCTGCCTCCAGATCCTCAACATTTAAATACCAATCAGCCTGTTTTTCAGCTTCTGTCCTTGTGTCTTCCGTGACCGCCACCTCCTCAGTGTCAGAATCGTCGCTGGATTCCTGATACGGTAAATTCTCGACGTCTGAATCACTGGCAGCATTTCTCCACTTCCTCTTCGGAGGGGCCCTGTAGGACGGATTGACAATATGCCCGAAGCATCGTTTGAGTGGTGGCCTGGTGGGACGTTCTTTGTAGGATTTGAGACGGTTGAGAGTCTCATTCTTCATGTGGTCCAGTTTCACCACATCACCTTCATTTTCTTTCAGTAGACCCGGTGCTTGAGTATCAACTATCATCTGAACGAACCTCGGGTACTGAAGAAACTTCTCGCTCTTCCCTTGTTTCAACGTGATGTTTTCCACCATATGACCAAACGTCATTTGAGAGAAGTTGTAGGGGCGGTTCATCACCAGAGCAGCTACGGTGAACTGCATGCTTTCCCTCAGCTTGTCAAAGCTAGTTCGTTGAGGCCCCAAGCAATGCATCACCACGTGTGCCAGATACTTGAATTCGGGGCACAGGTTGGCTTTGTGAAGCAGACCGGCATTGAGATCGCCGTCATACTTCATTCTTGCAAAACATCCTCTAGTTGCCGCAGGATGTAAGGATGTAGGATCTGATTCTAAGTCTTCAAAACCGCAGACTTCTCGGATTACCTGGGCAGATACTACGATGGCATGCCCTCTGACCGTGGAGCGAATAACCGACGGCACGACTGTTTTGTCGTGCGTGGCATTCCTCCAGAACTCTTGTTGAATTGACATTATAGGTTCAACGATCCTCGAGATAGGTCCAGAAATCCTCGACCTCTTCAGAAATTTGATAATTGTTGCAAAATCCTTCCCGTGGCTAGACTTTTCGTCCAGGAAAGCCACGATATTGTGCTTGATAGACGTTTTGAATGGAGCAACCACTTCTGCAACTTCAGCCATTGAATCTGTAAACTTAAACGTGTTAGAACGAACATATATCGAAACGACTGAATGCGTTTAAAATTTTCAAATTTTCTGGACTAGTTCGATCGAACGAGCAACACATTCGATCGGGTGAGCTATTCATTCGATCGAATGAGATCTGGTTCGATAACAGACAATCGAATGAGATAGATCTTATCATTTACTTCTGATTCGATCGAACTACTAATCGAATAAGTCACATTCGATCGAATAAGAAACTCGTTCGATCGAATAGACTGATTCGACTCATTCAAGCAGAAACCCGGAAATGAAGAACACCCGAACCAAAACGACCAAAAACCCGATCAAAACACGGTTAAAAACAAGTAAAACTTACATTTTTGTAATCTACGTGAAAAACTGGATAAAATGATCGGATCAAAAAGAGGGTTTGAGAAAAACAAATTTGAGAGAGAATCCGTAATATTTTTCCGAATAAATCTGTCCGATCGAATAAGTTTGAATATTTATACTGTTTTTGGACTTATTCGATCGAATGGACTTGTTCGTTTGGATCATTCGATCGAATGAGATTCTATTCGATCGAATGAGTCTCTTCACAACTGTTCGCATTCTCTCACACACTGATTCGTTTGGATCATTCGATCGAATGAGATTCTATTCGATCGAATGAGTCTCTTCACAACTGTTCGCATTCTCTCACACACTGATTCGATCGAATCAGTTCATTCGATCGAGTTATTCATTCGAATAGCAACCTATTCGATCGAATGAGGGAAAACATTTGAAAAATAAATTTTATAAATTTCTCATTTCCCGTCCATCGATCGTGATGCCTTTGAACCTGCACGAAAACATAAAATTAGTAACAAATGGAAAAATATCAGGCTCAAACATCTTTGGGTTTTCTTGTCACTTCATTCTTTCTTTCATGCACAGCCTGTTGCACAGATGAACATTTAGCAACCTGCATGAAGTTTTCTTTCATTCCTACACACTGGATAAACATTTAGTAGGAACAGACAGGGATCAGACTACCTGTCACGATGATTTCTCATCAACATTAAAGCAGAATAAGATTAAGAATAAAAATCTTTTTTTTTTTTTTTTTTTTTTTTTTTTTAATATTCAAACTGAAATAAACAACTGTACAAAAATTTAAAACACATTATTTTTGGTTGAGAAGGATCTATAATAAGAAATCATACAGACGTATATGACTATCTACTGAGACTTTTCGAGATTTTTCAAATTTTTTTTTTTTTTTTTTTTTTTTTTTTTTTTTTTTTTTTTTTTTAACAGAATATACGAAGTTAAACAAGACATAATGAATATTCTTTTTGTGAGAAAGATCCGAACAGGAATCATACTAATTACGTGACTGTCACACAGATCCGTGTTTAGCTGTATTATGACATAAAGAAACAGGTTGTGAGCATGTAAATAACTTAAAATGGTTTTCATCGTTTCTGTGATACGAGTTAGGTTCAATTATGTCTCAAAATTCAAGTGGGTAACAACTCAGAGATTATGATGCCTCCTATCTATTCTCAAAGCGTATTTGGCTTTCCCCAAGTCACCCCGAATTGACCTTGACCCATAGTGTCTGATTAAGGTTGTAAGTGTCTTCATCTGCTTCCCGTTTTCTTTCTTACTCCATGATTGAGAAGTCTTGACATTGTTAACTCTAGAATGTTTCAATCACTCATAAGGTAAATTTTTTTTTTTTTTTTTTTTTTTTTTTTTTTTTTTTTTTTTTTTTACATAGACTTCAGAGTAGTAAGCAATTGCAAGTCCCGAATCTGGATCACTGCAGTTTCTTCACACACTATCTTTACGGGAATCAGAACACTTATGGGCTCGTGTATGACTGGGTAATCGCTTTTCTGCCTATCATTCGGAAAGATATATATGAAGACATACAAAACTCTTAAGGAGTTTCCACGCAAAATCGAGTAGATTTAGTTTGTATCACATCTACTTTTACGCACCATAAAAAGCTACCATGACACACAATGACCGTTCTAAAGCCTTTTAAGCCTAATAACTTCACTAGTTAAGCACACAGAATCAGTGTATCTATCAATTTCCAAGGTTGGATCAATTTCTCATTTTCTGAATATATATGAATGTCTTTTAAAAAATATAACGTTTAAATTATTTCGCCCCGATCAAGTCAAAGTCTTCAGGTAAACGGCTATCCTGAAGATCCAATGGATCAACTGGACCGACCACATACGAGTATGTGTCCTTCTAACTAAGTATAACCGACTATTTTTCAGCGAAAGAATAAAAACCCATCAAAACCCGCCCCGATCACTTTCAGTCATCTGGTTAATGGCTATCCTCATAATCTACTAGTAGAAGTAAGGACCAAAACACATCCGAAAATGTGTCCATCAAACTGAGGTAATCGACATAATTTTAAGCGATAGTGATGTATAAAAATTTAATATAAGAAAAAATGAAAATAAGCTGTACAGAAATAGCAAATCTTTTTGATGTCTCAGTATGATAGCGTCTGTGTACTATCACCTTTCTTGTAACAAGATCAACTTCTCAAAATTTTGAAATTTTTTTTTTTTTTTTTTTTGGTTTTTGTATTTTATATTGTTTTTGGTTTTTCTTGAAACCTTTCTCCCCCTAGAATTTATAAAAAACAAAATCTTTTTGGATTTTTTCAAATTTTTAAGAAAAGAAAAAAAGGAAAACAATTTAAATGATATCTTCAGGAACATCATCTGATATACGTTTAACGCCGTTGATCTCTAGTAAATATAAAAACCGTGGTTTATCAAATGCTTTAGTGAAGAGATCAGCGCGTTGTTCCTGAGTGGGGATTTTTATCACATCGATTAACTTCTTTTCGTAGCAGTCACGAAGGAAGTGATATCGAATTTCGATGTGCTTCGTTTTGCTAAAATGGACCGGATTTTTGGTAATTGAAATTGCAGCAGAATTATCAATATATATGGGAGTAGTAGAACATTCAATACCGTAGTCACGCATTTGTTGCTGAATCCAAATAACTTGAGAACAGCAACTGGCAGCCGCAATATATTCCGCCTCAGCTGTTGAAGTGGAGACTGACGTCTGCTTTTTGCATTGCCACGTTACTAAACGACTTCCAAAGAACTGACATCCTGCTGTTGTTGATTTGTAATCGAGTTTACAACCACCATAATCCGAATCACTATACGCATGAAGATCGAAGTTGTCATCATAAGGATACCAAAGACCCCAATCTGGAGTACCCTTCAGATAACGCAAAATTCTTTTGACTGCAATCAGATGGGAGACCTTCGGCTTTGACTGGTAACGTGCACAGAGACACGTAGCAAACATTATGTCTGGCCGGGAAGCAGTCAGGTACATTAGAGATCCGATGATCCCTCTATAGTGAGTTGGATTGATCAATTCACCCTTCTCGTCAGGATTAATCCCGTGATTAACCTCTAAAGGAGTTCCCTGTGAAGAAGAACTCAACATCTCAAACCGTTTCAAGATGTCATTGACGTATTTTGTCTGGTGAATGAAGATACCGGAATCTTTTTGATCAACTTGAAGTCCTAAGAAGAACTTCATCTCACCCATGGAGCTCATTTCAAATTTTTCTTTCATCACTTGTTCGAACTCCTTACAAAGTGTTTTATTCGTGGACCCGAAGATGATGTCGTCCACGTACACTTGTACCATAATTAGATCTCCTTCTTTTTCTTTTGTGAATAGCGTGCAGTCAATGGTTCCCCTTCTAAACCCGTTGTTCAGAAGGTGTTTGGATAGTTCTTTATACCAAGCTCTCGGGGCTTGGTGAAGACCGTACAAAGCCTTGTTGAGCAGATAGGCTTTGTCCTTGTGATATGGGTCTTCAAAACCTGGAGGTTGTGCCACATATACGGTCTCTTCGATGTGACCGTACAAAAAGGCACTCTTGACGTCCATCTGATATACTTTGAAATTCTTGAAAGATGCATACGCCAAGAACATCCGGATTGCCTCCAAACGAGCAACCGGAGCATATACCTCATTGTAGTCTAGGCCTTCGATTTGCCTAAACCCTTGGACCACCAGGCGGGCTTTGTTGCGAACAATCACTCCACGATCGTCACGTTTACATTTTAGTACCCACTTAGTGCCAATTTTCTTCTGTCCTTTGGGGAGATCCACCAGCTTCCACACACCAAGTCTTTTAAACTGCAATAATTCCTCTTGCATGGCTGAGACCCAGTTGGAATCTTTCAGCGCATCTGTGGTGCTGTGTGGTTCTTCTTGTGCTAAGAAGCATTCATGGGCATTAAGAGCAACTGATCCTGACTCCATCATTTCTGTGTAGAGACCAAAATTCAGCTGTCGACGAGTTTTGACACCCTGTTGAATGTCCCCTATAATGTTGTCTTGTGGATGATCACGTTCAGTTCTAACAACCGGATTGTCAGGAACGACAACATTTTGTTCCAAGTTAGTTAAGTTCGGCTCAGGAACTGGAGCGGATTGTGGTGCCTCTGAAGTAGACGTTAGAGGCTGATCTGCATTCGGCACTTCTTGATTTGACGATGAAGGTTGTGAAGTAACCTGAGTTGGTGCCGATTGTACATCATCTGCCGGAGATTCATCTTCAGATTCAGATTCGGAAGATTCTTGAACTTGATCGCTAGACTCTGTGGAGGAAGATGATGACGGACCAGGATGAGTTGAAGATTGCAAAGATTCATCAGGAGGTGCATTTTGCGCCTCATACATCATTTGAATAGCAATCTCATACAGATTGAATGACTTGAACAATTTGTCATAATCAAACAACCAGTCTTCTCCTGTCCCCTTGGCTGGTTCTGTGTAGCGTTGAACATCGACATGGTACCATTCTTCAACTAATTTTGTTGTTCTGTTGAAGACCCTTTTGAGAGGTATGCTGTAACCCAGAAAATAACCGTTGATGATCTTCTCCTCGAACTTATTATCGACTTGCCTTTTAAGTAACGTGCAAAGAGCCCCGAATGGTTCCAGGTGCTCTAAGTTAGGCCTTCGTCGTTGAAGAAGCTCGAAACTTGTCTTGCCGTGGCGCTTGACGATGCCTACCCGATTTAATGTGAAACAGGCGTTGGCAATTGCCTCACTCCAAAACGTAACAGGTAACACTGAGTCGGCTAACATTGTTCTTGCTGTCTCGATTAACGTACGATTTTTCCTTTCAGCAACCCCGTTCATTTGTGGAACATATGGGGCACTGAACTCCTGAACGATCCCTTTTTCTTTGCAGAAATTTTCAACATTCGCATTTTTAAATTCTGTACCGTTATCTGACCGCATTCTTCGAACCTTCAGATTGTATTGAGACTCAATAGTTGTAACCAGCAGTTGTATACACCCAAACGTTTCTGATTTTACTTTCAAGAAAAACACCCAAGAGAATCTAGAATATTCATCAGTAACCACTAGACAGTATGAGTGCCCAGAGATACTTTTGACGCTTATTGGGCCAAAAAGATCCATATGAAGGAGTTCCAACGGAATATCAATTGAGTGGAAACTCTTAGACTTGTGGGACCTTTTTATTTGCTTTCCGGCTTTGCACTGCACACACGAATCAGGGAGACGAAAACTTCTCAGATTAACTCCCTCAACTAGTCTGCGGTGCACAAGCTTGTTCATGTTCCTGACATTTATGTGTCCCATCCGTCTATGCCATAAGACAGTATCACGTTCGGATGCCTTGGACACAAAACATGTCGCCGTTGGAGACGATGACCCTGCCTTAGCCATATCCAGAATGTAGAGATCACTCTGGCGTGCAGCTGACATTAAAACCTTGTCTTCAGGAAAGTTGAAATCCTTAGCCAAGATGTGGCAATCTCGGTCGTCAAACATAACTTTGAAACCTTTGTCGCAGATTTGACTTATCGACAATAGGTTGTTCTCCAACTCTTTGATGAAATTAACTTTCTCAAACGAAATTCGCCCATTAGACACAATTCCTTGGGCCGTGATATAACCTCCTTGATTTCCTGCAAAGGAAACTGCACCTCCTTTTATTTGTCTGACACTTGAAAGGAGATTCATGTTTCCAGTCATGTGCCTGGAAGCTCCTGAGTCTATGATCCACATGTTGAATCTTGGATCATATAGAGCAACCTGCACACAAAAACAAAAGGTTTAAATATCATTGGAAACCCAAGCCCTTACGGTCTTGGGTTTTCCATCTTCATCACGAATGAACAATTCAATCCATTTACCCTCATTAACACTGTTTTCAGATTTGACGTTGTTATCAACAGTGTTAGTTTTCTTTGGTTTCCAAAAGTCAGTCTTCTTCTCAACATGTTTGAGATAGCTGGTTGAAGACTGAGTTTCACTTGTCGAAGTGGAAACATTTGGATCTGAGGGGTTTGGGGATTGGTGTGGTGAGGTTGGCTGAGGTTTCCGAGGAGAAACCGACCTCGGTGTGTGAAACCGTTCTTGACCTTGAACATCAATGGTCGGTCGCCTCCTAGGAGGTGACTTGGCATACCTCGGATCCGGAGTCGATATGTACTGCTTAGGATCCGTGTACTTATAGCAAAATCTTGCTATATGCCCTACCTCTCCACACGAAAAACAGTAGTTTCTCCCCCTTTGACTTGGTGGAGAGAAATAACTCTGGTTTTGTCTGTTATCATAGTACCCCCTGGATTTGACATTTTGGGGTGTAGTTTGTCTAGGAGGGTGTTTTGGGAAATTATGTTTTTCATTAACGTTACCCTCCTTTACAAACTGGGTACTATGTTCCACATAGACTTTCTCAGATTTAGGATTAAACTTTTTCTTCTGAGAATTTCTTGTTGTTGTTGCCTTTGACTTAGATGGTGGTGGGCCCGATTTAGTTGTGGAACCTAAGTCTGTGGCAACAACATTTTGTTTGGACTCAGGAGCCGGGTCAATGACTTCTTTACCCTTAGACTTAGAAATTTGGTTTGTGTCCTCGGGTATATAATCATTTGATTCATCATCCGGCACAGCTCCTGGTGTGCTTGAAAATTGATTCAGGATCGGGGGTGGGACATTGTTATATCCCACGCCTCTTTCCTTTTTGCCTCGGAACTCGGGAATGATGTGTTCTAATAAATAAGATGAATTTGAGTAACTTTTTAATTTGAAATTCAATGATTCAAAATCAGCTTTCAAGTTTTCCAATTCTTTTTTCAAAACATTATTCTTATTTATGTGAAAATTGATAGAGTCTTGTTGATTCAGAACACATATTTCAAGTTCCTTGTTCTGACGCTTAAGGCTATCAGTCTTTTCTTTAAAAACAGACTCTTTCTGCTTCCAAGCCTTATTCTGTGCAAGCGCGTCAGTCAGTTCCATTAAAGATCTTGAGGCTGCTTGTTTGTAAGCCTCGAGATCTTCAATTCTCTCTTTTAGAAATTGAATTTCTTGTTCATACAATTCACATTTTAAACATTTAACATTTTCTGGTTTGGGAGTTGATGGGTTAGAACTTACCTTGGCATTTGATGTCTCTGCCATGAATGCAAAGCAAAGATTCCCAGCTTTTTCCAGAAACGATGCAGAAGTTGCTTTAGATTCTACTTCGTTGACTTCTTCAACTTTAGCAGCCTCTGCGGGAATTGTCGAACATGGAGATATTTGAGGAACATTTGACTCTTTTTCGTGATCCTCCTTAATCTCCAAAGATACCACTTCAACCTCAGGTTCTCCTTCATGGACTTCAGCAGCTGGTTCATCGACAATATATTCTTCATTGGTCGAGGAAACAACAGACTCTGTTTCAGAGTTTTCATCTACTACTGTGACATCAGCCATGTTGATGCTCAAGTTCCATGTCTCGCCTTCATCCCCTTGAACTGCAAGAGCAGTTTCGTTGTTGATGTCGACGTTGTTTGCTGCGGTTTGATTTTGAGGGACCAGTTGTCTCTCAAGGTTGACAGTTGCAGCTGCTGCAGCAGGAGTGGATGATGATGAAGTGGTTCGGAAGGGATATTGGTGACCTTCCCTTCTTGGCTTCGAGCACTCCTTGGCAAAGTGACCAAGTTCGCCACAGTTGTAGCATTTTACTTTGTTTTTATCAAAGCCGAACTTGGATTTGTTGTTTATTGAGAGGGCCTGACCTGTTTTCTTCGTCCACTTTCTGGCCCTTCGGAACGCACTGCCAAGAGCCCACATAATGTCTATGCGTTCCATATCATCTTCGTCAAGCTGTTCATAGTCATCACTGTCCAGATGACTATTTCCTAGCTTACCCGCCACCATTAAACTGTAGGACTCAATTATCGTGCCTAGAGTTGCCATGTGTTCTTTGGCAACCTCCACTGTTACTGTTCCCAAGCCTTCAGTATTCAACGTTGCTTTCTCCGTTGACTTGGGTCCGGAGTTAGTACTTGAGTTTCCAGAAGTTAATGGTGGGACGGAAGATCTCGTTTCAGTCCCCTTTGATTGATTTGACGTTGAGGAGACAAAAGCGGTCTTCATCGGAGCATGATCAGTTGAATCTGACATAGGAGGTTTTGACATGTAAAGTGATTTGTCAGAAGTTGATCTCGGTTTTCTGGAGGAGGCTCTTAGTTCAGCCTCTTCGTGTCTGATTTCTTTAATAAAATCAGACAGGAGAATAGTCTCCAGCTGATGACTTCTTCTCATTACTGTCAGGAAGGTGCTCCAGCTAGGTGGAAGTCCTTGTGCAAGACATCTAACTTTCTCAGTCCCTGTAGTTTTGACGTTATAGGACTTGAGTTCTGACATTAGATGGTAAAATCTCGACAGTAACGACTCAATATCTTCTCCCGACTCTGGACTAAACAGATCAAATTCACGCTTGAGCTCCCGTGCGTGAATTTCTCTAAGGGAATCAGATCCTTCACATCGGTCAACCAGTGCGTTCCAAAGAGTTGACGCTGTAGTAAACTGGTTAAACTGATGAAAAAGATCAATGGAGAGTGCTTGTGATAGTAAGGAGAAGGCTTTCTTCTCAGCATCGAAGGCTATCTTTTGTTCTTCAGATAGCCTAAAGTAGCTCAACGACTCACCATCATCATTCGTTGGATGCACCCAACTTGTCTGGACAGCTTCCCAAAGTCCAGGATTTACACCTGTTATATGAATTTGAAATCTTGTCTTCCAGGTTGTAAATTTGTTTAAAGTCATTAGCTTTGGTGGCTTGTTATAGCTTCCCGATTCAGAATCACTTTCGAGAATCGATTGAATCCTCTTGTTGGTACTCGAACTTGTAGCCATCTTTGTTTCTTTGCTTTAACGTTGAACTGTTGATCGAATGAGTTTGATTCGATCGGATGAGTGACCTATTCGATCGAATGTGTTCTGGTTCGATCGAATGTCTCTCTGAAATACAGATCTGATCTTCCGAAAGTTATTCGATCGAATGTGAATCTGGTTCGATCGAATGGGTTGAGAAGTTCGATCGAAAGAGTTTCTGGTTCAATCGAACGGGTTCTGACAGTCGAATAAGACAAAGATCGAATCGACGGATCGAATAAAAGACTTATTCGATCGAATAGTGACTAATTCGATCGAATGAACAAATCTGGTTCGATCGAATGAACTAGGAGTAATTCTCGGCGGGAAAAACTGATTCGGTCAAAGTTCAAACTTGTTCGATCGAATAGGAAGGCTATTCGATCGAATGAGTTCCAAAAATAGACTGGTTCGATCGAAATTTCTGGAAATTCTAAAATTAGAAGATTTTGACGGATTTTCGAATTTTGAATCAAAAACACGAATTTTGAAAGATCCAGAGGCAAATTAAGATCGAAATATGACTTTTAACACAAAAACAACTTAAGACCAACCAAAAAACGGATCAAAACCACCAAAAATACGAAGAACACGAAGAACGCGAAGAACGTTCTTGACGAAACTCGAACTTTTAACACACAATTCTAAGATCAAAACACCAAAATATGACAATTTTAACAGTTTTTGACAAGAACACGACTAACACCAAGATCAAAAACACCAAAAATTCGGAATTTTCCGGCAAAAATTACGATTTTCGCGAGAAAAACACGAATTTCACCACGAATCTAACGTGAATCAAGAACCAAAGGCTCTGATACCACTTTGTCGGACCGGTGCGGGACACGGTTTCCCAACGATTCACGGGGCAACGTGTTAGAGTGCGGAATCCTCTAACACGGCGATTCGGTGGTGATCAACAACGCACGGTTACGATTCCTAAGACGGTTTGACACCTAGGGACGGAGGAAAAGGCCGACACGACGAAGATTGGCTGAGAAGTTTTTCGGCAGTAGCAGGTTCGTGACTGTGTGTAATGTGTGCTCTCTCTCGTGAAATTTCCTAAGTTTCGCTTATATATCGAATACTGATTCGATCGAATGAGTATCTCATTCGATCGAATGAGTCCTGGTTCGATCGAATCAGTCACTGATTCGATCGAATCAGTTTCTTTTGACATTTTCAGTCCGTTAACTTGGTTTCACGATCGTTATTTTCATATCGAACCATCCTGATAGAACTGGGGACATATACATGACATTTCATGTCCTAACAAGTACTGGATCTTCTGGTATTTCTGGATCAACTGGAGTTTCGGGAGGTTCAACCAATACAACTCACTACTCAGCACCTTCAAATGTCAACATGAAAGAAGCTGAACAAAACTTTGCTTTTCTATCTGCTTTTATGACTTCGTATGAAAATCTGGTTAGTAGCAAAATTGCCACTAGTGATTTAACTGATGAAGACTGATCAGATTGATCCAGATGACTTGGAAATCATGGATTTAAAGTGGAACATGGAAATGATTGTTAGAAAGGTGAAAAGATTCATGCAAAGAACTGGAAAAGATCTTCCCGCTCTAAACAAAAAGTTGGGATTTGACAAGTTGAAAGTGAAGTGTTACAATTGTCAAGAATTCGGTCATTTTGCAAAAGAGTGTGACAAACCGAAAAAGGAATATACTGGTCCTCGTGGTCAAAGTTCAAACTCTTTAACACCATGGGGTAATGATGCTGAAAAGAAACCATCAAGTTCCGGATCACAAGCAATGTTGGCTAATGGAGATGATTGGTCACAACGACTACTGTGTAATGACAATCAAGCAAATCTAGCAATGTTTGGAATTGGTGAAAATTTTCAAGATGCTAGTGGAAGCGAGCTGTCGTCTGATAATGATTCTGGATCCGAGTATGATGATTCAAGTGAAAAACTTCCAATCAATTTTGCTTGTATGGCGAAAATCAGTGATTCTTCCACGTCTGCTTGTACCGCCAAGCAAAATGAGGTTAGTAATTCTTCTTCTAAGGTGTCATGTGTTGATTGTGATTATAATAAATCTAAAATTGATTCATTAAAACTTCAAAATGACAATTTACTAAAAGAGATTGTGTCACTAAAAGATACTTATAGACAATCCTTGACTTCTCAAATAAATTCAAGAGAGAAAATTGAGGCTTTGACTATAAGTAATCATGATCTTAAAGCTGAGTTATCTGTGAAAATGACAATTAATGATCAAAAGTTTCAAGAAATTTTGAAACATCGTTCAAAGATAACTGAGTTTGAAAATGAAGTTCTTGAGTTAAAGAACAAATTGGGTAAATTTCGAAATTCATCTTTTCTGTTAAATAAAATTATCGAAGTTTCTGGAAAACAAAAGGACTCAAAGAAAGGTATTGGTTTTGTTGAAATTCCACCTCCATTTCACAATGATTATAAAATTAATCCTTTTACTCCAGCTGAGGAAGATGTTATTCCTAAAGAACCTGTGATTTCAGAAAAACCTAAACCCATTAAATCTGAAACTGTTAAAACTCAATGTGCTCCTCGAAAACCTCATGTTCAAAGCAACAAAGTTTTTGTTGAAAATATTGACAAAGTTATCATGGAGGATGTGTTTGAACCTGAAATTATACACAAGAATCAGAACATTCCAAGTTCTAATCACATACTGTGTGAACCTCATGAATTTGAGGAGGCTGTGTATGGTTTGCACACAACTAAGATGAAACAAGATGTTTTTCTCAAACCGGTGAAGGCTAAGAAACCAGAAAAACCCAAAATTTCTGACGAGGATTTGTTACGTTTCATCAATCCTAATGCTCTCAAGCCATCACCTGCTTGTGTGTTTAAGTTAAAGGGGATGGACACAATGTTCACTGGAAAAGACATTCCAATTAGTATCATTAAACCTGAACTAATTGAAAGTGTGTTTTACAATGAAACTTCCAAGGTTCGTGAACTTGAACGTCAATATGCTCAAGCAAAAACATCAGTTTCATCAGATCCAATGAAAAGAGAAAAGCAAGTTTTAAAACAAGCTAAGCAAGTTAAATTTGTAAAGTCAACCGGAACTGACACTTTGAAAAGTTTTTCGAACTGCTCTAATTTAGGTTTTTACTTGAAAAAGAAATCTGAATTATTTGATGAGTTTGCTAAAAGCATGACTAAGAATGTGATTTCTCATCCATCATCTGTGTCACATGTGTTGACTAATTCTCAACATCACCATGTTGACATGCGAAGTTGTTTTCTCTATGGACAAAAAGGTCATGTTGTGAGAAACTGTATTCAACATAACAACCAGAATCTTCATCCTTTTATCAAGGACCATTCCAAACCAGTTCCATTGGTAAAGGAGATTCTGAAACGACCTGTGTCATATGCTGATGATACACACATTATGTTTTCGAATGTACATCCTCGAAAAGTTGTTCATATGAATGAAACTCATGGTTTCGTTAAACCTAAGTTTATTCCTACTAAACCATTATGCAAAAATGTTAATTCAAATGTGGTTCAAGCTGCGTATCTGAGATGAAAGTCGAAGAAACCTGTAACTTATTCTCAAGTTGCTAACAACAATTGAATGTAACTAAGGTTAATTTTTCTCAAGAAAACCAAAAGGTGCCCAAGACTGAGGCCTGGGCTGCCTTTTTGAACTAATCATTTTTGTTTGTGTGTAGGGTTCATCCAAGACCATTTCTGGTGAAAACTGGATCATGGACAGTGGATGTTCTCGTCATATTACTGGAAATCTCAACCTCTTATCAAACGTGAGAAATATTCAAGGGGGTTATGTGGCGTTTGCTGGGAATTCTGGGGGTATGATTACACAGGAAGGTGATGTGTCGAATGGGAAGATTACGTTTGAAAAAGTTAACTACTGTGATAAAGTGGATCATAATTTATTAAGTTTGTCACAGATTTGTGATAAGAAATGCACTACCGTATTTACTGATCAAGAGTGTCTAATTCTGAAACCGGGATATGTGATTCCCGAGGACATGGTTGTCATGCGATCACCTCGATCAAATGATATTTATGTCTTGAATATGAATTCTAAAGTATCAACATCGATCGAAACGTGTTTTATCTCAAAAGCAACCGAGAAAGACTCCGTACTTTGGCATCGAAGAATGGGTCACATACATGTTCGAAAGATGAATTATTTAATGGCAAATGATTTGGTAGAGGGGGTGTCTTTGAAAAATTTTCAGTTATCAGATCACTGTGTTGCTTGTAAAAAGGGCAAACAGAAGAAGAAATCTCACCCATCCAAATTATTAAATTCCATTGATACTCCGCTTGAACGACTTCATATGGATTTGTTCGGTCCAGTGAATCGTGCGAGTATTTCTGGAGACTGGTATTGCCTAGTCGTGACTGATGATTATTCGAGATACTCATGGGTCTTATTTATGAGTTCAAAAGATCAAACGCCTGGGTTGGTACAAAATCTTATCACTAAAATCGAATCACTTTACAAACAAAAGGTGAGGAGAATTCGAAGTGATAATGGAACTGAATTCAAAAACACTGTACTGGATTTCTTTTTTATCCAAAAAGGAATTCACCGTGAATATTGTGCACCGTATGTACCTCAACAAAATGGCGTTGCTGAACGAAAGAATAGAACCTTGATTGAAGCTGTAAGAACTATGCTTGCTGATTCTAAGCTTCATGTCCAATTTTGGAATGAGGCTGTGAATACGGCTTGTTATACTCTCAATCGAGTTCTAACTGTTAAACGACTCAAGAAGACCAGTTATGAATTATTGAATAATCGTAAACCGAATTTAAAGTACTTGGAACATTTTGGGTGTCCTTGTACTATGCTAAAGTAGGATGTGGGTAAATTTGATGAAAAAGCCATTGAAGGGTATTTCTTAGGGTATGCGTCACCTAAGAAACGAGTTTTCAATTTCACGTCTGGTTGTGTTGAAGAGTGGTACCATGTTGATTGTCAAAAGTACACTACTCCTCCACAAGGGAAAGGTCCCAACTGGATGTTTGACTATGATGGCTTATTCAATTCATTTACTCCATCAACTGATCATCCAGATGAAGATTTAGTTCGGGCTTATTTTGAAGAACATTTGGAAATTCCAAGGTTTGCAAGTTCAAATGATGTTGAAGCTCCAATTGCTGCTCCAGTTAAAGAACTTGATAATGAATCTCCTGTTCGTGATGATAATGAGTCTACTTCATCTGATGATAATACTATTGTTGATCAAGTTATTGCACTTGACGGTGATGTTTCATCTCCTAAATTGGGTGAACATTACACTAATTTATTTGAAAATGTTGCTGTTTCTGAAAATCCTACTCTCAGGATTCATAATTATCATCCAAAAGAAAACTTATTGGAGATCTTGGTGTAGGGGTTCAGACACGACATCAAATTGCCTCTTCTAGTGACAATAATGCTCTATGTGCTGATGCTGACTTACACGCATCTGAAGTTGCAACTGTTGCTAAATTTACTTGTTTTCTATCTCAAGTTGAGCCTACAACTCCTCGTGTGGCTCTGCAAGATCCTTCTTGGGTAGAAGCTATGCAAGAAGAATTACAACAATTTGCACGTTTAGGTGTTTGGGATCTTATTGACAAACCTTCTAGAATCAAGAAAGCAATTCCGACTAAGTGGGTGTATAAGTGTAAGAAAGATGATCGTGGGGTAATTGTGAGAAACAAGGCACGTTTAGTGGTGCAAGGTTTTCATTAGCAAGAGGGTATTGATTACACTGAGGTTTATGCTCCAGTTGAAAGATTAGAGTCTATTCGAATCTTCTTGGCATATGCTGCTTACAAGAATATTAAAGTGTATCAAATGGATGTTAAGAGTGCTTTTCTCAATGGTGAACTTCATGAAGAAGTGTTTGTTTTACAGCCTCCAGGTTTTGAGGATCTTGATTATCCTGACCGTATTTACTGTTTAAACAAGGCATTATATGGTCTTCATCAAGCCCCGAGAGCTTGGTATGGCACGCTCGCCGACCATCTAACGGATAACGGCTTCAAACGTGGAACTGTTGACTGCACTTTATTTTATGAAAATATTAGTGATGATCTTCTGCTCGTTCAGATTTATGTTGATGACATAATCTTTTGGTCTACAAACGACATGTTGTGTAAGGAGTTCGAGAAGTCTATGCAAACCTAGTTCGAGATGAGCTCGATGGGAGAGATGAATTTCTTTCTAGGGTTGCAGGTTCATCAGTCTGCGAAGGGAATCTTCATTCATCAGACAAAATATATGAACGATGTCTTGGGCTGATTCAAGATTACTGCCGGAAAAATCCCTTCTACTCCTCTTCCTGTGGGTCACAATTTATCACCGGATGAATTGGAGGATACCGTTGATCCAACCCTCTAATGTATTTAACTGCTTCTCGACCCGACATAATGTTTTGCTGTTTGTTTATGTGCTAGGTACCAAGCTAGTCCCCGAGTGACTCACCTGGCAGCGGTCAAGTGTATTCTACAATATCTACGGGGAAATCCTGACATCGGGTTATGGTACCCCAAAAATGATAACTTTGATTTTACCACTTATTCAGACTCAGATTATGGAGGATGCAAGATCAATTTCAAGTCTACTACAGCGGGATGTCAATTCTTAGGAAGCCGGCTTGTTTCTTGGCAGTGTAAGAAGCAGACAACGGTCTCCACTTCAACCGTCGAAGCTGAGTATGTTGCAGCCTCGAGTTGTTGTTCCCAGGTTTTGTGGATACAACAACATCTTCACGACTACGGTTTGAAGTTTCTTACTACTCCCATCTTGATTGATAACTCTGCTGCTATTAGTATCACCAAGAATCCCGTACAACATTCTAAAACGAAACATTTCGAAATTCGATATCATTTTATACGGGATTGTTATGAAAAGAAATTAATCGATCTTGGGAAAGTGCACACTGATTTTCAAAAAGCCGATCTATTTACCAAAGCGTTTGATAAAACACGTTTTAACTTTTTGCTTGGTTTAAATGGATTGAAGACCCTTGCTGAGATCCTAAAATTAGGATAATTATCTTTACTTGTTTTATTGTTCTAGTTTAATTTCCTTCTGTTTTTAGGTTTTAGGGGGTGAATTTCTAGAAAATATAAAAAGATTGTGCTTTGAGTATGTATAGATAAAACCCAAAAACATTATAAAACATAGAAAAATCAAAAATATTGTGATTGTGTTTCTTTCTTGGTTTTATTTTAATATCTGAAAAACTCAAAAACATTTTAAAATGAGAAAATTCCAAAAAGATTGTGATTTTTGTTTGTACAAAAAAATTTCTGAAAATGTCAAAAAGAATGTAAATTTCTCGTTTTGTATAAAAAAATCCGAAAAGACAAAAAGATTGTGGTTTTAGTTTGTAAAGAGAAAAACCAAAAAGAATTTTTGCTTATGATCGCTGAAAATTATGCCATTTGCTTCTATTTTAAAGGACATATACTTGTATATGTTTGGTCCTGATAATTTCGTGTAAATCTTCGGGTTAGCCATTTACCCGACGAATGGATAGTACTTAGGGCGTTCGTTAAGCATTCTATTTTATTTTTAGCTGAGAATTTAGTCAGTTATTTAAGTTTGTGAAGCGTGCTTGCATGTTTTGGTCCCGTTCTCTACTTGTAGATGAATAGGATTGGCATTAATTTATGAACTTAAATTAACTGGGGGGCAATTTAAATCATTTTATTTCATGCTCCTCAAAATTTTGAGTTTTTGAAGCAAAAAGAGAAAATGATAGTACATTGATTATTTGACCCCAAATCCAGAAAGAAATAAGCTTAAAAGGCTGTGTGCTTAATCATCGGTGCATTGATAGGTCTTAAACAAGCTGCTAGAGTAAAGTAAGTGATATAAACTTAAAGAAAAGCCAAATTGAAAGATGTGTTCGTCTCTAGCAAAAGTCTCGGTGAAGATGGCAGAAATGTAAATAACCGGTCATACTCAAGCCTTATAATTGTTGATCACCCAAAAATATAATAAAGCAAATAACAAGCGTTAGGATTCTGGATACTGTGAGTCTTTATGCGGCTTAATCATCTGGGTATTCATAAGCATGAATATTTCACTCTCTTTCTAGAGCAAACCCAAAGTCATTAAACTTGATCACCGCTTACTTTGTACAATCTAAATTACTGACTTGATCAAAATCCGCTGTTAGTCATACAATTGTTCCTCACTTGTGCGCGTCTCAATACCAATAAGAAACGGACCCCAGGGGATACAATGTATGTAAGCCGACAGATGGACTCGTGCATACTCACTCACGGTAAAGGAAACTTGATGCATTGCTCAAATATTCAAAACTTTCAAATTTTTATCAACGTTATAATGGTTTAAGTCAAGTTGGGGTGATTTGGTAAAAATCAAATTAAGCTTGAACCGAGATTAGAGGCTGATAGTTTCTGATATTCTGTGCACTAATTGAACCATAAATCATATCACAAAAATGCTCGAAGGTTTGTTATAAGATTTAAGTGGATAACAATATCAATGACCGACTTAACGCCAGTCATAATATCGCTGAAATATAAAACTGTGATGGAAGGGCATTTTGGTCAATATGATTCTCTGCTCAAACTCAACAAAAACACAAAAATATGTACTGATTTTGATAAATCATGGAAACACACAAAAAGATTGTCTATTTTTTAATGTTCGGATATTTTTTTGTAAATACATTCTTTAATTTCTTACAAAATACCAAAAATATTTTCTTCTTTTTCATACTTTACATATTATTTAATGATTTTTAAGTTATGTTTCACAAAAATGAAACATTTTTAAGGTATTTAGTTATCGGGATAAAACGGTTCTCGGTAATGCTTTTAAATTAAAATTTATTTAATTCAATATTTAATTCATTTAATTATTTAATTTAAAATTAAGTAAAGTTTTTAATTCGTTAACAATCTAATTCGTTAATTATGGATAACGAACTAGGTGATTCTTTAGCGAACTGGATTCTAGTTCGCTCACCTAATTCGCTTCCGCACTGTGTAACGAATCATCCCTTTTTCGTTATACATATTTAACGAATCAAGACACGAATCGTGTCTTGTTCGCTACCCTAAAGGTAACGAACTGGAATAGCGAATGAGCTAATTCGTTATTTAAAATTCAAACGAATTGCGTAATTCGTACATTGTGTACCTCGAATAGTGTGTTAAGCTATATAAGACAAGAAACACGAACAGTCCTTCACTATTCGTCTTCTTCCTTCACACTAAAGTCACCCTATTCAAAATTTTCTCTGAAAATTCGACTTTCACATTTCGATATTTCAAGGATATCTTTGTGTTTCCCATGTATAGATAGTCACGGCGATATGTTTTTCGTCAAAAATGAGTGTGATTTGATAGATAAATTATGGACTTTTGTGGTTTAAGGGTTTTCCGAGTGTATAAACCCATTTTATTTATGATTTGTGTTGATGAACTTGATTATTTATGTTTCAATGAAATCAGAATGCATTTCCGATACCCTTGGCGGACTTTAATCGACGTTTGATTATAGTTTGCCGGGTTGATTATGTATTCATGGTTTTTGTGGTTTTGTTTGCTTCGATTAACCTCAGTATATCTGGGTTTTGAGCCTCAATCTCATTACCATAATCTTACGAGTGTGTTTCCGAGTTCAATACGCTCATTATTCTGATGATTCAACGATAGTTATGGACTAATTGATTCTGGGTTCATAGTGTTGACTATCGATGTTCATCTTGATTTTGAATTTGACATTGCAGGTCAAAGATTAAGTCTAATTGACCATTCGTTCTCCTTAGCGAATTGGAACTGTTTCGTGTCCAATTCGTTAAGGACATATACGAACTAGCTTAGCGAAGAATGGAGTTCAAGATTCAGATGTGGATTCGTTAAAATCATAACGAACTAGATTCTTAGTTCCTCATTTTGAATAGTAATTCGCTATGTCTACTTCGTTAGCTAATTTACCTGATAGTGAATCGCTTGATTCGTTACTGAATTGTAACGAATCAGAGTGATATTTAACGAATGACATTTAATATTAATTATTTAATTACATTTAAATTTCACTTAATTTAATTAAAGTATTTAAATCGTCTAAACGCGTAAATAAATTAAATACACATATCGTTTGAAAATAAATACACACCATCTATAAATAACTTGACATATATTGATGTTTGATACATATTAAGTCTTCACATTTCTCATATTTGTTTATATTTATATAGTAAACATGGCTGATCAACACGAGCAACCACCACCAGAACAACCTCCACAAGATCAACCACCACAACAAGACAATGTTATTCTTCTTCCTTTTGACAAGAAACACAATATCCGTGCTTACGTGAATCAATATGTTACAGATGTAGATGTGTTTGGGGATATGTTAGCTTTCTTACGACGCTCAGTGATACACTATGCTATAACTACTAGACCTAAAGTGTATCTGAGTATTATCAGGCAATTTTGGAACACAGCTGAATATGTTGAGGAAGATAAAAACATTCGAGCTACAATCAATCAAACTCCGATTACGATTGATGTTGAGGTCATTCGCCGTGTACTTCAATTTGGTGATAATGATAACAACCCAAGTGAATTTACAGGCCGCTGGTTAAGGGTTTATTCACACGCTTACGTTATGGTGGCGACATTCATAAATCTATGCTAAACAAGAACGGTTTATGTCCACCATACAAGTATCTTCTACATGTTCTACTTCATTGTATGAGTGGGCGTCGTGGTGGGTTTGACGAGTGTAGACTTAGCTTGCAGTCAGCATTTGTTGCATTGATTCTGAACAAGCCGTTTAATTACTCAGAGTTAGTATTCGACCATTTGAAGGAACAGGTTCAGCAAACACTTCAGTCAAAGAAGTTCTTGATGTATCCTCGCTTTCTACAGCTGATTATTCAAGCCTTAATTCCGAATTTGGCTATTGATCAGACATTGGTGAACGATGTACTTCATATGGAACACATGACAGCTGAAACTGTGCATCGTATGTTAACTTATAGAAAGGAGAAGCCACAAGATAAACGGATGATTGGACATATAATCAATCCTAACTATGTATGTCCTCCTAATGAGCACTGGATCCACGATGATTCGGATTCCGAGCATGAAGGGGGAGAAGGTGGGAATGATGATGGTGGAAATGATGATGATAATGATGGTGATGGTAGGGCTGGTAATGATGGTAAGAGGCAGTCAATGCTGCTTTAGCTGCCACCATTGCAGCTCAACAGGAAAGGAAACAGAAAGGGAAAGCGGTGGCAACTGGTGAGCCATCGAAAAAGAGATGTGTTTCAAAGGGGGCTAGAGTAGTTATTGGGGTTCCACCATCATGTCAATCAACGCCTCAATGCTCGGCAGTGTCGCCTACTACTAGCACTCCGATGCTTAGATTGACGACAACGTTGGTGTCACATGAAAGGCTTGGTCTTAACCCTCAAATGGCGTTAACCGAGATACCAAGGCCTCCTGCTACATTATCTACCGTTCCTTCAACACCCTCGATGAGGCCTCCTCCTTCTCGTCCTCCTACTCCACCACCTCCAAGTGGTATCTCGTTTCTAAGAATCACTCGACCTCAGGGACCGATTCAACCTGTTCATCCCTCATTATACAACTTGCCATCTAACCGTCAGACTGAAATGCTGCTGAATCTGCTACTATGAAAACCAAATGGCAGCTGATCGTCAGAACCAAGAACGACTCATGGAGAATCAGAGATGGATGATGAGTTATATCTCTTTTTGTCAGAAAGAGACTAAGTCATTGCGTACGATTGTTGAGTCTTAGGGGGTGAAATTAAAGGAACAAGAGGAGTTAATCCTTCAACTGACATGCAAAGAGGATGCTCTGAAGAAAATCAAAGATGATGATAAAGACCCTGATGAGTCTGGTGCAGGAGGTGAGCCTAAACAATCGTATGGTTCATCTTCCGGTGCTGATACAAGTGGCGGTGAAGATTCGTGCAAACAGATTATTATTTATCAAGATCCAACTGCCGCCAAGCCAATTGAGATGATTGCAGCTAATACGGTGATTTTTGTGGACGGATTTGGGATGGTTAGGAGTGTGGTGAACAGGGATGAGATAGAGGTTGGTGAGTTTGTGGAAAGGTCTCTGACACGGGAGCAGATTTCTATACTGCTTGGGCTGAATGACGATCAGTTAAATGCTTTAGAGACTGAGCCCGATGTTGAAGTGCTGAATGAGGAAGGCTTAGAAGATGATCCGTCTATTCAGATGAATACGGATTTTATTTATGAGGATGAGGACATTGAGATGGAAGATGTAACTGCTGAGGAGTATCCAAACTTGTATCAAGACACAAACGTTGATCAAGGTGCTCCGGTATTTCATGAAGAGTTAATTAAAGAAGCAGAGGAACATCTTGAAGAAAAGTCTAAAGTAAAGTGTTTTTATACTGGTAAACCGTTTGATCCGTCTGTTGTAGAGATTCTGAGCTGGTTCAGGTTTAAAGCTGTGGGTAAGATTATTCAGGCACATCGGATTGTTGATCAAGAACGCAAAGACACAGCTGCTGAATGGGTTAAAGAAAACCAAGTGACCTCCTTCAAGACTGTCTCCAAGGTACATGGTGATATTGTCTCTTGGCTTTATGATTCTGAGCTGAAAGTATGTATAATTAAATGGTAGAAGGGGATCCAGTACTATGAAAAGATAAGGAATGTTCTGACATTACCGCGGTGGGATGTCCGTACCCTCGCGAGACGTCCATTTATCAATCGTGGGGGTCACCAGACAGCTGACTTGTTTCATCGACACTTACTATTTGAGGTAAATCACGGCCTCAAGATTTTCAAGCCCCAAGTCCCCAGACGTAAGTGTATCGACGAGATTGATCCGAGGACTGGCTGGAGGAAACTTGTCTTAAAGGTGAAGCCTCCAAAGACGATGAAGCAGGTTCCTGTGAAGAGGATTCCCCAACAGATGCATCTCTCATTCAACCGCTGGTACTATGACAATCGTACTGGAGAGGCCGTCATTGTTCTTGGAAGAGGACTGAAGACTGAGCTCATCAAGATAATCGACCTGATGTGGTTGGTTAATTTATCAGAAACAGACAATGACGTGCTCCACAGGAAGCAGATTTTGTTCGAGCGCCAAGAAGACTATGACCTGGCTATCCAATTCCAACGAGTTGTTCGTGTGTGTAATGAGCATGGAATTCATAGTTGCAGAGACTGGCAGTCCAAGCGCTTCAAATAATTTAAAGACAAAGAGCTCAAGACGAGGGGGTGTCTGTTAGTGCACAGTTTTGCGTCTTGAGTCTTTGTAATTATCGTTAATGTTTTGTTTAATATTTAATGTAATAATTAAGTTAATTATTATCTAGTTCGTTATGTTTATAGTCTAGTTCGCTAGGGGATGTTAGCGAACTAAGACATTAAGTGTATTCCCTTCTGTTTCGTTAGGGGATGTTAATGAATCAGGGGGTGTTTCGTTATTTAAATGTATGTAACGAAGTAGAGTCTGGTTCGCTAGGAGATGTTAGCGAACCAGACCTATCTTCTATATATAGTGAACCCTGTTCACTGTTAATTTAAGTTTTGAGAGTTAATTATCGAATACTCTGTCCAATCGTTCTCTCGATCTTCAACCTTAATATTATACGAACTAATTATATACTGATACTGATAATATATATAAACACATACAACACCTAATCTATAGTAATCATGAGCTAGATCTAGTATTAATCGTATATTCACATATCTGAGATATGTTATTGTTATTGATTGATAATCCGGATTCCAACAGATTTCCTCTATCTTACGAAGTCTTTCTTTTTCGATCAACTTATCAAGCCTGACTTCCAATTCCTTAATCTTTTGAAATCTTTCACGTTCCTCTTGTTCGGCTCTTTCCAACATCATCTCTCTCCAACATCTTCGATATAAAATACTCCTAAACTGACTCGATCTATTAAACATATTAACTAGACTCGATAAAATAAAACACAAACTAAATTATCCTAAGCACGACTAGAAACGCTTAATCTAAGACACAGACTCACAAGACACACCACAACTCAAGACGCAAAAAGACCAAGTAATCAATTAAGTTCAATCAAAGCTAGTTTCGGTATCGCCTAAGTATCCCCGGTAACGGCGCCAAAAACTTGATGTGCAAAACGGTCTATTAAAAATATAACCTAACCTAGACACTCTAGTTTTAAATTTATAAATCTAAACTATCCTAATGCTAGACCACTAGACAAGCAAGTGTACCTATCAACTGTAGTTAGCCTAATGAAGTCCGGATATCGAACCCACAGGACACTAGCGACACCTAAACTAGACTCTGACTAATAACTTAATTAAATTGATTTTATTGTTTTTTTTATTAAATATAAAATAAATAGTACTTACTCTAAAAATAGACACGGAAAAATCGGACTGGAACTCAAATAGGGGAAACAACTACCTAGGCAATCATAATAATTAACGAAACAAAGATTAAACAAGTATTACGGTTCATCGAAAATAATAATAATAGTTGAGCTACTAGCCTGCTTGCTTTAATTAATTGACGTGCTTACTAGCCTGCTTCTTTTTGTTAATTCTTGGCTTGGACTTTTAAGACCAGCTTGCTTAGGTGCTTGCTTCCAAATTCAAACGCAACACACAGGGGTGCCCCCTATTGACTTCTGCCGCACACCCATGAAAACAATAATAATGATGCTTTTATTCTTGTAGCTGTCCACCCAAATCAAAACCCTTGCTTACCTCATTCACGGCCCACCAATCTTTTATACTTCTTCACCATTTGATGGGTTCGGTCCAACACTTGAAAGTCCAGCCCACATTAACGTTTTTGTTTTCTTGCAGCCCATAACATTGAATGTGTAGCCCATACCAATCTCCCTCTTGATCAACCTGTACGATAACCAATCACCAAATAAGATAACATCATTAATTATTCTCACAATTAATTAACTCAAACTATACTCATTTTAGCTTGTTTTCTTTAAAAACCTTTAAACTTTAAATATGAATCAATTATGCGAATTATTTAATATAACCAACCGTAAAGCTACACAAAAGTGTAGGAAATATTTATAATATTTATATATAATTTAGTCCATATCACTTCATCAGTTTCTCACCCACAAAGAACCTTACCACCAATGCCTCCTTCCCTAGAAGCAGCTCCAAGAACCACCACGGCTGGAAACAAGACACAACTTCCCGTTTTCCAAGTTTCAAAAACCATTGCTGCCACTTCGGTGGTTAATTCTAACAATGACGAATCTGCTATGTTTTCACAGGTTTAAGCATACATGGAGCAACAGAACAAGACTAATAAGAAGATCCTTCGTGAGATAGAGGATCTTAAGTGTAACAAGAGGCCACTGGAAGATCAGACTCCTTTGATGCCTTGGATGTTGGATTTCACCACTCCAAGATCCTTGGCTCAACATACTCAAGGATCATCAATCCTTTAACCGAGATCTATGAGTCAACAAACTCATGGATCCTCAGTTTTCCCGCAAGGATCATCCATCCTTAATTCAGGGTCCATGGGTCAACAGATTCAGGGATCCTCGTTCCTCCAGCAAGGATCGTCTATCTTTTAGCCAGGGTCTTTGGGTCAGCAGACTCAAGGATCCTAGAGTTTCTAGAAAGGATCATTAATCCTTCAACCGGGATCCTTTGGATTGTATCATCCAGGATCCTTCAACTTCCAGCCTCAAGGATACTTCTTCCAGAATCAAGGATCCTCCGGAGTTCAACATCATAGGTCTTCAGAGGTCCATGAAGGAGACATTATCCCCATGCAAACCATTGCCTCTAGTGTACCAACTCCTATAGAAGACGCTTCTTACCTCAACTATTCTTCTGAGATGCCAACATTCACACAAAAAAGAGGTAACACCTATAAACCTATATCCTTAGATGCTAATCTTGGTTCTATGTAAGGTGCGGGTATCAACCAAGCTATGGCTAAGGAGCTGCTGAAGCTTAAGGATATGATATCCAGCGTACCAGGGGTGGTACGACCAATCCCTGAAATACCAGAAAGAAGCCATAAGTTGTCCAGATTTGCTTCACCCATTTGTGATGCTGAAATCCCAAAGGTGTATGATGGAACAACTGATCCCGAAGACCATGTGGCATAATATAGGGAAAGGATGGAGATCAAACCAATTCCTGAAAGACTCAAAGAAGCCTGCCTATGCAAGGGTTTCGGATCCACACTAACAGGATCTACATTGAATTGGTGGCTAAGTCTTCCCCCCTTTTATGTTACTTCTTTTTCGGATTTAGTTAACTTGTTCAACAGCCAGTTTTCTTGTAGTAGGAAATTTGAAAATCTAACTAGCGATTTGTACTGAGTCATCCATCCTTATGATGAATCCCTTAGGGATTTTGTTACAAGGTTTGGTAGGGAAGCCCTTGAAATTCCTAATCTTGATATGGCTACGGCTGTAGAAGCCTTCAAGATGGGACTTCAAAGGGGCTCCCCCTTCTATGATGATCTTGTGATGACTCGATGCAGGTATCTAGATGAAGTCAGAAAAAAGGCGCTCAGATTCATTAGGCTAGAAGATGACAAAATGATCCAGGAACGATCAGGGGTTCAACCGAAGCAAGAAACTCCCGACAAGAAACAAGGATCCTCATTCAAGAACAACAACACGAGGCCCTACTCCAAATTTAATTTGTGCCATAAAGGATCTAGGTGAAAAGGCAAGATGGCCTCAGAGGAATGAAAAAACAACATCCTTCAAAGACAAATCCAAGTGGTGTGCATTCCACAAGGATTTTGGCCATCAGACTGACGATTGTATTGGTTTAAGGAGGGAAATTGGATACCTCCTGAGCAAGGGCCACTTCAAGGAACTCTTGGGAAGAAAAAAGTCGAGGATCCAGGATACTGAAGA
Source organism: Bidens hawaiensis (assembly GCF_021521415.1). Classification (NCBI taxonomy): domain Eukaryota; kingdom Viridiplantae; phylum Streptophyta; class Magnoliopsida; order Asterales; family Asteraceae; genus Bidens; species Bidens hawaiensis. The sequence continues at coordinate 285,910 of NW_027493774.1, forward strand.
GGTCCCTCAAAAAGCGACTCTGCCCCCACCAGACGCACAAGTGATCAACTTCATTTATGGTGGCTCGGACATATGTGGAACTTTTTTCTCCACAGCTAAAAGGTTCGCCAAGGAGACCAAGTTAGATGACGGGGAACGACCGGTTATATCCACTACTTTGACGAATGACAAAAGAATTTTCTTTGATGAAGAAGATAAAACAAGCATCCAGGATCCTCACCATGATGGTTTGATCGTAACTTTATTTATTGCTAACCATTATGTTCGCAGGATCCTCGTCGATGGTGGAAGCTCGGTCAACATCATCCAACATGACGTACTGCTAGAAAATGAATATCCCAGACTCGGAAATCATCCCGAGAACGTCCGTGCTAGTTGGTTTCAGTGGCGAAACCAAGAAAACAATGGGGAACATCAAGCTCCCGATATACATCGAATGGTTAAACTCTTACCAAAAGTTTTGTGTTATTGACAATCTATCTTGTTGCAATGTTATTCTTGGCAGGCCTTGGCTACATGGAATGAAGGCTGTAGCCTCTACTTACCATCAATGTATCAAACTGCCTACTCCTTGGGGAGTAGTAAGAATAGATGGTGATCAGGTGGAAGCCAAGAATTATTACTCTTCATCCATGAAGCCAACAACTGAACAGACGATAACATAGCAACCACAACAGCATCATAGGAATGCACTGGAAGCTCGGGAGTGGGACATAAAAGAAGTATCCTTGGATCCCGAGGATCCAAACGTGAAAGTGTTCATAGGATCCAGTATCCGTGATGACATCGAGGAGGATATAGTATCCTTCCTAAAGCAAAGAAAATCCACATTCGCCTTCAAACATTCAAATATGACAGGTATTTCTAAGGAGGTAATTACTCACAAGTTGGGCATTGATTATTCTGTTAAACCCGTCCATCAGAAGCGAAGAAAATTTGCTCCTGAGAGGAACGCGATCATACAAGAAGAAGTTGAAAAACTTCTTAAGGCCGGTATGATCAGAGAGGTTAAATATCCTCGATGGTTGGCTAATGTGGTTGTTGTTTCAAAAAAGAATGGAAAGTGGAAGGTGTGTGTCGATTTTACTGATTTAAACAAGACATGCCCCAAAGATCCTTTCCCATTACCACATGTAGACTCCATGGTGGATGCAACAGCAGGATATGAGATGCTTACCTTCATGGATGCTTCCTCTGGATCTCAACAAATTCAGATGGAACTCAAGGACACGTGAAAACGTTTATGATTAAAAAACTCTAATTAAGACTTACCAAAATAATATTTATTTAATTTTTAAGATTTTATTTAACTACTTAACTTAATTAAAAGAAAACTGTTAACAAAATACTTTAAGAAAACTTTGATTTAAATTCGATGAATAAAACCGTCTACCTAGGAATGAATCATGTTGAAAGAAATAACAAGACAACGGATTGAAAATATTCAAGACACCGGTTATAAAAGATGACACAACCAAAACTTGTTTAAGAAAGTCAAATTACCTCTCAGTCTCTCTAACAATCTCTAACTTATTTTAGTTTATTTTAAAGAATAAACCGGACAAACAATTATTAACGTGTTCAAATGACGACTCACCTCTCGGTCTCACCGACACACTATCCTAATGGAGACGAATACTACGCAACCAAGGATAGAGGAACAATTTAACTTAACCTAAATTAAACCAACTAATTGCACATAAACACTCAAACTTGACAAAACAAAACCCGCTCTCGCGCGGTCTTAATTCTAACAAGTAAATGCAACGAGACAATATTACTTCTTATCACCTCTCGGTCTCAAAGAAGGTATATTTTAACTGATTTTAGATGATATATTACCCACTTATCCCTACGGTTGATCACCCCGCAAATAAACCCAAAACACCAAGTAAAGAGCTTAACAAGCAATCAATTAATCAAAACCGATTCAATTAACTACTGCAAGAGGATTATAAGTAATAACAAATAAAACACAGCCATCACACACAATCTAATTCATGGTTTAGTTAAACTTTATATCAATAATTTAAGTCTTGAACATTAACAATCCATTATACAAGTTAAAACTACTCAACAATCATCTATCCTAGGTAGAACAAACTAGTTTAGCTACTCATCACTTTTGGACAGCCACAAACACTTAATAAAAACACCATAAACATCATCATAAACATTATAAAACTCAATCAAGATCCAAACTTAATCAATAACAAGTCTAACAATCAAACAATTGCAAAACAATTCAATTAAAAAGACCAAATCAATCAAAGTTAGGGTTTTGAAAGATAAACCAAGTTTAGAGATGTATACTAAAGGTTTATGGATGAGATCTGTGGATGTTAAGGACCCTAGCTGCTGCCCAAGCTTCCTTCTTCCTTCTTCCAGCCGCCAACAGCCCCTGGCCGCCTTTTTTTTCCTTTTTTCCTTTTCTGCCGCCGGCTGCTGCCTTCTGTCCGATCGCAACCCTTGCTGCCCAAGCAAGGGTTTTTTGATTTCGGGATTATGATGAAAAATTTGCTGATTATCTTTGATATTAACTTAATATAATATATTATAAGGCTTTTAATTAGTGGGCTTGGACCGGGCCTTGCTTAAACTTTAAAACTTTGACCAAAAAGGCCCCTAAACTCTTCCAAATTGCCTCTTTTTTCACCATCTTCTATAAACCTACAAATAAATATTCCAACTTTGTAAAATCACTCATAAACAAACCAAAAAGACTTAATAATTAAACTAAAAACAATTAAAATATGATAAAAATGCTACGGAAAGTCAATGTGTTTTACAACACATCATCCATCATCAAGTTAAAGTCTTCCGTGAATGCTAAAGATGTCTAAAGGCTGACAGGAAGAATAGCTGCTCTCAACAGATTCATTTGTAGATCCTCTGAGAAGGGCAAAGATTTCTACGACATCCTTAGGAAAAATAAGAAGTTTGAGTGGACGGAAAAGCATGAGGCTGCACTTAAGACTTTAAAGGATTACTTATCCTCAGCACCATCTTTAATGAAACTTGAGGATGGAGAATCCATATATTTGTACCTAGCTGTCTCAGGAAATGCAGTAAGTGTTGTCCTTGTAAAGGATCACGAAGGTGAACAACATCCCTTTTATTATGTAAGTAAAAGTCTTCTAGATCCGGAAACCAGATATTCTCATTTAGAAAAATTAATTCTTGCACTTATTATGGCTTCAACTAAATTGAGACATTACTTTGAAACTCATACTATTATTTTGAGAACTAACTATCATTTTAAGAATGTCCTTAGAAAGCCAGAGTTATCAGGAAGAATGGCTAAATGGGCCGTGAAGCTGAGTGCGTATGATATTCAATATGAGCCCAGAACAGCCATCAAGTCACAAGCGCTCACAGACTTTGTGGCTGATTTCAGTAGTGACATGCAAAAAGAAGCTGACTTGGAGGTTCAACAACTAGAAGAAACCAAGGATCCTTGGATCCTCTTCACTGATGGAGCATCCAATGTAAGAGGAACAGGATTAGATATACTACTGAAATCGCCACAAGGGTACATAATACCCCAGTACATAGCGAGGATCCTCTTCACTGATGGAGCATCCAATGTAAGAGGAACAGGATTAGATATACTACTGAAATCGCCACAAGGGTACATAATACCCCAGTACATAGCTTGTGAGTTTAAAGCCACAAATTATGAGGCACATTATGAGGCTCTGATCGCAGGTTTGCAATTAGCTAAACACATGAGGATCAGGTATCTTCAAGTGTATATAGATTCATTGTTGATAACTAAACACTTTAATTGCTCATATGCTGTTAAAGGAGAAAAACTAATCAAATATCTAGATGTTGTGAAAGAACTATAAAAGTTCTTAGATTCTTTAAGTATTGTACATGAACCAAGGGAAGAGAACGTTGGGGCAGACGCCTTGGCAAATTTAGTTTCATCCTTGAAGGTTCCAGAAGCTACGAAGATCCCGATTATCCATATACTATCACCAGCAATAGGAGAACAAGAAGTCGGGGAGATAACAACTGACAAAGAGATGGTGCTCTTGGATCCATTATCCTTAATGTCATCAAGGATCCTGGATCCTCCCAATTAAGAAGTACATTCAATATGGATAAATTCCAGCTACAGAGAATCCTAAGTCCTTCAAACTTAAGGTATCACAATACATATTGTTACATGATATTTTGTATAGAAAATCTCTTGCATGTTCATACTTGAGATGTATCGAATATGACGAAATTCAAGAAGTACTCAAAGACTTTCACGAAGGATATTATAGTAATCACACTGGAGATAGAGCACTATTTTCTAGAATCCCGAGAACAAGTTACTACTGGACAACTATGAAGAGAGATGCAATGAAATATTCGATGAAGTGTGACTCATGTCAAAGGCATGGCAACATCCTGCATCAGCTAGCGGAACCTATGTATTCTATATCCTCGTTATGGCCTTTCATGAAGTGGGGCATGGATATCGTTAGTAAGCTGCCTAAAGTGCCAGGAGGAAAAGTATTCATGCTTGCAATGACTGATTACTTTTCAAAGTGGATAAAAGCAGAAGCTTTTGTTCAAGTACGCGAAAAAGAGGTGATATCTTCATTAAAAGAAATATTATTACTAGATTTGGTATCCCTTCATAAATTATGATATTCAATATGAGCCCAGAACAGCCATCAAGTCACAAGCGCTCACAGACTTTGTGGCTGATTTCAGTAGTGACATGCAAAAAGAAGCTGACTTGGAGGTTCAACAACTAGAAGAAACCAAGGATCCTTGGATCCTCTTCACTGATGGAGCATCCAATGTAAGAGGAACAGGATTAGATATACTACTGAAATCGCCACAAGGGTACATAATACCCCAGTACATAGCTTGTGAGTTTAAAGCCACAAATTATGAGGCACATTATGAGGCTCTGATCGCAGGTTTGCAATTAGCTAAACACATGAGGATCAGGTATCTTCAAGTGTATATAGATTCATTGTTGATAACTAAACACTTTAATTGCTCATATGCTGTTAAAGGAGAAAAACTAATCAAATATCTAGATGTTGTGAAAGAACTATAAAAGTTCTTAGATTCTTTAAGTATTGTACATGAACCAAGGGAAGAGAACGTTGGGGCAGACGCCTTGGCAAATTTAGTTTCATCCTTGAAGGTTCCAGAAGCTACGAAGATCCCGATTATCCATATACTATCACCAGCAATAGGAGAACAAGAAGTCGGGGAGATAACAACTGACAAAGAGATGGTGCTCTTGGATCCATTATCCTTAATGTCATCAAGGATCCTGGATCCTCCCAATTAAGAAGTACATTCAATATGGATAAATTCCAGCTACAGAGAATCCTAAGTCCTTCAAACTTAAGGTATCACAATACATATTGTTACATGATATTTTGTATAGAAAATCTCTTGCATGTTCATACTTGAGATGTATCGAATATGACGAAATTCAAGAAGTACTCAAAGACTTTCACGAAGGATATTATAGTAATCACACTGGAGATAGAGCACTATTTTCTAGAATCCCGAGAACAAGTTACTACTGGACAACTATGAAGAGAGATGCAATGAAATATTCGATGAAGTGTGACTCATGTCAAAGGCATGGCAACATCCTGCATCAGCTAGCGGAACCTATGTATTCTATATCCTCGTTATGGCCTTTCATGAAGTGGGGCATGGATATCGTTAGTAAGCTGCCTAAAGTGCCAGGAGGAAAAGTATTCATGCTTGCAATGACTGATTACTTTTCAAAGTGGATAAAAGCAGAAGCTTTTGTTCAAGTACGCGAAAAAGAGGTGATATCTTCATTAAAAGAAATATTATTACTAGATTTGGTATCCCTTCATAAATTATGATATTCAATATGAGCCCAGAACAGCCATCAAGTCACAAGCGCTCACAGACTTTGTGGCTGATTTCAGTAGTGACATGCAAAAAGAAGCTGACTTGGAGGTTCAACAACTAGAAGAAACCAAGGATCCTTGGATCCTCTTCACTGATGGAGCATCCAATGTAAGAGGAACAGGATTAGATATACTACTGAAATCGCCACAAGGGTACATAATACCCCAGTACATAGCTTGTGAGTTTAAAGCCACAAATTATGAGGCACATTATGAGGCTCTGATCGCAGGTTTGCAATTAGCTAAACACATGAGGATCAGGTATCTTCAAGTGTATATAGATTCATTGTTGATAACTAAACACTTTAATTGCTCATATGCTGTTAAAGGAGAAAAACTAATCAAATATCTAGATGTTGTGAAAGAACTATAAAAGTTCTTAGATTCTTTAAGTATTGTACATGAACCAAGGGAAGAGAACGTTGGGGCAGACGCCTTGGCAAATTTAGTTTCATCCTTGAAGGTTCCAGAAGCTACGAAGATCCCGATTATCCATATACTATCACCAGCAATAGGAGAACAAGAAGTCGGGGAGATAACAACTGACAAAGAGATGGTGCTCTTGGATCCATTATCCTTAATGTCATCAAGGATCCTGGATCCTCCCAATTAAGAAGTACATTCAATATGGATAAATTCCAGCTACAGAGAATCCTAAGTCCTTCAAACTTAAGGTATCACAATACATATTGTTACATGATATTTTGTATAGAAAATCTCTTGCATGTTCATACTTGAGATGTATCGAATATGACGAAATTCAAGAAGTACTCAAAGACTTTCACGAAGGATATTATAGTAATCACACTGGAGATAGAGCACTATTTTCTAGAATCCCGAGAACAAGTTACTACTGGACAACTATGAAGAGAGATGCAATGAAATATTCGATGAAGTGTGACTCATGTCAAAGGCATGGCAACATCCTGCATCAGCTAGCGGAACCTATGTATTCTATATCCTCGTTATGGCCTTTCATGAAGTGGGGCATGGATATCGTTAGTAAGCTGCCTAAAGTGCCAGGAGGAAAAGTATTCATGCTTGCAATGACTGATTACTTTTCAAAGTGGATAAAAGCAGAAGCTTTTGTTCAAGTACGCGAAAAAGAGGTGATATCTTCATTAAAAGAAATATTATTACTAGATTTGGTATCCCTTCATAAATTATTTGTGACAATGGTTCCAAGTTTTTCGGGAAAAGAACCACTAATTTTTGTGACTGTTAGGGCATCAAGATGATTACCTCCACTCCAATTCATCCTCAAGCTAATGGCCAGACATAATCAAGTAACAAGATCATCATCAACAATTTGAAGAAAAAGTGGGGCTCCAAGATGGTTAAATGGGCCGAAGAACTACCATATGTTCTTTGGGCTGACAGGATATTACCCAAGAACGCAACAGGTCAAACACCTTTCTCATTGGTGTTTGGCTCAGAGGATGTAATCCCTACCGAGATGGTGGTTCCAACTGCCAAAACGAGCATCCGTGATCCTGAAGCCAATAATGAGATCCTTCTCAAAGATTTGGACACTGTTGAAGAGATGAGAGATTTAGCCAAAATCAGAATGGCAGCCTATCAAGAAAGAGTAGCTGGGGAATACAACAAAGTATAAGGATCAGAAGATTTCAAGATGGAGATCTAGTATTGAGGAAAGCCTACCAAAATACAAACAATCCGGCAGATGGAAAGCTAACTCCTAAATGGGAAGCCTCTATTTGATTGAGTAAGAAGCAGGATAGGGGACATATCATTTGATCACTATGGAAGGCAATAGGTTACCAAGAGCTTGAAATGCTATTCACCTCAAGAAGTACTTTTTTTGATCAAAATCTAGTATCCTCAAAGGATTGAATATCTTTAAAGGATCAAGGATCTTGAGATCGGTAATATCTATCTGATCACTTATTCATTTCAGATTGTTTTTAATATAACATAATGTATTCTTAACATTTATTTTTTCCAAGTTTTTAAGTAATATTGCAAATTCCAATAAGAGGTTCAATGGTTAAGAGGTTGGCCACCTCTCCCTCACATTTTAGGTACACTACTGTTTCCTATGTCTTAGTCCACGATTAAGGTGTGACCCCTGATGGTCATATCTTCCAAGGTTTAAAGGTTTTCACCTTTCTTATAAATTAGAGTTTCTACACTCTCGCCTGGAGCGCACGTTATCCAACGTGTATTTCAGGGCAGCGGGACTAGTTCACTATATGTTGCCTTCGGCTACATGGAGGATCCTACGATTATGGTAGACGTACCATACCCCCGGTTTATAACATTTTCATGTTATCTCAAGACAAAGGTTTCTAACATTTTCATGTTAGCTAAGGTTTTGGCGTTTTCACGTCATTAACGTTTGGGCTTGTCCCAAGTTTAACACCAGTTTGGGCTTCTCCCAGTTCACGGGCTTGTCTCCTGTTCACGGGCCAGTCCCCAGTTGCACGGGCTTGTCCCCAGTTTGTTGGGCTTAATCCCAATTAATATCATAAGTTATTTGCATCAGGTATCCTAAAGTCCAACTATAAGGATCAACATCTATGGGTTCAAGATCCTTAATTTATTTTTACAAGGATAACAAAAGGTTTAATGCTTATGGTAACCTAGGTCTAATTAGACCTTATGGTATGACTTCTACTTATCGATTTCCATTTACTTAGTTCAAAACTTTTTGTGAAAGGACCCAAGATCCTTAATGCATTTTTACAAGGATATTATGTTCTTAAAATTTTTTATTCACATATATTTCTTAATTATTCAATAAAGCTAAGGTTATATTAAACTTATTTTAAGAATAATAGATAACAATCAACGGATAGTCAAAAGATATTATTTATTAAAACTTACTTAAAATTACCAAAAGTTAACCCGGACTTCACCATTTAAACATGGACCATCCATCCGGGTTAAAGTAAGTTGTTACTAAAAGTTCGACCAAGTGCAGGAAAATAAAGACAGGGGCATCAAAGGCTTCATCCCCACAAACAGAAGATCCCTCCACCTTTGCTACCCCTGATAATTGTCTTAAGGATCGTAGATCCTTTACCCTAGATTACTATTGTCTTAGAGTACACAACCAAATATCCTGAAAACACAAGCAAATAAAAAAAAAAGCGGGCTCAGGCCTTGTCTTTTTCATCCTTCATTGCCCGCCTCCGCAACATCAGTTGTTGCCTCCTTTCCTTCATCCTTGTCACCTGCATCCTTCACACCGCTGGTTCTAGCCTCACCTTCCTCTGCAGTCCTGTCTTCTTCACCAGCATCCTCCTCTTCCTCTACCACTCCTAACCTAGCCAAAGACTTCTTCCATTCATCCACTTCCCAGTTAGCCCTATCAAAGGAAGGATCATATGCCTCAGACATGAACTAGATCCATTCTTGGAGAATCAGCTTGGCCGCAGACATCTTCGCTTCATCAATTGCTGCCTTGATCCCATCTTTCATCTTCATTTCCATGGCATGAACTTGGGAATCGGCCTGCTTCTTCTCCTTTGTAATCTTAGCAACCAGCTTGTCTTTGGCAGCAGCAAGAGTCCTCATTCTTGTTAAAGTGTCCTTGAGCTCCTTGATGATTGACCCGTAGTAGGAATGGAAACCTTGGATTCCCTATAAGCCACAGACGTTAGATTAGCAACAGTTACCAAACAATATTGATAAAAAGAATAAAGGATCCTTACCTGAGTGACTGCTTCCTGAAGCTACTTCTCGACTTCCTAGACTTCGGCTTGAGGTTCTGGTAGCTTCCTTTTCTTCCCAAACTGAGCTTTGGCTATGGTAGTCACTGTGTGAGGACTAGGAGCAGGGGTGGATTTGGAGGATTCCTTCTTAACCATCTTTGTAGAAATCAAGTGGTCTATATCATCTAGAGAAAATTGGGCGGCAGGCTTGTTAGCAGACTTAGGCATGTCTTCAAAACATAATAAAACAGATAAGTTTTTCATTACAAAATCAATATACTTATCTTTATGATTATACTTACTTGACATATTACTTTGAGTGAGATGTCTGACTGTTCAGCTTCTGAATCAGAATCAAGGATCCTGATCTTCAAATTCTGGACTGTTGGGCTCAGTGCGAGGAATACAGCTACTCTCTCTTTGATTCCTGGAAGCTTGGCAAGATGCACGAAGTTCTCAACTGCACAAAAGAAAGAAGCAAATCAGTAATTCAACCTTAATCAGTAAACAACAATAATTATAGAAACCCTAACCCGCCTAATCCATTTAGTAGGAAGGGTATTTCCGTTTGGGATTGAATCTCTCTTGACAAAGAAAAACTGATTCTTCCAATGAGAATCGTTTTGTGTGACTTTGTCAAGCGGAATCGGCTGGTGAGGCTTGGATTTGAGCAGGAAGCGAGTGGAACCGTGGGTGTACAAAGAGTATATGTATGACAGTTCAGAAAGTCAGAATTCAAGGTCATGGTCGGCTATGATTTCTTCGAGAGTCAGTAATGCTCGCCAAATCATCGGCATAGCCTGGATGTAGCTGGTGCCGGTAAGGGTGATGAATCTCTTGGTAAACTCCGGGAATGGGTACAAATAACTGAGCAGGAAAGGACAGGCCAAAATGCAGACCCATATCTTTGAGGATATGTCGCTTGGGGGTTGAGGAATCGTAAGGTCTGAATATGGTATTGGAAGGAAAAGAGGATGCTATTTGGTCAATCTCGGGGTCCGTGAAGTTGCAAATTTCCGATGAAGGGTTTTGAAGTAACCCTTGACTTTTCATATCTCCGGCCATATGGTTGGACGAGTTTGAAAAGCAACTATCGGTAGACATCAAATACAATGGAATATAAAAGAGAGCGGGGGATAAAGGATTACCTGAACTAAGATGGATAGAAGATGAGAAGCTTCCAGAATGAGGCGAATTAAAAGGGAGTAGATTATTTATCTTTAATCCCTATGTCGGTTAATTATTTTTATCTAACCCCTATTTGTGTCCTTTCATCTAATCAATTTGACAGCCTTTTTTTGAATTTTGAATGCAATTTTACAACTGTGAAATTATCATCAACCGCCAAATTGGGGGCAACTGTTGAGCCACAAATAATTAAGTACTGAGGATATGTTATTCTTGATGACGAATTTGGATCAGTTATCCTTCTGAAGAGCACCAGGGTTATGTCAGGATCAAGGATCCTCGGTACTTGGTACTCTTAACGGTTGTTTCTTGTATGTAGGTTGATATTTAACAAATGCAACGGCTCCAAGACTTAGTCCACCACCTATTTCGCTATTGGACTTCTCAAGCACGTGGTCAAATGGCATGAAGGAAGAGAGTGGGAAGATGGCGGATTAGTAGGAGAAATTAGTTATTTGTTATTATTTTTAAATACCGAATTGTGATCACTTCACATATGCACACATTCGTTTTATTCACTGCTGACATTCGTAAACACTCTGCCAAGAACACTCATAGCAAATCACATGCACTTAGATATTTGTAATCTTTGATCATAAACTCCACCATTTGTAACCCGATTTTTTACATTAATAAAGTGGTGATAGACGATTTGTTATCACCCGGGGTTTTTTACCATTGATCTGATCAAGATCAAAGGTTTTTTCTTCGTAACAAATCACGGTGTTCATCTCAATTTTATTTACACACTCGTTATTATCTTTATAGCACTTGACCTCACCAAACGAATTTGGTCACATTATCCTTAATTATTTTTGACCAAAACACATATACTCTCACCAGCAATAGGAGAACAAGAAGTTGGGGAGATAACAATTGACAAAGAGATTGTGCTTTGGGATCCATTATCCTCAAGAAATTCATTCAAAATGGAGAGATCCCGCCACAGAGAATCCTAAATCCTTCAAACTTAAGGTATTACAATACATTTTATTACATGATATTCTGTATAGGAAATCTCTTACAAGTCCATACTTGAGATGTATCGAAGATCCTGAAATTCAAGAGGTGCTTGAAGACATTCGCGAAGGAGATTGTGGTAATCACACCAAGGAAGAGCCCTATTCTCTAGGATTCTAAGAACATGATACTTCTGGCCAACCATGAAGAGAGATGTCATGGAATATTCAAAGAAGTGTGATGCTTGTCAAAGACAAGGCAATATTCAGTACCAGCCAGCGGAGCCTATATATCCTATATCCTCATCATGGCCGTTCATGAAGTGGGGCATGGATATTGTGGGTAAGCTACCTAAAGCACCAGGAGGAAGAGTGTTTATGCTTGCCATGATTGATGTTTCTCGAAGTGGATGGAAGCTGAAGCTTTTGTACAAGTCCGCAAAAAGGTGTGATATCCTTCATTAAAAGAAACATTATTACTAGATTTGGTATTCTTTCAGAAATTATTTGTGACAATGGTTCCCAGTTTATCGGGAAAAGAACCACTAACTTTTGTGACAGTTGGAGCATCAAGATGATTACCTCAACACTAGTTCATTCTCAAGCTAATGGCCAGGCAGAATCAATCAACAAGATCATTATCAAAAATTTGAAGAAAAATTTGGGATCCAAGAAGGGTAAATGGGCTGAAGAGCTACCATACGTTCTTTGGGCTGACAGGACAACACCAAAGAATGAAACATGTCAAACACGTTTCTCATTGTTTTTTGGCTCAAAAGCTGTAATCCCTATGGAGATGGTGGTTCCCACTACTAGACAAGCATCCGTTGAAGACCTAGATACCGTTGAAGAGCTTAGAGATCTAGCCAAGATCAGAATGGCAGCGTATCAACAAAGGGTAGTTGGGGAATACAACAAGAATATCAGGATTCGAAGATTCCAAGAAGGAGATCTAGTCTTGCGAAAAGCCTTCCAGAATACAACTAATCCCGCAGATGGAAAACTAGCACCTAAGTGGGAAGGCCCCTACCTAATTGAATCAGAAGCAGGAAATGAGGCATATCATCTACTTACCATGGAAGGTGACCGCCTACCAAGAGCATGGAACGCTATCCATCTCAAGAAGTACTTTTTCTAATCAGGATCACATATCCTCAAAGGATCAAGGATCCTGAGATTGGTAATATCTATCTGATCACTTATTCATTTCAGATTCTTGTTATTAATTTAAGGATTAATTATTCTTAAAAATTTATCTTTTCCAAGTTTTAAGTAACAATGTAGGTTTCAATAAGAGGTTCAACGTCTAAGAGGTTGGCCAACTCTCCCTCACGCTCAAGGTACACTGTTATTTCCTTGGCATAGCCCACGATTAAGGTGTGATCCCCGATGATCACATATTCCAAGATTTAAAGGTTTTCACCTTTCTTATAAATTAGAGTTTCTACACTCTCGCCTGGAGCGCACGCTATCCAGTATATAGTCCGGGGCGGCAGACCAGTATACACTTAGTGGCTGACAATTTCGTTCTCTTCGGCTATATGGAGGATCCTACGATTTATGGTAGACGTACCATACCACCGGTTTATAACATTTTCATGTTATCTCAAGACAAAGGTTTCTAGCATTTTCATATTAGCTAAGGTTTTGGCGTTTTCACGTCACTTACATTTGGACAATTTTTCAGTTGACATCCGTATCTTTGGGCCAGTCCCCAGTTTGGGCTTGTCCCCGATTTAACACCAGTTTATTTGGGCTTGTCCCCAGTTTGTTGGGTTTAATCCCAATTAATATCATAAGTTATGTTCATCTGGTATCCTAAGTTCAATTACGAGGATCACAGAAGGATCAACAGTTATTGTAACTTAGGTCTAATTAGATCTTATGGTATGTTTTCTACTTATCAGTTTACATTTACATGGCTAAAATCTTTATAAACTCTTTTATGTAAGGATTCGGGATCCTTTATTTGTTTTCACAAGGATACTCTATCCTTAAAGCTTTTCCTCAAGAATATTTCTTAAAACTATTTATAGACTTAAACTATAACACGTATGATTTTAGAATAATAAACAACACATAAATAGTCTTAAGTTATTATTAATATCATCCGGTTTTATCAAAATCTTTAACCCGTATGCACCATCAAAACATGGTTCGTCCATCCAGGTTAGACACATGTTACTAGTTGTTCATGACTTGCAGGGAAAAATGAATGGGCATTAAAGGCTTCATTCCCGTAAAAGAGGATACCTGATTATCCTTCAGCTGAGTTGATAAGATAGAGTAACCACAAATGTCGCATATATAGGCGGAATGGAGGAGGTTTGAATTTAAAGGAAAAATGACAGCTGCGATCTTATCTCAACCGCCATTTTGGGGGCAATTGTTAGGGCACCGAAATTTGACATTGTGGATACGTTATCATGGCATATGTTCTTAGATCCGTTATCCTTAGAGATCCCGTCAGGATCAAGGATCCTCAGTACTTATTATTTACTAACGAATGTTTCCTATGTATAACATCATATTTGACAGATGTAAAGGCTAAGAGACCTGGTCTACCCCCTATTTCGCAGCCTGAGTGATGGAGCAAGTGGTCAAAGTGGTTGTTACGTTTATATTTAGATAATGGCAGATTTTTTAGGAAAATTAGTTATTATCTTTATTATTTGTAACTTCATTGAGTTATGATCAGTTACGGCACACCCTATACATAACACACCATCTACATTCGCAGAGAGGAGTTCAAAACACACACACACACACACACACACACACACTTAGAACCTTGGTAAACACTGATCCTAATCTCCAACCTTGTATTCTCATTTTCTTGATTAATAAATTGGTGATAGACGATTTTTCATCACCCGAAGTTTTTATGCCGGTGATCCTCTAAAGATCAAGGGCTTTTCCTCGTATAAATCTCTGTGTTTATTGACATATTACATATACAATCACAAACACCAAGTCCCACAATTAAGAATTCCGTTACATTATCCTTAGTTGATTTTTGACCAAAACAAAAACGCTAGAGGCAAGGCATTCGCGGTGATCGCGAAAAAAGCCCGAAAAGACTCATATGTGGTCACCGGTACATTCCTCGTCAATAATCACTACACTTATGTACTATTTGATACCAGAGCAGACTCAAGATTTGATTCTAACCAATTTGAACCCTTTCTTGGTATTAAACCCAGTAAGTTAGACAACAGTTACTGAATTGAAATAGCTAACAGAAAACTAATCGAGACCAATGAAGTCGTCCGTGATTGTAATATCCTATTAGAAAACCATAAGTTCTCGATCAATCTTTTACCCGTAGAATTAGGTAGTTTTGACATAGCAGTAGGAATGGACTGGTTATCCAAGAATGGGGCTGAGATCGTATGTTCCGAAAAGCTAGTTCATTTACCAACCCCAACTGGTGAATGTCTGGCTATTCAAGGAAATAGGAGTAACACAGAGTTGAAACTCTCTAGTATCACAAAAACCCGTAAAATGTTGCGCAAAGGATGTCCGACATTCCTCGTTAATGTGGTTGATACAAAAACCAAAGAACGGAAAATAGACGATATTCCTGTAGTCCAAGATTTTCCAGAAGTTTTCCCTGAAGATTTTCCTGGATTACCTCCTCAGCGACAAGTCGAATTCAGAATCGATTTGGCTCAGGATTCCGATCCGATAGCTCGATCTCCGTACAGATTAGTTCTATCAGAAATTCAAGATCTATCTAATCATCTTCAGGAATTACTGGACAAAGGATTTATAAGACCAAGCTTCTCACCTTGGGGAGCTCCAGTCTTATTTGTGAAAATGAAAGATGGTTCTTTTCGAATATGTATCGATTATCGAGAATTGAACAAGCTCACCATTAAGAATCGGTACCCACTACCGAGAATTAATGATTTGTTTGATCAATTTCAAGGATCTAGTTACTACTCGAAAATCGATCTGTGATCCGGATACCATCAGCTGAGAGTTGCAAAAGAAGATATTCACAAGACCGCCATCCGAACCCAGTATGGTCACTATGAATTCTTAGTCATGCTGTTTGGTCTAACAAACACAACCGCTGTGTTTATGGACCTCATGAATAGAGTTTGTAAGCCATACTTGGATAAATTCGTGATAGTATTCATCAATGACATACTCATTTATTCACGAACCAAGGAAGAGCATTAGCAACACTTGAAGTTAATCCTAGACTTGCTGAAGAAGGAGAAATTATATGCCAAATTTTCTAAGTGTGATTTCTGGCTCCGAGAAGTCCATTTCCTAGGGCATGTAATTAATGAAAACGATATCCATGTTGATCCTTCGAAAATTGAAGCAATTAAGAATTGGGAGACACCAAGGTCACCCACTGAAGTGTGAAAATTTTTGGGATTGGCTGGTAATTACTATAGATTCATTGAGAATTTTTCTTCTATTGCTCAACCCTTAACCCAACTGACTCAGAAAGACAAGAAATATGTGTGGGCGGAAAAGCAAGAAGAAGCTTTCCAATTGCTAAAACAAAAGTTGTGTAGTGCACCAATCCTATCCCTCCCAGAAGGAACCGATGGATTCGTAGTCTACTTTGATGCGTCACGATTAGGTCTCGGATGAGTGCTTATGCAACGAGATAAGGTGATAGCCTATGCATCACGACAACTCAAAGTGCACGAGAAAAATTGCACAACTCATGACTTGGAATTAGGAGCAGTTTTCTTTGCACTCAAGATTTGGAGGCATTATCTTTATGGCACCAATTCCACAATCTTCACTGATCACAAAATCCTCGAGCACATATTTGATCAGAAGGATCTAAATATGAGACAACGAATGTGGGTAGAACTACTCAACGACTATGACTGCGACATTCGTTACCACCCAGGTAAAGCAAATGTAGTAGCTGATGCTCTGAGTAGAAAAAAAAGAGAAAAATCACTTCGTGTCCGAGCATTAGGATTAAGAATTCAAACAAGTCTTACCACTCGAATCCGTGATTCACAAATAGAAGCTTTGAAACCACGGAACATAAGAACCGGGAGATTGTGAGGTCTTTAATGTGAATTTATAGCAAAGTCCGATGGTACACTATACTTAATCAAACGAGTTTGGGTACCACGTTATGGAAATTTGTGAAATCTAGTAATGGATGAAGCACATAAATCCAATTACTCAATTCACCCAAGATCCACCAAGATGTACAAGGATCTCCAAGAATTCTATTGGTGGCCAAACATGAAAGGAGAGATAGCGGTTTACGTCAGCAAGTGTCTGACATGCTCAAAAGTGAAAGCAGAACACCAGAAGCAATCTGGACTGTTACAGCAGCCTGAAATTCCACAAGGGAAATGAGAAAACATTACCATGGATTTTGGTACCAAATTGCCAACTACCCCCAATAACCACGATTCCATTTGGGTTATTGTGGATCGACTAACAAAATCCGCTCACTTCATTCCTATCCGCGAAAATGATAGCCTAGAGATGTTAACTAGACTGTTCATTGGCCTGTTCTTTAATGGACGGAATTTCACCTTGATATGATGGAAAACTTTCTGACGCCTTACCCTTGAGTTCTTGGAGAAATTGCAAGTAAGGATCCATAGAACCATATTCCAAGTTAGGTTGTGCACTTCCTTGATCATCAGATAGCTCTGATTTGGTATTGTTTCTTCATTAGGGTTCTCGGGATGCTTCTCTAGTTCCTCATCGGATTCTTCTTCCATATCTTCTTCAGGATCATCCTCCTCTGGTTCCTCTTCCTCTGGTTCCTTTTCCTCCATTGACATTGCTGGCATGTGAAGCTTCTCGTATGGCATTGTTACCCTCATTTTGGGCTTGTGAGATGGCCCATCCGTGTTGAGGCGGGAGTTGGCAGAATCCATTGTAGAAGTTCCGGTATGCCACCTTCGCTGATCTGAGTGGAATTGCATCCAGTCGGATGAGGGATATCTTGGTTCATCCTTGATTGGTCGGTTAGAGAGGAAAGCGTATGAAGGGTGAGGATTCTGTGGTAGGTATGTCGAAACACCAGATGGGTAGTATGGCGGAACTTCGGATGGTTGGTAGGTAGGAACCTCGGAAGGATAATATGTCGGGATGTCAGATGGTTGATACATGGGTAAGCTTGATGGTTGGTAGCTCGAGTGCCTTGTTCTTGGTACACTTGATGTGGAGTATTGTCTAGGTGATAAATTGGACTTTGTTTAGTACCGGGGTAATGATATGACTCGGTTTGGTTGTGGTCTTTGTCGGTATTGAAGAATGATTCATAGTAATCTTTGCTCATGATGTCCTTTGGAAATTTGTAATATATCTGGCTCTCCTTACTTCACATTCATAATACTCCATTAATTTCTCGTAAGACATCTAAATTAGGTGGTTTAGAATGAGGAGAGGGAAAGAAAGGGTTACTAGCCAATCTTATTCCTAATTCAAATAAACAAGTAAAATATTTTCCTATACTTGGATCGAAGCTTGGGTATTGTTTTATGATACCCAATTTGCTAAGATCAATGGCTCTGATACCAACACTTGTCACACCCCAAACTACGGCCTAGGAGTATGACACATATGTTGGTACCACAAATTGGATTAAATCAGAGTTACGTTTTAATAGCGGAAGACTTAAAAACTTGTGGATTTAATATGTAATATTTACATACAAAAGTCGGGATTTA
The DNA here is from genome assembly GCF_021521415.1 of Bidens hawaiensis. Taxonomy (NCBI): domain Eukaryota; kingdom Viridiplantae; phylum Streptophyta; class Magnoliopsida; order Asterales; family Asteraceae; genus Bidens; species Bidens hawaiensis. The sequence continues at coordinate 304,323 of NW_027493774.1, forward strand.
AAAGTTCCCGTATATAGTTTGAAAGGTTACTTGTTTAAGATTTACAAAACAAACCACAATTATATTATATTTAACAAAATTATCCGAGCCATCGGATTCTTGCACTTCTGTCATTCCAAGTGCTAATCTTGGTCACCTGCAAAATGTTAAGAAAATACGTCAGGAACGAATGTTGGTGGATATGCTGACGCTAAAAATATTTTCTTTACTTAATCACCCCTCGAGACTACGTAGGTCACGGCCCAACGTGGCTTACGAATAATCAAGTTAAAACAGCACAATTCATAAACTCAAGTCACTATACTTGGTTCCCCCAGCAAACACCGCAGCGTTCGACTAGTTGAGTGCGTATACGTATACACAAGATCATACTCCCCGCAGGCGAGCGTAATTGTGACCAGGTGTAATGTGCCCACCACATATGTAAGGATCCAGACAAACGTACACAATAGCCTAAGGCCAGTAATTATACCCTTGTTTATAAAGGTTTTAGAGACACTTAGTCTCATGTAAAGTTTTTCAAGTAACACGTTTGACTCGTTTGAAAACAAGTTTGTAAAAGTTGGGGCGTATTCACCTTTTTGATTTGGATTGGCTTCAAACACCGTCCGAGGGTCTTTCCCGTTGCTATCTCGTACCTATAGTACGAGTATAACCAATTGTTAGTCGGATATAAAATCCGGCTTAAGACCTTTAGTCTTATTTTATAAACTTTGCCTCGATGAACCTTTAGTTCAAAAATCTCTTTTACTTTAAAACCTTTAGTTTTAATAGTAATTTATAAACCTTTAGTTTATTTATAAAAACCCTATGTTTCTTCTTTTCTAAGAAACGTAATCTTCTCTTTCATTATTTAAGAATAGTTATTTGTTCCTTAAATAAGATTTATAACAAAGAATATATATATACTTACACACGTATATACATATTTCTAAATATTCATAATCTATTTTTTATTAATTCTTTGTTATATTTTCTTTTCTTTTATCGAGGTATCGAGTATAAGCCTTTTATAATATTTTATTATTATTTTCATTGACGTTACACCTACCTTTGTCGGCGTATGGAAACCCTAATTACTCAAGCAGCACTCAGACGTCGTCTCTCCTTCCTTTCCTTCTCGATCAATCCTTCTTTTTTGTTATCCTTCCTTTGGTACACCAAACAACAATGTCAATCCTTCACCACTTGTCGGCACGCCTTACGAGAATGGTCGTCATGATGTCGGGACCTAGAAACGTCTTCTTGGTTGATACGTCGGTGGAACGTGGTAAGAACTTCGAGGAAACGATGGCACGGAAAACGAGGAGTCGGGCACGCTTTTCGAGGAATTTATAGAGAAAGAGAGGGTAATATAGAGAGAGAGATGAGAGCTGATGATTTGGTGTGAGGAATGGTTCAACCCTTGGCTGCTATTTATAGACAAAATTCGGAAGCCCGTCACGGTACGCGACGGCCTCCTGGTCACCCGTCGCGTAGCGCGACGTAAGCCTAGCCAGTCACCATATAGGTCTGCCACGTGGCAGACGGTGTGCCACGTGTTGACACGTGGCGGACGACGTTCCACGTGTGGATACGTGTCGGGATACGTGGCGGGATGGGTGCCACGCGTGGACACATGGCAGTCTTGTGCCAGAGGTGTCAGGCCACGTCATCGCGGTACGCGATGACGTAGGCTCAACAGCGATCGCGTATCGCTGTTGACTCTTCTAGAACTTTTTGACCAAACCCGTCGCGGTAAGCAAAGGGTTCGTCTTTTGTCCCGTCGCATATCGCGATAGGACAAGAGAACAGAATTTTCATTTTATAAACCATGGAGTTTGGAATTTGACAGAATTGGTCCCTAGACTTTGAAAGTTTAACACTTTTGGCTCGAAGTTTCCGTGATGTTACATTAATATAAGTTAAAATCTGGAATTTTAGGATAAAATGACAATGTTGTTCAAAGAAGAAATGATAAGTTGATTTGTAACATTGTTAATAAACTCAAATATTAAGTTAGAAGCTTAAAAATTGGTTTAATTGTGTCATGTGAGATTATGTGGTCAAATCTGGAATTTTGAATGAAATATGTGTTATAATATGTGTAATTATTTCATAGGATGAATCGTGTAGGATTATTTGACTTATCGGTAATTTTAACGGTCGAAAAATCGGTTTTTAAACGTGAACCGACACGACTATTAGAGACTATTTTAGAACAGCCCCTAGAGTTGTAAAATGCTCATATATAACATAAGTTAATATATGGGAAAAGGACAAGTTAACAAGACTTAGTCCTAAACGGTTCGTGTCACGAAAAGCGACAAGAAAACGTTAAAAAGTTGTTATTTTAAGAAAGTATTAACGAAAATAAAAAGAATATATTTTTGCAAAGTAACTTAAAAAACTTGACTGATATATATGTAACAAGTATTTTTCAAGATTAAAATTTACATTTTTAAATGAAAAACCAAACGGTTCATTTTTAAACGCGAAACCGACAAAACCGACAAAACCAACAAGATTTATGAAAAATAATAGAATAATATTTCTTAAAACTTTTCAGCAACTGAAACTTAGATATTTTAGCTATATTTTAATTGTTTATTAATTTATTTAATTATTTAAACAATAGTTAACGAAAACCGAACTATACGTGTTCGTTAACTTAATAGGAACTTATTTGCTTATGTGCTTGTGTGGACACTAGATTAGGATTAATAAACATAAAGGATTTTTATAAAAACTAAAATCAAGTTTTATTAACAATCACGTGTACTAATATAGGACACGAGATTTTGAAAAGAAAAGCTTCGAACTGTGAGTTTCTCTATCAAACCCCCTCGATTTTAAATGGAATTGTTTTTAATTGTTTTTATAAATGTTTTGGGGGGGAAAGCATATTCTTTATTTATAATTGATTTCATCAAGATTTTTCTTTTAAAGTATTATATTTTACAAACCGTGTCAAAAACGGGATGAGTCTAGTTGGCTAAATAACTGTTAACCCTAGATAGGGGCACATTAATATTGGTAGATCTATCGGGGCGACACCCCCCGCTTCCAATCGCGTTGGGTTAAAAGTGGGAATATTTTGAGTCTGGTACATATCATGTTATCAACTATGATAGTCATACGCATTTTGTATTCTTTGCTCGTATACAACAACACGATTTGTTTAATAAATAAAATGCTATTGTTTTGTGATATAATGGTGATAGATCATTATACACGGGTTTTTATATGATTTGTTGTGATGTAATGACGATAAATCATTACACACGGGATTGATACAATTATATAATGACAAGATATCATTATATGGATTATATATATATATATATATGTATATGTATATATAGATATTGGATCATTTCAGAAGTTTTTTTACAGCGAGAAGTGAAGGTGTAACTCCATTAATCTATAATTTCACTCCATTTCTTATGTGTAGGTGCGTTGTGTAGGTGCTTATGCATGTGTGTAGGTACGTATGTTTGTATATGTGTATTTATGTTTGTATGTGTGTAGGTACATAGATTGAATGTGGCTTGGTGCATTTATATGTTTGTAGGTAGGTTTGAATGTGTAATTAAGACATAAATACAATCAACCTACATATATGTATGTAACATCATATGAAAGGGAGTGAAATTAGGGATTACTGGGGTTATACCTTCACTTCTCGCACTTCTCATTGTAATATCACTTCTCGCAAGATCCATCCCCTATATAAACTCGCCAAACGATTTTTAATATGCTTTTAAGGTAAGATGGCTTCATGGTGACCAAGGAAAAGAGGCGGGTCGTGTTTGAATATGGAGAAATAATCTAGGACATGTAATAACCATGTTTTTTATACACGCATAATGTAAGTCCCCGCGGGGCGTCGCCGATCGATACGAGATCCGCACTAGGTCTAGGAGTGCGGAATCCTCCTAGACTCGTTTAATGGTGTAGAAGACAAAGAACACAATTACACACAAACACATACATGAACAAACACACGAATGGGATAAACACATCTGCAGATCATTTATATAATAACCGAAACACATTACATACCAAACACGAAAACAAATGACGGCCGACCCGAGGTAAGCTCTACCTCGGGCCGTCCCACACGACTCTCCCTCTCGGTTTCTCACTAGCTACATGAACTGGACACACAATACTCTAATTTTCTGGATCCTCAAACTTAAACAAGACACATATATATATATCGAAACAACTTCGCGGGCTTGGGCTTGGGCCAGTAGGCGAAGTTGTTATAACTTCGCCTATGGCGAAGTTGTTCTAACTTCGCCTATGGTAGAAGTTGTTACAACTTCGCCTATAGCGAAGTTGTTATAACTTCGCCTATGGTGAAGTTGTTCTAACTTCGTACTTCGTTTCCGCTGATCAGAATTGCATAGCGACGGTCACAAAATGCACCAACAGACTCCCCTTTGACCGTTGCTCTCAATTCTAACAAACACAAAAGATCATCTGTTACAAAACATGCACCAACAGACTCCCTCTTAACTGATGATCTTCTGTTTGCTCAGTATATAGTGGTACATGATGTCAGTAGTTCATCTGTTGAAGAAAGATGTTGGTACATGATGTCAGTAGTTCAGTATATAGTGTCTGTAATCGAGTCGTTTGGATTTGTGTTTTGTATGTAGCGAAGTTAGCTCACAAGTTCGCTAATACAGGCGAACTTGATGAGTAAGCGAAGTTAGGAACAACTTCGCCTAAACATGCCAGGCGAAGTTGTCGTGTTTATAAGTATAGGTTACGGCTGAGATGTTAATCAGTTTTTAGTTTTACGTGTAACGAGTTGTGTAATCAGTGATTGATATCACGTGTTTCCAGTTGCAATATACAACGTGTCTTTGCTTATTGTAACGTGTGTTCAATCGTGTTAGCTAGTATCGTCTTCTACGCTCGTAACGTCTTACGTAGGGATTCCGCACCTACGTAGAACGAGATATTCCGGGTAGATCCGGCTGGGAACCTACAATTGGTATCAGAGCTTTTGCTCGTGATTGTGTGGTTCGGGATTATCACGCGGGTGTAGAAATCGTTCCGTTCGACTATTCGCGGGACGAGTTTACCGAGTTTTTGTGTCCTACTCACCTCCCACCATCATAAACAACCCATTACACCTTCACAAACCTCGTAAAATCCAGAAATCAAACCTGCAAATCCATCGTGTTCATCAGGCGAACTTGCCGTCACTGTTTGTAGGGTTTAGGCGAAGATATAAGGTTAAGCGAAGTTATCCACAACTTCGCCTACCTTCTCAAGTTCGCTTATCTCAAGCGAAGTTACCCACAACTTCGCCTACCTCACAAATTCGCTTACCTTAAGCGAAGTTATACACAACTTCGCCGAATCAGGCGAATTTAAAAAAAAAAGGGAGCGAAGTTCAGAATCAGCGAAGTTCAGACTTAAGCGAAGTTATCCTTAACTTCGCCTACAGTACTGTTATGAATAAAATTTTTATTTTTCTGGTTTCTTTGTGTTTCGTGAAAGATGACTTCAATAAATATTACGGAACTGGTGAAGATGGAAGTGGAAGCGGGTTCAGCTACAAAGGCACCAAAGATGCTTAAGGGAACCGATTTTGTAGCGTGGAAGGATCGGTTTGAACAGTATGTTAAGTACCAAGACGCTAAGATGTGGGTGTGCATACAAGATGGATACATTCCACCAACTGCTGAGTATAAGGGTCGTGATCAGATTAAGAAATACAACAAGATGGAAGAAGAATAAAAGAAAATGTATGAGGCTGAAAGCAAAGCTCATGCAGCGATAACAATGGCTCTTCCACAAGAGATTCTTCACACCTTCAGGAAGTATAAAACTGCTAGAGAGATATGGGAAGCACTTGAAAACCGTTTTGAGGGTAATGTGGGTATTCGCGCATCAAAGATTAAACTACCTAAAACCCAATTCTCGGTGTTCAAATACTTGAAGAATGAATCACTTGATGATATCATCACTAGATATTATCATCTGATGACCGAACTCAGCAATTATTCCATTGCTTACAAAGAAGATGAGATCGTGGAAAAGCTTCTTGATGCTCTCCCACCGAAATGGGAGATGTACACTGTCTTGATGAGAAAAGACAAAGAGTTTGCCGACTATGACTTGGAAACAGCAGTCAACAAACTAAGAACTTTTGAACTTAATATGGTTCGAAAAGAGACACCAACTGATCAGGTTCAGGATCCAGGAATGTATGGTGCAAAAGTTAACTCAAGTTCAAGTTCGAAGTCTGAATCGTCTGCTTACTACTCAAAAGGAGACTCGGGCGCTAACTCAACACATGAAGGTCATGTATCTCTCAACATGAATGGTGATGTGTGTTTTGTAGCTGGTGGATCAAATGCTTCTAAACCTCAAGCAACCAAGAGTAGTTTTTCCCCAAGTGTTTCGAACAACAATTACTCAAAGATGCCCATGAGTGTTAAATCTGCTGAACAGCAGTTTGCTCTCTATGCATCTTTCATTACTTCGTATGAAAATTACATTCAAGGTAAGATTGTTGATCCTGCAACGTTAGACGAAGACTATGATCAGATCGATGCTGATGATCTGGAAGAGATGGATCTGCAGTGGCAGATGGCGATGATTGTGAGAAGGGTTAAACGGTTTATGAAGAAGACTGGTAGGAAGTTTGTTGGTGAAAGACCAGGTTTTGACAAGTCAAAGGTGCGATGTTATAACTGTCAACAAAATGGATACTTTGCGAAAGAGTGCACAAATGAACGTGTAGAACGCAGTCAAAACAGGTCTACACAACAGAGTGGGGGTGGTATGATAATAGAGCCATGATATCCAGACAGAACGGGGAGTACAACTGGAATCTGCACGTTGAAGAATTGTTCGAACAGGCCAATTTAGCGAACATCGAAACCGCAGATAGTGAGAAAGTGACTGGCGAAAATAAAGCTTACATGGCAGAAGTGACAGACCAGCTCTCCGAGGTAAGTACTAAACTCCCTTGTACTAAATGTGAAAATCTGTCTGAACAATTTACAACTATAACTGATCAGTTTGTTAGTTTGGATGCTCAATTTAAAACATTAAAAGAAGATCATCATTTCACTAAAGCTAGAGAAAACAGCTATAAGGTAAAAATAAAAGCTAGTGAGAAAGATATTAGAAGTCTTAAAGCAAGTCTAGCTGAAAAAATACAAGTAATTGATCTTAGCTATGAAGTATTAGAAGAGAAAACCAAACTAATAGCTGAAAGGGATAAACAGATAGCTGATCACCAGGTGAAAGTGGTGGAACTTAACAGAAAACTTGAGCAATTTAGAAATTCCTCCGCTATACTTGATCACCTCGTTAGTGATCAAGGTTCCCCAGTTAAAAGGGGAGGAATTGGATATCATGAAGTTCCACCACCTTACAATCATAACTATACTTATGATCCTAGTAATCAGAAATCTGTTGATGTTGATTTTGGTCAGACAGTTCCGGTTAAGGTTACTATTAAAGAACCAGAAGTTAGTAAAGGCGAAACAAGTAAGCCTGTTTCGAGTGTTAAGATTTCTGTTCCTAGTCATGTCTCATCAAACTGGACAAGTCATCCGGTCGAGTGAAACAAAAGAGAAGGCAGTGTTACCAAAAAGTGGAGAGAAACATAAATCAAATGAAAAGAATTCTCCACTAAACCCGTATGTCCCACCATATGTGAGACAACCGGGCAGTAATGCAGCCTCAACATCTAAAACAACTATTGAAAAGAAAGTTGAACACAGGAGTTGTTTCAGATGCAATCAATTAGGACACCTAATTGCTGATTGCCCTCTGAAGCAGAGATTCAGAGGTATGAGGCCTTCAAAAACTGAGAACAGAACTAACAGTAACTACAATAATGGTAAGAATGAAAACTCATCAAAGTTCAGAAATTGGACTAATCCAGGTTTTCCAAGAAATCGATCTCAGTTTTCCCTGTTAACAACCAAATCATGAGTAATAATTCATTTAATTCACGAAGGTTTGGATGGCCTCATAGTCAATCTACAAGAAGGTATCCTTTTAGGACTTACAGAAATTATTCTGATACTAACTTTGGACAGCCAAAGTACGGGATGTATGGACCCAAGACCAATAGGTCTTGGGTCCCCAGATTTTAATCCTTTGCTTTAATCGTGCAGGAACAGTTGAACAGGGCTGCAAACAATCTATGGGTTGTGGATAGCGGCTGTTCCCGGCACATGACGGGAAACAAGAGTTTGCGACACGAATGGAAACCTGTTCAGGGAGGAAGAGTGAGTTTTGCTGGAGAGAGTGGTGGAAGGATTACAGGAATTGGGACGGTGACGAATGGAAAAATGACGTTAGAGAAAGTGAATTTTGTTGAAGAACTGAAGCATAATCTGCTGAGTGTATCGCAGATCTGTGACAAAGATTACACCGTGCACTTTACCAAGAATGAAGCGATCGTGCTGTATCCTGGTTTCAAGATACCAGAGGATTGGATAGTTATGAAAGCTCCAAGAGAAAAGAATACGTATATTATGGACATGAGGTCGACTGAGATGGCAACAGAAGAATCGTGTCTTCTGTCAAAAGCAACTGAATCGGAATCCGAATTATGGCATAGAAGAATGGGGCATATTCATCTTCGGAAAATGAACTACATTGTCAAGAATGGGCTGGTGCTGGGCGTTCCCTTGAAGAATTTTAACTTTGAAGACCAATGCTTATCGTGCAAAAAGGAAAAGCAACACAAGAAATCCCATCACACCAAGAAGGTTAATTCAATAGTCAGTTGCCAAGACCTACTTCACATGGATCTCTTTGGTCCCGTAAATGTAAAAAGCCTAGGAGGAACATCTTACTGCTTGGTGATTACTGATGATTTCTCTCGATACTCTTGGGTATATTTCCTGAAGTCAAAGGAGGAAACGGTCCAGATGGTAATAAATTTGATTACCAAAGTTGAGAATATTATGGGGAAAAGAGTTAAATACCTCAGGAGTGACAATGGGACTGAGTTCAAGAACTATCAGATGGAGATCTTCTGCTTACAGAAAGGGATAGAGCACCTGTACAGCGCTCCGTATACTCCGCAACAAAATGGAGTGGCTGAGAGGAAGAACAGAACGTTAATTGAAGGAGCCAGAACCATGCTGGCTGATTCGAAACTTCCTGTGGTGTTCTGGGCTGAAGCTGTTGCAACAGCCTGTTATATCCTTAATAGAGTTTTAACTGTTAAAAGACTGAATAAAACATGTTATGAACTTATGCATGGGAGAAAGCCCAACTTGAGTGGTCTCGAACCATTCGGGTCCCCGTGTTCGATATTAAAGACAAATTCTAAATTTGGTGAAATAGCCGACGAAGGTATTTTAGTCGGATACGTTGTTGAGACTCCCAACAGACGAGTCTTTAATACATCGACCAGCAAGGTTGAGGTGGTGTGTAACACTGATATCACAAGTTACAAATCACCAAAACCAAGCACGGGACCCGCTGGGGTTTTCGAATATGATAGACTTTTTAAATCTTTAACATACCTTACTTGGATTGTGCAGAAGTTGATGAAAGAATTGCTACGAAGATGCTTTACGATGAGGAAGACAATGTTGTGCAAAGACCGCTGTACGATGAATGTCAGCCTTCCTCGTCAAATGCTGTCGATACCCCTGCTGCCTCTACAGAAGAGGAATTCTTCAATCCGTTTCACTCTCAACAACAATCACCCATTGATGAGCTACCTTCGAACCTGGAAGACAATCTGCAAGTCAGTTCGGTTCCGACTACGAGAGTTCACAAAAATCACCCTTTGGAGAACGTGATAGGTGATCTGTCCGACGGTGTACAAACAAGACAAAGCTTGAATGAGCACACCTGTGTTTACACAAGCATTAAAGATACGGGCATAATTAACGAATGCTTGTACACCTGCTTCATCAGCCAGATTGAACCAAAGAACTATCAAATGGCTCTCAAGGACAGCTCGTGGGTCGAAGCCATGCAAGAAGAATTAGCCCAGTTCAAAAAGATGGAGGTATGGAACTTGGTTGCAAAACCAAAGAATGTGCATTCGATTGGCACCAAATGGGTTTTCAAATGCAAGAGAGATGAGAAAGGGACTATTATCAGGAACAAGGCGAGGCTGGTTGTAAAAGGTTTTAATCAGCAAGAGGGGATCGATTACAATGAGGTGTTTGCTCCTGTGGCGAGATTGGAAGCCATTCGATTGTTTTTGGCATTTGCTGCACACAAGGAGATGAAGGTATTTCAGTTAGACGTGAAGAGTGCGTTCCTTAACGGTAAAGTCGATGAGGTTGTGTACGTTGAGCAACCTCCGGGTTTTCCTGACCCAGACTTTCCTGATCACGTGTACAAGCTAAGTAAAGCGCTATACGGGCTACATCAGGCACCTCGTGCCTGGTACTCAACACTATCCGACTACTTCCTTGAGAATGAGTTTGAAAGGGGAAAGATTGATAGCACATTGTTCTTTAAGAGAAAAGGAAGCGATTTTCTTCTGGTGCAAGTCTACGTGGACGACATCATCTTTGCTGCATCAAAAGTCGTCATGTGTCAGGAGTTTGAGGCCGTCATGAAAAAGAGGTTTGAAATGAGTGCTATGGGTGAACTAACTTTCTTTTTAGGACTGCAGGTTGATCAGAAGAAAGATGGGATGTTCATTCATCAGACTAAGTATGTCCATGATATTCTCAAACGCTTCAAGATGGAGGACAGCACTCCATTTGATACTCCAGTCTGCGTCAACCATAAATTGGGTGCTGATTCAGACAATGATGCAGACGTGGACCCAACCCAATATCGGGCAATAATAGGTTCTTTAATGTACTTAACTGCTTCTAGACCTGATATTATGTTTGCAGTTTGTCTTTGTGCACGCTTTCAGGCAAACCCAAAGGAATCTCACTTGAAGGGTGCGAAGAGGATATTGCGCTATCTCAAAGGCAAACCTAAACTGGGGTTGTGGTACACGAAAGGAGGAGACTTGGAGTTGGTCGCCTACACGGATTCTGATTATGGAGGGTGCAATCAGAATCGGAAGTCAACAACAGGTGGTTGTCAGTTTCTTGGAGGCAGATTAGTGTCATGGCAATGCAAGAAGCAGACCTCAGTCACCATTTCAACCTGTGAAGCAGAATACATGGCAGCATCGAACTGCTGCTCCCAGGTTCTTTGGATTCAACAGCAATTGCGCGATTATGGTCTGAATTTCACTCATACTCCTATTTGCATTGATAACATTGCTGCTATCTCAGTAACTAACAATCCCGTAAAACACAGTAAAACTAAATATATTGACATCCGTCATCATTTTATACGGGATTGTGCTGAGAAGAAACTGATTGTGCTCGAAAAGGTTGATACGTTAGATAATTTCGCTGATTTGTTCACTAAAGCGTTTGACAAAAATCGTTTTCAAAACCTTGTTGAGCTGAATAGGATGATCAATCCCGAGTAACCGTGTTTTTGTCTTTACTTAAAAAAAAAAAAAAAAAAAAAAAAACGTCACTGTCGCTTAGAATTATGTCGGTTGCCTCAGTTTGAAGGACATATCTTCGGATATGTTTGGTCCTCATTTCTACTTGTAGAATATAAGGATAGCCATTAACCAGATGACTGAAAGTGACCGGGGCGGTTTATGATGTGTTTTTATTCTTTCACTGAAAATTAGTCGATCATACTTAGTTAGAAGGACACATACTTGTATGTGGTCGGTCCAGCTGATCCATTGGATCTTTAGGATAGCCGTTTACCTGAAAACTTCAATTTGATCGGGGCGATTGAAGTTAAAATTTTTTTCGGGAGATGAAATTATTTTTCAAGTCTACTACTTCGTAAGAAGTTCCTTTACTATGTTTAACAGAAAATTGATCCAACCTTGGAAAGTGATAGATATACTGATTCTGTGTGCTTAACTAGTGAAGTTATAAGGCCTAAAAGACTTTAGAACAGTCATTGTATGTCATGGTAGCTTTTTATGGTGCGTAAAAGTATAAGTGATACTAACTAAATCTACTCGATTTTACGTGGAAACTCCTTAAGAGTTGTGCATGTCTCCATATATATCTTTCCGAATGATAGGCAGAAAAGCGATTACCCAGTCATACACGAGCCCGTAAGTGTTCTGATTCCCGTGAAGATAGCGTGTCAAGAAACTGCAGTGATCCAGATTTGGGACTTGCAGTTATTTACTACTCTGAAGTTGTGTAAATACTTAAAAAAAAATGTGTGAGTTATTGAGACATTCTAGAGTTCATAATGTTAAGAGTTCTCAATCAAGATGCAAGATAGAGAACGGGAAGAAGAGTCTAAAGATCGAAGAGTAATTACTATTTAATCAGATACTACGGGTCGAGGTCAACTCGGGGTGACTTGGGGAAAGCCAAATACGCTTTAAGAATAGATAGGAGGCATCATAATCTCTGAGTTGTTGCCCATTTAATTTTTGAGCTTAATTGAACCTAACCCGTATCACAGAAACGATGAAAACCATTCTAAGTTATTTACCTGCTTACAACCTGTTTCTTTATGTCATAATACAGCTGAACACGGATCTGTGTGACAGTCACGTAGTTAGTATGATTCCTGTTCGGATCTTTTCTAAAACATGGTAGTCCCTGTCGAGACTGAAATTTGATCCCGTGTACCTAATTGTTAAAATTTTTCTACTTATGTAATTGTATGATTTTATACCTGGTTACTTGGTCTTGATCGTATCATTTAACGCTTTAAAGGTTGTTTTAAAACTTAATTGCAAATTGTTCAAATTATAGGGGTGTGTTTTGAAAATTTTAATATATCGGCGAACTTATCCCTAACTTCGCCTGCAATAGGCGAAGTTATCCATAACTTCGCATGTATAACTCTGACCCTATATAAAGAAGTATTAAGGTCAAACTGTTCATTATTTTTTAAACCAGCGAACTTATCTTCCACTCACCCGGCGAACTTATTATCAGAACCCTAAGCGAACTTATCGTTCGAATCCGATCTGTGTTCTTATTCTCTGTTTCTAATCCAATTACAAGGTGTGTAGTGTCGATATACAGTATAATCACGTTCATTAAGGTTAATCAAAGGTCGTTACGACCAGTTTCATAACCTCGGTCGTTCGAAATTTCAATACCCGATTTTCAAACGTGTTTTCACGTGGTAGTAATCAACTTAAACGTCTAGATCATCATAAAATCAAGTTTTACGGAATCCGCATTCTCCAAATTGACCCTATTCACCTCGTTCGAAAAAACCTAACTGTTGCCATTTCATATTCGGCGAAGTTACAGTTTAGGCGAAGTTATCCGTAACTTCGCCTGAGGTTTAACTTCGCCTGATAATTAATTATGTAACAGTATATGAGGCGATGTTGTGGTTAGGCGAAGTTATGATTAACTTCGCCTGGCCCTTTTTACTTAACTGTTATCTGGCGAAGTTTAAGTTGAGGCGAAGTTGTTCCCAACTTCGCCCCACCTCTAACTTCGCCTAGACAGAATAAATCACAACTTCGCTCATGGTAACAGGCGAACTTGTGATTTGCCTTGACATTTATCTAACTTAGCCTGTTTGTTGCAGAAATGGCTGCTGTAGCTGGAGCAGGCGGCGCAGGTGGTGATGATGGAGGAGACAACCAACGACAGTTTTTCCCGGGTCATAACATGTACATAACATTAGACCCGGATGCGAGCGGTGTTGATGATTTCCGCGAGATCATCACGTTCTTACTCCGCTCGCGTATATTCCACGCGATTACAACAACACTGCCGATATCCTTGCCAAACATTGAAGATTTTTGGCAGACCGTGGAGTATGACTGTCGCGTCGAGCCCCCGGTGATGCGAGCAACGGTCAACAATCAGATTGTTCAGTTCTCATCTGAACAGATCCGAGCGGCTTTGCAGTTCGGCGATGAAACAAGAGAAGATCCGACAGACTTTGTAGCTCCTTTCCGAGATGGAGCGTTTCTGAGAATGGGATACTCTGGTCCCTTGGGAGATACTCAGAGACGTAAGGGGTTCTTACTAGACCAGTGGCGCTTTCTCATGCATGTCATGATCGTGTGTATGTCAGGGAGAAAGGCTGGTACTGATGGGATGGGCGCGACCATGCAGTCGGCGATGACTGTTCTGACTTACAATAAGCGTTACAGCTTTAGTCAGATGGTCTTCTATGAGATAGATCGACAGAGAAGAGCGGTGGCGCGTGAGAGATTTATCATGTATCCAAGATTCATTCAGATGATCTTGAATCATGTTGCTCCAATTCTACCTCAGCGCCGCCCAATCAGATATGTAGAAAGTGTGAGTAAAAGAATCTTCGCCCAGTGCAGATCTTCCAGTGCGAGGAGTAAACCTGAGCTCCGTCCTCAACATACTCCTTTATTCGGGTACTTGATCAACCCAGAGTATGTGCCAGCTCGTGGGGACGAGTTTCGGGATCCTCAACCACAACAGGCTGGAGCGCCTCAAGCTATACCTGCTGCTCCTGCTGTGTCACCGGAGGAGAATGTAGACCTTGATGCTGCATTTGGTGGTCAAGGCTTCTTTGATATGGATCGGGTTGATCCTGAAGAAAATGTGCAAGTATCATTTGAAAGGGTTTCGAGTGTGAATGTGACTAGGGCAGCTACAACGGTGGCTGACTCTGATTCTGAAGATGAGTTGGCTGAAGCGAGACGAATTTTGGTAACTCAAGAACGAACTCATGGGAAAAGGAAGAGAACTGATGATGACAGCGAGTCAGATTATGAGGAAGAAGTGCATCAGTTGATTCGGAGATCAAGAAGGGAACGGGCAGGTGCAGGTTCAGGAGCTGGTGAGAGCTCAAGGGTGGTACGTTTCACTCCACCAGCACTGTCCGGTATGACAATGGTCCCTTCATCATTACAAGTTACAAGGCCAAACGCCACGGATGTTCCCGTGGTGGCTACCTCATCTGCATTCGGCCTCCCACCCACTACATTCCAACTTTCGGCTCCTGAGATTGTATCGTTGCCGCCTCCAACTCTTACTCCAACGGAGGTCGTGGCAAGATTTATTGAGTCGACAGTTGTGGCCACGGCAGGGTTATCAGTTACGATACCACCTGCGGTTACGTTTACGCCTACTTCTGAGGTCCCGGTTACATTGGAAATCCCTCCTCAGTACACTCAAGATATATCACATCTGAGGTTTGATTTCGATGCAACCTTATCAGACTCTAAACGAATAGCAGCACTTGAATGGGTTGTGGCAGAACAATCAATGGTGAATCTTATCCAGACCCATGCTATTCAGCGCTTAGTTGCAGAGAATCAGATACAGTCGTCCCTGCTGATAGAACATGGCAAAATCATTGATGCTTTGAAGGAGTTCTTGGCATCTCAGGGGGAGACGAGCTGTAAAGGCGATGAGTTGAGGACTAAGAAGAGAAATGATAGAGACGATGATCCCAATGCATCGAAAGGTGCAGGTGGAGAGTTGCCAAGAACTGAACAAGCTCTTGGGACTTCCACAACTCAGGGGGGAGTCAAGTGCAGCGGGCGGTACAGGTGATAAGGTGGTGGTCGTGGATGTTGAGGAGATGGATGATGAGTTTATAGGTGATGATGATGTTTTACCAGTTGAAGAGATAGAGAAGATTGGTGCAGAGATAGTTATTGATAATGAGATAGAAGAGGGAGAGATAGTAGAGGAGAATGTGGAGCATGAGATTCCGGATGTTGATAAGCCAGATATGGGTAAAGATATGGGAAATGATGAGACAGAATGGGAAGAGCAGCCAAGATGGAAAGAAGGCTACGCTCAATGGTTCGTAAAAACGAAGAAACCAGCGGTCCCTACTATGTTTAAGAAGAGTTACAACATTAGAGGTTATGCTGAATCGAGAAAGGGGATTATATGCTGGATATATGATGAGCAGTTGAGGCTCTTTGTGATTAAAAGATATGATGGTGTTCAGTACTTCTAAAGGCTGTTGAGATCATTGAATACATTGCCAGAATGTGAAGTGAAAGACTTAGCCAGATTGGGGTTAATAAACAGAAGTGATGATAACATGGCTAGAGTCATTGGGAAGATTGTTTGGAAGGAAAGTATAAAAGAGAAGAAGTTCGAGCTGTTGAAACCACAAAAGGGAAAACTCATTGAAGACAAAGATAGAGGGATGAGAGCAAATGGCAAGCCTTGGATGATTATGAAGTATAAGCCGATCCGGTGTCTAAAAGAAGTGCCGATGAAACAAATGCCCAAGGATGTGCTGAAAGAGCTGAAGTGGTGGTATGTAGATTGTGAAACAGCTGAAGTAGT
Organism: Bidens hawaiensis; assembly: GCF_021521415.1. Lineage (NCBI taxonomy): Eukaryota > Viridiplantae > Streptophyta > Magnoliopsida > Asterales > Asteraceae > Bidens > Bidens hawaiensis. Next base: position 320,585 of record NW_027493774.1, read on the forward strand.
AATGGAGGACGAAGATGAACAAGAGCTGCTGAGAGTCTATGATCCGATGTATCTAGTGAACTTATCTGAAGCTGATCTGCAGGCGCTGAATGAGAAGAAGATATTTTATATTCCTGCTTGGAAAGACGAAGCGAGGAAGTATCAAAGAGTTGTTTCGGTATGTGTACGAGAAGGAGTGCATGCTTGAAGATGATGATACAAGATTGTTGAGATTACAAGACACGTGCTTGAAGATAAAGATATGAAGCTACTGCCAAGGGGGAGTCTGTTGGTACACGATGTCAGTAGTTCAGTATATAGTGTCTGTAATCGAGTCGTTTGGATTTGTGTTTTGTATGTAGCGAAGTTAGCTCACAAGTTCGCTAATACAGGCGAACTTGATGAGTAAGAGAAGTTAGGAACAACTTCGCCTGAACATGCCAGGCGAAGTTGTCGTGTTTATAAGTATAGGTTACGGCTGAGATGTTAATCAGTTTTTAGTTTTACGTAACGAGTTGTGTAATCAGTGATTGATATCACGTGTTTCCAGTTGCAATATACAACGTGTCTTGGCTTATTGTAACGTGTGTTCAATCGTGTTAGCTCGTATCGTCTTCTACGCTCGTAACGTCTTACGTAGGGATTCCGCACCTACGTAGAACGAGATATTCCGTGTAGATCCGGCTGGGAACCTACACATAAACTTTTATTTTTAATAATAATAAAGTTTCTTTGAAAAGTCAAACTTTGTTTAATATTATATTATACTTTATTATGATTAGTTATCGGCAACTGTCACAACCCAAACGACTTGGTCAAAAGTCTGTCGTTGCTTAAAATAAACACATGGCATGATCTGAATAGGCTGGCATCTGAAGAAGAAATGTCATGATGTTTTGATACTATATTATATGTTATTCTTTAAAGACAAGCTTTGATTCCGCGAAAGTTTTATTAACTCTGATATTTAGAACTGTGTTTATGAGTAAATCCAACACCAATGTAGGGTACCGGGAACGGGGCTTTACAACTTCCCCATCATAATGCATTTTAGGCGCTTAATGATAGTGGATGAGAGGAGAATTCCACAATTAAGCGTGCTCATGTGGGAGTAGTATGAAGATGGGTGACCACTTGGGCAACCAAAAGCAAATCTATGAAAGAATACAACATGGAAACTAAAGAAAGAATAAATAACTTTTTGGTTGATAGAATATATGAAATTTAAAGCACAAAATCTTTGATCTTTAAATGGGAAACCTTGAAGAATATCATTGGGGGTAGTAGAAGTAAAGAGATGGAATGAGAAGTAGGTGTAGATTTCAGAAAGTAATTTTGTTCTTTTTGGTGTTGATTGTTTCTGTACAAAAGATCTACGCAGACTCTTTTATCTGCGTCACACATATCACGTGCATACATTGTCATCTGCAGACTACTTGTTTTTCCGAAGATATTTTATTAAAAAAAACGTTTGTCGTAACTCTTTTTGGTGTAAACTTGCCCATCCACTTCTGAGATATTTTATGCTCTGCAGAGGGTTAAACACCACCATCTACCAACACCCACTGTCACCACAACCACCCACCGTTCATCACCACCACCATCCACCACTACCCACCACCATGGGCAGATTGAAGGCCAATTGACGGTGGGCAAAGGCCCATCGTCCTACCCGTGTTCAACCGATGTTCTTAGTGTTGTTGATAGCTCGATCTTCTTGGTTAAGATCAAGTGCCCACCCTCCGATTGTCAGATTTTATGCTAACCGGATTATGCTATGGCAAAACTCTATTGAATCTTAAACTCTATTCTCTTTTTAAGCATGAATGTGTAACTGAGAGCTATATACAACGAAAAAAAAGACAAAAGAGAGAGCGAGAGAAGAAGATGTGTAGAAGATGAAGAAAAATGTAACATCCCGTTTCCTGTTTCAGTTGATAAAATAATAATATTGGTATTATGAGTTGGGCTTGTGTTGGGTCAACTAAATGTGGGTAATGGACTTGGATTAATAACGAAGGAAGAAAGACCATTGGCTTAAGCCCATGACCCATAATATACAAACGATAATAAATCATTAATCCATTCATTTCCACTCACTCCATACACCACCCAAAACACACACTTAAGCTCTCTCTCTCTCTCTCTCTCTCTCTCTCTCTCTCTCCCTTTAACCAACCGAAACCAAGAAGGAAACCGAGCACTGATCCAAGGTAATGATAGTACGATCTTATATGGATCCAAGCCCGCTAGATCTAGTCACGAAATGACTAACCGACACCTTCAACCATTAAAGTCATGAGATTTGGATGGAATCGGGTATAAGCCGATCGAATGACGAGCTTAGGGGTCACCCTAGCTCAGATCCGGGTCGATTAGGGTGAAAAACAGTTTAAAAACACGTTTTTTCGGCACGGCGGCGCTGGAAAGGCGGCGCATGTAAGGGAATGTTAGGGAATGTTCTGACATTCTTTGCCCTAACCCTAGGCGTATGTAACGAATGAGCAATGCCCATTTGTTAAGGAAAGGAGTAACGAATGAGCTACATTCGTTAGCCCATTTGTTACGGAGAGAGGATGAATGAACCCATTCGTTAGGGAAGACTGGCGAATGAACCCTCATTCGTTAGAAGGTTCATTCGTTAGTCAGGAGAATAGGTCCATTCGCTAAGAAAGTCCATTCGCTATGAATATCATTCGTTATAAAGGTCCATTCGTCATAAGTGGCTATTCGTTAAGAAGTAACGAATGAGTCCATTCTTTATGAAAGAACGCACTCATTTAGAAGCAACGAATGACCCCATTCTTTAAGGATCTGGATAACGAATGAAGTTTGATAAAATGACAGAAAGGTCCATGGACTTAGAATAAAACGGCTTAATTACATACAAGCCTTTGGACTTTACATACCAGCCAGGGGCTCTTCCCCTTGGACCCCGCTAGGGGCTACCGCCCCTAGAACCTCGCTGTCAGGGGCGCTGCCCCCGGACCCTCGTTCGTTGAAGGCTATATTAAACTAGAAGTGCGATAAGGGTAGAGATAGTTAATTGATAAGTGTAATTGTTATACAGTTAGCCGCGCCTACCATTAACTCTGAGAGGAACTGAGTTCAAGTGAGTTTCTAGCCCAACATCCTTGTTATGTTTTCGGGGCTGTGTGCATACTCAATGTGATTAGTTAATACACTTACCTTGAGTGGTAAGTGTATGCATGGATGATATATGTGATAGATATTATAATATGAATATGAATGAGAGCTTGTCGGTACGTGAACGATCTTCGGATATTGTACGTATCTCCATGGGAGGTAAGTGTTAGAATATGTAACTGTGTATGAATGAATGATAAAGAAGTGTATGTACGAAATTGTATGAATGTTATTATGAAAGTATGGTAGAGCGAAGGTAGGGAACAGAACCTAATAAATATACGAATGTAGGGAACATACCCTAATAATATCTGCGAATGAAGAGAACAGACCCTAATAATATCTGCGAATATAGGGAACACACCCTAATAATATCTGCGAATATAGGGAACAGACCCTAATAATATCTGTGAAGGTTATTGGACTAAATGTATGTATATATGTATGTATGAAAGAAATAATGAAAGTGTGAAAGTGTGAAAGTATGAAAGTACGAAGAAATATAAACAGCTAAGTATTTTATATGTATCTTCGGATGCGGATATAAGTAAGTATAGGGATATGTTACCTGTATTAACTAGAAATCACTCAGCGTAACTGACTTGTAGTATGCACGTAGGTAAATAGACTGAGGCAGCTGGCTTGAGGGGGGGCACATGGCAGGATTGAAGAGGCTGGCATCTGAAGATTTGTCATGATGTTTTAATACTATATTTTATGTTATGTTTTGAAAGACAAGTTATGAATGTTTGTAAATAATGGTTGACTTTTATTATTATCCCGTGAAATTTTTAATTCACTCTGATATTTAGAACTGTGTTTATGAGTAAATCCAACGCCAAAGTAGAACACCGAGACCGGGGCTTTACAAAAAAAGAGGTGGGGTTTTTTTTGTGGGTAAAATAGTGATTGAGTACTATTTCATATTCAATTAAATTATTTTCCTTTTACTCTTTCCAACTTTCTAAGACACTAGTATTTTAAATTTTATGACCATTAGTTTTTCAAAAATTATTTATTTTAATAAAGTAGTAGGTAACGTTTATTTATTAAAATTTTAGTTAATTAACTATTACTATTATTATAAATTTAAGTTTAAAAATTGTATACGAATTAAATTTTATGTATTGTTTAAATTGTGTTACTTTTAACTAACTATTTTATTTATCATTTTTATATATATTATTGTTTTTTAAAATTTTTATTAAACTTAAAATCTTATCTAACAAAAAGCATTTATCATTAAGTAAAGTATTCTTAAAAATACTTTTCAAGTATTAACAAAAACAAAAGTGCTTATTGCTTATGATTTTATATAATTATGTTGATTGTTTTGGTTGTGTGAAAACATATTTAGTTTTGATCTATGAAATCTTAAAAATTTTGTAACAGTAAACTTTTTTATCCCACTGTTATTAAAAATATAAAATATTCTGAAGGAAAGTTAAGAAAGGGCCTTGAAAGTAGAGATGGCCAAAAAAACCGGTTGGGGAACCGGTTTACCGGTTTAAACCGGAAACCGGTTTTTACGAAAACCGGTTTTTTAAAAACCGGTTTGACCGGTTTAGAAACCGCTGGTTCGTCTTTCGGTTACAAGTTCTAGATCCAAAACCGGTTAATGGAAAAACCGGTTTTTTTTATTAACCGGTTATGGAAAAACCGGTTAACCGGTTTATAAAAAAACCGGTTTATAACGGCTATATGCCCGTTTTTTTTGTTTTTGGACCGTTTTTTTTTTTTTTTTACCATTTTACCCCCACAAACATCTATATATAGTTTAGGTTGGGTATTGGTTAGATCACACTCGATTATACAACTCCAAACGCTCTAAACGTTTATTTCATACGCGATTATTTTGTTATCTCACGCTCAATTATACCACATTACCACTCCATACGCTCTTATTTCGTAGTCGTTTATTTCATACTCGAGTATACCACTCTTATTTCGTAGTCGATTATCATGGCCTCCCAAAGTGCTGCTTCATCCGTCAACATGGGTGCCTCGAACACGGGAGAAACGGTCGTTCGGGTCATCCCCACGAAACGAAACCATGATGTTTGGCAACATTTCGACCTATGCGAAATGTCTAACGGTAGCCAAAAAGCTCGATGAAAACATTGTTTGAAGTTTTATGGCAAAGATGCAAACTCCACTTTAAAAGCGCATGTACAAAGGCCCTTTTGCAAGGCCTTGAAGGACGAATCGGGAAGTAGTTCGCAGCCGGAGATGACGAATCAAGCAGCGGTGTTTACGTACGACGTTGAAGCGGTAGGTCAACAGTTTTCAAACTTTGTGATTCAACAAACACTTCCTTTCAACCACTTCGACAACCCTCAATTCACGGAGATGATGCAAAATTATGTTCAACCACGCTACCAACACGTAAGTCGTTCGACCCTTAGAAGAGATTGTCTTAAAGCATGGAAAAACGCTAAATCTAAACTAATTTCATACTTTTCAAACTTACAAACTGGTGTAAACTTAACAACGGATGTGTGGTCGGTACCTCATGGTTCGCCCGACTCATACATTTGTGTGACGGCTCATTGGTTTGACCCCGAGTCGTGGCAAATGATGAAACGAACCATTGCGTTTCAATTGTTTGATTACCCGCACACGGGTAGAAATATTTTTCAAATCTTGGATAAAGTCATTCGACAATACAAGATTGAACATAAAATCTTTTCAATTTCGTTTGATAACGCGTCCAACAATACGGCCGCGGTTGGCCATTTAAAATTAAAGTATAAACCTATTTGTGATGGAGCGTTTTTTCTTAGCCGATGCATGGCACATATTATCAACTTGGCCGTGCAAGATGGGTTAAACGTGATCGAAACGCAAAGAAACAATTTTAAAAGAATGTTACGAGATGTTTTTAGCAACAATAAAACATTTTCAAGATACAAAAAATTTTGTGTAGAAGCTAATTATCAATGGTTGGGGCCAAATTGGGATTGTCCAACAAGATGGAACTTGACTTGTAATATGTTTGAGAAAGCCATCCAACAAAAAGAATCATTAATTGCGTTTCATCAAATTTTGTCAAGTAGGGGTAAATGTGCACCGTACGATCCTAGAAACTGGTTATTGATTGAGATCGTTACGGAGGTCCTTCAAATTTTTAAATCTTGCACAACTAGTTTATCCGGGGTTTACTATCCAACAAGCCCCATTGCTTTACCAAAAATTGCTGTCATGTGCACAAAGTTGAGTGAACTTCATTGTAGGGGTGCACCTTATTTTGATATGGGTGTAAAAATGAAAGAAAAATTTAGAAAATATTTTCAAGAACTACCCGCTGTTTTGACATGTGCTGCTGCGTTAAACCCTTGCATCAATGTTGGTGGTGTTGAAGCTTTAATAGAAAAAATTTGTGATGAGCTAGGGTTAAACGACGATCAAAACCCCTATTATAGCCAAACTTTAAAGAATGCTTTCAACACCACCTTGTCAAACATGTATGATGTCTACCTTACAAAATACGGGTCGTCTTCCCAAATTCATGACTCGTTAAGAGCTGTTGCCCAATCCCAATCCCAAACCGACCTTGAAATAGGGATGTACTACATGATTTGGGAAGACGCCGGTAAACGTCAAAAGGTAAACACCCCAAGCAGTGAACTTGGAAGGTATGGTGGTACCAACTTTGTGAAACACATGACTCCGGATGAATTTAGAAGTCTTGATTTGCTGGCTTGGTGGAGAGGTAAGGAGGATGAGTTTCCGATCCTCGCCGCCATGGCCAAAGATTTACTAACGGTCCAAGCTTCCACGGTAGCTTCGGAGTCTGCTTTTTCTGTTTCTGGCAGGGTTATATCGATTAGGAGGACTCGACTCACTGCACCAGCTATAGAGATGTCGATTTGCTACAAGGATTACTTGGACTCTTTAGATAGGGCACAACATCAACGCTCACTCGAGAGGGAAATGGAGTATGAAGCGGGCTTGTATGAAGACGAGGTCAATGAAGGACACACTCAACCAATCACCGATGAAGAAGCCGCGTACGACGATTACCTAAGAAATAGCTCGGGATCGGGTAGCGAAGAATATTAGTTAAAGAAACAGCAAACATGGAGGCAAATCATGAGTAAGAAACAGCAAGTTGTTCATGTAATCGTGTCTAAGCATTATTTTTCCTAATATGTGCTCTTATTTACTTGTTGATTTGGATTTTTCTAATTTAGTTAAAGAAACAGCAAACATGGAGGCAAATCATGAACAAACTGCGATTGGGAACAACAGGAGCATCTGCTAGTTCACGATTTAATGTTTGTATTTTTGAGTTAAATCATGAACAACAGTTCTTGGCAGAGATTTCTTCAGTGTTAATGATTTAATGTTTGTATTTTTGAGTTACGAATATGCGATAACGATTTAATGTTTGTATTTTTAATGTAAAAACTATAAATGAAAGTTATGTGTTTTTAATCTTTGGTTTGTTGAAAACACATTCACCAACACACACTCATACTCATCTTCCAAGCAAAGAACCCTAACAACGAAAGCAAAGAATGGCTTCGGTCAGTCCGTTTTGCCTTGTAGTTACCGTTTTGCCTTGTAGTTACCCGTTTGTTTATACTGTGAAAAAATAATGGTCTTCATTAAGTACAAAATATAAAAAACAAATATTCATATTTGAAACCGCGAAATTTAAAAAAAAAAAAAAAAAAAAAAAAAAAAAAAAAAACCGGTTAATAAAAAAAACCGGTTAATAAAAAAACCGGTTTATTAACCGGTTCTAACCGGTTTCTAAACCGGTCCTAACCGGTTAGACCGGTTAGGGTTTTGACAGCAAAAAACCGGTTATTAACCGGTCCGGTTATTAACCGAACCGGTTTTTTTTCGGGCCAAAAAAAACCAGTCCGGTTAATAACCGAACCGGTTTTTTTAAAATAACCGGTTTGTGCACCTCTACTTGAAAGTTCTTTTTGCTTTGGACCTTCCTAATAATTTGACAAACCTCATTGCCTTTGACCATACCCATTCTTTTACCCAATTATTTTGTGCACACCCTAGCGAAAATTTATGGATCCGTCACTGCCCGCCACCATCTACCAGCACCACCACTAACCACCACCCACCGTCCGCCGCCACCACAGTCCAACACCCACCATCGCCATCTACCATCACCACCACCACCACCATTCACCAGACAGCCACCACCACCATCCAACACCCACCACCGCCATCTACCATCTCCACTGCCGTCAACCACCACCACCACCGTCCGCCAGACAGCCATCACCACCACCTTCCACCGTCTACCACCACCGTCTGCCACTATCGTCCAATATCACTACCATTGACCACCCCCGTCCATCGCTATCCACCATCCACCACCTTCCAGCTCCGCAGTTCGTACACTACCACCAGCTAGTCTATTTTAGCAGTCTACATAAGTTAAAAAATAAACAATCTTCTTCTTGCATACTGCACCTCTTCTTTTATAAAGGTGTACGGATGTGGCCCACATGCTGCACACTTTACCTCTGAAAAAACAAATAGCACTTTGGTATTGTTTTTAACATTCGAATTTTATTCACAACTTTAAATACCAAACACAATATAAGCTTTTGTTGGATTTAATTCCAATTCCTTCATAAACATATGGTGAACCAAACAGCCCTTAAGACCAGGGGCGGATGTAGCTTATAACCAAGGGGTAGCATCCGCTACCCTTAACTTTTCATCGGAGGTGTAAAATTTTTTTTTTGGTCGATTTCGTATTTCGTTACTACTGAAAAAACATTATGTTACCCCTATTTGTTTAATGATCAACCAATTTAAAGTTTCAAATTAAATAAAGCCCAAACAAATTTATAGACTAAAGCAAATAAAAACAATTAATCTTTTTTTTTCTTTTGTTTAAACTAGAAACATTAAACAGAAACAGACTCAAATATAAGCAGGCTCAACAAAATCATCACTTTTTAAAAGTTAAAATCAAATAAATCTCAAACAAAGTTTATAGCCCAAAGCAAATAGAAACCATTAACATTTTTTACTTTTATTTAAACGAAAAACATCAAACAGAAACAGCCTCAACATAATCATCCTTTTGAGGTTGAAACATTTAATACGGTTTTGGATATGCAAATTCAAGAACTTGAAAATAGATTTAGTGAAGTCTCAACTAGTTTGTTAGAAACTATGTCTGGTTTAAATCTTGAGATTAGTTTTCCAAGTTAGACATATCTAAGATAGTGGCATTTTCGAAAATGTATCCGAATGATTTTAGTAATGAAGAAAAATGGTGTATATCGGGTGATCGTACGACCTTTTATCACACTTTAAAGGAAGATGATAAATTTGCAAAATTGGGTGAATGTGTGACCTTGCTCGTGTAATGGTGGGAACCGGAATGCACATTACTTTTTCTTTGCCTTATCGAATATTAAAGCTAGTGTTGGTTTTACCGATTGCAACTGCAAACGTTGAAATATGTTTTTCTAAAATGAAGCTTATCAATATGGGTTTACGTAAGAGAATGCGTGTTGAGTATTTGAACAATGTTTTAATTTGTGTAGTCGAAAGAGAAACGTTCGATAAAGTAAAAGAACATGATGTAATGGCTCGATTTCAATCTTTCAAAAACCAAATAGGAGAAATTTGCACCCTATGTATCATGTTTCTAATTTTGTTTCGTTTACAATGTATGAAATATGGCAAAAAATAAAAATAAAAAAAAATTGACCGTTATCCCCTGAGATTTATGTCTAGATCCGCTGGTCTCTAAGACTGATAATTAATTTCAAGATGTTTAGTGAACAAAAACGTTGAGAATTGAATTTAGACTCCAATTCAATCGGAAAAAAAAGCACCCAAATGTTGTATGTTAATTTGAAACTTTCATTTTCAAGTTGTAATATATGGATGTGAGTTCTCTAGTATTAAAACTATGTAAACATAACTTATGAACATGAACATACACATATGGTGGTTGTATGATTGATGTTATAACTATTCGAAATACTTTTTTTTGGAACGACCAACTAAGTAACGCCGGGTACTTCGTACGCGGCCCCCATTGGCTAAAACCCGACCCCCGAGCCGGCCACCAGTCTGGACGGACGAAGCCCCTAGCGGTCCACCTATTGAGGGATACACCGGATAAAACCCGACCCCCACGCCCGCCAAAATGGCACAACAGTGAGGAGCGGGTAAAACCGGGTGAGATCAGGACTCGACCCATAGCAAGCCATGGTCATCCATCATATCTCCCATATAAATTGGTTGTAGTGAGGTTTGAACCCCCTACCTCTCACCAGTAACGTGAGTGCTCTACCATTGAGCCACAACCAATTTATAACTATTCGAAATACTTACCTACTCAAGTTACAACTTATGAATATACACACATGGGGATCGTATGTTAAATTATATTCTTGAATCTTCGAAATCTCCTAGACTGCATTCCTTGGCAAAAATGTTGTCATTTAATCTTGGCTTCAACAAACTACAACTTCGACTTCACCATATTACACTACTTTTATTGTGAAATGATATTCTTGCTTTATGTTCTTCCTCTTTCCATGCTACACTATATATTTGGACAGGGCGATGAGTGACTTGCCAAATGCATGATTGTTGGCTGTCTTAATTTGTGGTTGTAAGGTTATTCTGGAATGGCTCTCATCCAAACTAAAACACTTGCATACATCTTAACTATTATGCACTTCACAGGGCTACAACCCTTTGTTTTTAATTTATTAAAATTTTTATTGACAAATTGATACAGCACATGAGCTAATGTTGAAAACATATAATCTAGCTACAATACTTAACCAACTAGGAATATTGGTTTTTAATACTCCTAACTTTCCGTCATTGGTAGATAACACTCTCAACTTTCGATTTGTCACCCACCGCTCTCAACTTTCACCCTACTTTCCTGTACCACTCCCCGTCTAAATGAACACTAACCTCGTTAATGTTTTGGACTAAAAATGTCATTCAAAATAGTTGAGGGGGTAAAACATAAAATTTATTAACACACAACCCCCATTTCCGGTGACCTCGTTTTTTCGGCGACCTCTTTTTTTCCGGCGAATTTGAGTTTTCCGACCATCTTGTCTTTCAGAACACCATATCCATCATTTCACCGAGCTTCACATATGATATGATGAAGATGGTGCTCGCCGGAAACCTGCAACTCGATTTTCCGGCACGCAGACGATCCTGGAAGGTGGCTGGGTGAGACACTGGTGGTGGCGGGGGGCGGGGGTTGCGGTTTTGGGGCGGTGGGTGGTGAAATGATGGATATGGTGTTCGCCGGAAACCTGCAACTCGCCGGAAAAACTCAAATTCATATGTCAAGCTCGGTGAAATGATTGATACGGTGTTCTGAAAGATGAGATAGTCGGAAAACTCAAATTCGCCGGAAAAAAAAGGTCGCCGGAAAAACAAGGTGGTGGGAAATGGAGGTTGTATGTTAAAAATAAATTTTCTGTTTTACCCCCTCAACTATTTTGAATGACATTTTTAATCCAAAATATTAACGAGGTTAGTATTCATTTAGATGGGGAGTGGTACAGGAAAATAGGGTAAAAGTTGGGAGTAGTGGGTGACAAATCGAAAGTTAGGAGTGTTATCTACCAATAAGAAAAAGTTTGGAGTATTAAAAACCAAATCCCAACCAACTAAGACCCTCGTTTGGGTCCTCACATATTATAGCTAGGCCTGGAATTACCAACTAGGGCAATTAATTAACATATAAAAGAACAAAGGAAAACATGCATATTATTGCCAATGGAGAACCATAACATAGAACATGTTCAACAGAATAATAAATTTTTTATTTAATGTTACTAATTTCCAACAAATGCATATTAAAGCAACTTTAAGGAGTAGATTCTGCACCAGATGTTTCTTCACCCATAGAGGGAAGGAGCAAAGCTTTCAATTCATCTAAACTGTGATTCGGGTGGTCAGAGATGTCGGTAATCAGGGAATGTTGTGCGGCTCGAAGCTCCTGAGCCGCTTTCTTCATGTGGAGGGCAGCATCACTATCAAACCCTGGAACACCCTCTATTTTGGCACCTGCGCTCACTTGCACATACCCGGCTTCAAGCCCTCTCTGAAACCCAAGATGAGCCGAAGCCCGACTCACCTTTGAAACAAACGAAAGAAACTCACCACTGTTCTTCACTTTTTCAACACCAAACGAAAGCCGTTGGTTATCAACCACCTCCTCTCCATCTCAAGACCCTCCATCCGGCGGTTAAAAGCTTTTGCCTCTACGCGCATGTGTGTTAACTGGTCATCCATAAACTTGTTCTTGATTCTTGGCTTCACAAAGTACAGTCCTGTCATGTTCGGTCCTTGCGAGTGAAGTAGCGAGTCTCTCATGGGCAACCCTAGAGTCTGCAAGCTCAGCCTCCAACGATTTCACCTTTGCAGCAAGTGCCTCCTGAATGAATTCAAAGAAACAAAACAATATTGTTGAAGATGTTATAGTGTATTAAATAACTTAAATTAGTTTGATCTCTTTGTACATAGAGATTACAATAAAAAATAATGATAAGAACAAATTAACCAGGTGTAGTGGATTTGGTGCAGTACATCACCTCAGGACACTAGACTGCGATTGTTAATTATCTTGGTTAATTTTGTGATTATCCATAATTATAAAGTTACGAAGCTAACGAAACTTGCTTCCAGTAATTTCCAACTTAATAGGCACGTCATATGTAGGTGACCGGGTTAGACCTATTGGGCATGTGGGATTCATTAATGGTGTAATGGGTTTATGGGGTGCAATTAGGGTTTATTATATTTGGTAATGTTTTGACTAATAAGTTATGATATTCTATATAAACCGAGTTATGCTTAGACATTATAGAGGGTGAAATGACGTAACCGAGTTAGGGTTTGAGAGTTGTAATCAGTTTTTGAGTTAGATTTCCTGAGAATTATTCGTTTAGTTCATGTTTGATAATCGATCCGGGAGTTGAAAGTACTACCGTAGTATTCATACTAAATATATAATACACTTAAATTTAATTATATACGTAATTGATAAATCAAATAATAATAACTATAACAGATAACAAACTGGGTTGACAACACCTTTTCACGGAGTTGGTTAAGTTCGTGCTCCATGCTGAGTTTCTCCTTCTCCATGCTAAGTTTCTCCGAAACTACTGACACGAAGGATGACTCTACATCACGAAGCCGATGCTTATAATAATCTTTCCTAGCACGAGTGTGAACCCACCGGTGATGCATCTCAGACCCTTTAGCCAGAGCTCCAACCAAGGAACTAGTGTACACATCAGAGAATTCGGTTGCAGATAGTTGTCGGTTAGCCAGCACCTCCGCTGTTGGCACAGATTCATTCAAGAACTCCCGGCAAACAGCCCCAGTTTTGAGCAATGTGCCGTTTTTTAGTTCCCATGATGGCACAAAGCTTTGGGCCGCATTTTCGACTTCAAGAACAGTTTCATGAGACTTGGCCTTTTGGGATTCATCGATAACAGGCTTTTTTGAAGGTGGATTTGACAATGCTTCTTTTGCGGCATTATGAGATTTCGAGTCTCTTTGATACAGAAAGTCGAAATTTGCAAAATCAAAGTTAGTAGAAGTATTGGCATTACTTGCTACAACAGGCTTCATGGGAGAGGGTTCCACCGTAGCTTCAGCAAACAAATCAATGTTAAAGAATTCTTGAGCAGTGTTTACGACATTTTTCTTATTATTATGCGAAGGCCGCGGCTGGCATCCTTTTTGGAAGGATCAAGAGTAACAGTAGCTTCAGAGGTAACAGTAGCATCAGAGGTTGAGTTCTCGCCTTCCTGCAGCAATGGCAGTTCAACAAACGATGAATGAACAAGAGCCTCCTTGTCCTTCCTTTTCTTTTCCCTTTTCTTTTCATTTTTCTTTTTATTTTTTGAATGGCTTTGAGGATCCTTATGATTTGCATAATAAAAATAGAGCCACATAGAAGGAAGTTAGTGCATAGAAGAAAGAAAATAACAAAATAACTAAACTAGCAAGGTCTAGACCTAATGGAAAAAATGAAAGAGGAGAAAATTGAAGAAAGAATGCACCTTTTTGAAGAACGAAAAATGTGACTTGGAGATTTAGGGGAAATAGAGAGAAATAAATAGGAAATTCTCAAAGTAAAGTTTTAAAACTTTCAAAGTTGTGATAAACGTAACCACCTGTTAAGATTTTTACTAAAGGTACCTTATGCACCATTTTATCTAGTTATTAATTTACTCACTAGTAGATCAAAGGAAATTTTAATTGTCACACCATCGATCGCACAATGTATCAAGACTACTAATAATCACATATTATATATTACTATCTAGTTACATGCATTAGTAACCATCAATCCAAAGCATGTGAAAGTGTGGAGCAATAGCAAGATCGGACAAAAGCCAAATGATTATAAAGTCCTTAACCATTGGACCCTCGGGTTAACCCTGACTTTGAGGTGATAACCACATAAACCAAATGAGGGTATAAATATCATGTAAGATTATATATATAATTATATATACTTATATATAACCATTATAATCATTTATATTATAATAGATCAAAATATTAATTATACCTTATTATATATTAGTTTGTTAATTGTTGATGGGCCATATTACCTATAATTAACTAATAAAGGGTTTCCCCTTGGGTGTATATAAAGAGAGAGAAATGTTAACATCATAACCTAATCACACACACATTATAATTTTGTGTGCCTCCTCTCTCCTAACCCGGGTTCCTATCAAGAACTCTAACACCATCTTTAACTATACATCCTAAAGGGGAACTCGATCAAGATGACAAACATGTCGACTACATCATACTCTGCTGCGGTTACTACTCTACATGCTGTAACAGATTAATAGGTTTAATATTTATCATTTTTTATATTATTTACATGAAGAACTGATCAACATGTGGCATCAAAGTGATGTTGATTAATCAGTTTTTCATGTTTTCCCTAAATCTGGAATTGAATAAGAAGACATGGACTAAAACTTGATAAACCCTAATTTTTTTTGTCGGTTTCTTTTTCATGTTCTATTAAGAAAATAATATATGAAACTGTTTATAATCGCTAAAATTCATATTTAATAGACCCTAATATTTTAGAAATCTGTTAAAATCATGTTTAAAGATTTCGATTCCAAGTTTTTTTTGTATGCTTAATTGTTAAAATTTTCGGTGATGTTCTTCGTGTTCATCATAATCATCGAAAATTATACATATGTTGGTTTAAAATCTAGATTAAAATCTGTTAATGATTATTTAGGGAAATATTTTTTCAAATCTTGAATAACTTAGTAGTTTTAATATTTTCTTAAAAGATTTGAATCCCCTTAAAATAGGAAACAGATATAATTGTTAATCACTAAAAAGTTTTAAACCAAATCTTATCATTATTTATTTAGTTAATAAAGATCATGGGTTAAAGGACTAACCAATTAATGGGTTATTTAAAAAAAATCATGTATTATGGACTTAAAATAGATTATGGCTTCTAAGAGTTTATGGGTTTGGGTCACAACCCATAAAGCCGAAAACTCACTAATACCGGAATCAACATTTTCCCGAAAACTCCATAAGATCATGTAAACACCCAAATACCGAAAACCCGCTAAAAGCCGGAAACTGATGATTCACGGGAACCTAAAATTCTCGAGAACTAAGGTTTTACCGGAAACTTAAAAATCCTTACCCCTAAACATACTCTTGCTATTAACTAATTAAAGGTTTTGTAAACACTTAAATGTTATAAACAATTTACAAAACATAAAAAGGCTTAACTTGAATGAATTTTTTGATATATCACATCTGCCCAAAGGTGATTTGTTACATCTACCCTATCTTTCAAGTATAATTAAAGCTTTTGTTAGTTTGCCCAACATGATCAAAATGTCTCACTTCTGCCCAAAGGTGATTTGTTACATTTTAATCTAGCAAAACTAGCCCGTGCATAATTAAAATAATTGTTTCACTTCTGCCCAAAGGTGATGTGTTACAATTGTTTTGCACACATACTTAAATAAATTTTAATTCTGCCCAAAGGTGATTTATTTTTTGTTTAAGTAGAACGTTTAATTATTGTCTGTTAGTTTGATGTTAATAATAGACATATCACATCTTCAATAAAATATAATGATCCTCAATTAATGATCCTTCATTAATCTAATGATCATAAATTTTAATATGTATTATCTTAATATCCCATAACATTACTCACTATAATTTTCTTCTATAAATAGCTATCTCATCCAAATCATCCACTCTAATCTCAAAACACAATTGAATTTTGTCTCATAAGGAGTTTTAATAACATTTAGCTCTTTTCAATTTTAATTATTCATTAAGGAATGATATGACTATCCTACTGCTCTTTCTAATAACAATTATTCCATTGAAAACTAGAGCCTAACAAATGGAATGAGTCAATCATAATATCTATTACGATAATGATAATCAAGAACTTATATAAATAAATGCTATCACTAGAGTTATTATAGATTAAGTTTTTCCTAAGACTAATCAAAATAACTCCCAAGATTCATGCACTCCTTAAAAGTTCTAACTATAAGGTTAGATAGTATTACTGAATATATCATAATGTACAATCATGACCCATAAAATTAAGGGCTCACACATGATATTAAGTACAATATTCTAGTACATTGCATACTCAAATTTTCAATAGTACAATTTGGTGTCTTAAAAATCAACTATAATACTCAGAAGTACCAAAGGAAAATGAGTGTGTTGATCAGCAACATATGTACAAGAAAGAAGCATTCGGTACTAGAAAATAAGATGCTATTCAACTCACTACCACTAAAACCTAAAAGAGGATTATTCTAAGGTTCATAGACAAAATACAAGTATTACTTCCAGCTTTAAGTTCTCTAAGGAGAAGTCTCATTGCAAAAATATGCCATTAGATTAGGCATAGACATTACAAGATTATCCATAATTCAAAAGAACAACTGGCTAAAATTGATAGTTATATATTAATGATATTTAAGTCTACTAACCTAATATTCTCATTAACACATGATTGGTTGAGCCTAGTTCTATATGTTTACCCAAAAATCAACAACTAACTAAAATGAGGGTTAATGACAAATTTAAATGTTAAGTTTATTAGAACCATGATAAACTGTCTTCAAATTATGCTTTATGATACCTTAAATATTCTGGAGATTAATCAGAATTTAGTATCACTACTTAAGCTACATTATGACAGTTATAAGGTTTGCATAGCCAACATAAAGTCACTATTACCTTAAACTCATATATTATTTGTTATCAATATCTGGATTGAAACATTTATAAAATAGAACTAGATGATATTATGTACTTTCATAACTTTTGTTATCATGCAAATAAAAATGTAACAAAAGACAAATGAGACATATAAAATTCATCCATTAAAACCAAATTTCATGAGAAATCATGGCATGATTAATGAGGGTGATTTTTCATATAATCTCATTCTCAGTGATTTTAAATCATGTGTTAGATTCCCTAAACATTGTTTGGCTTAAGGAATAAGTATGGGTCCATCAGAATTATATTTGATTTACATTCGTGGAACTTATTCATATGGAATATTCAGACATAATTCTTTATCATTTAAAAGACTATTTACTTGTATCCAATCTATCTTCTATGATCCACGGTCTTAACGAGATCCATTCATATATACTTAATACGATTTCTTCTAAATATGTCCCTAAGTTTACTATGACATCTGGACGTTAATGAAATCAAATCAAGTCTAACATATATATAACAGATTCCCATCTCACGTACATCATTGAAACTTCTTTTGTATTTTCCTAGAGATATTAAAGATCAGTGGGAGCCTTAAGTGTCTCATTCATAACTTACAAGATTTGCAAGAGGTGAGGGAGTGAAAACTTGATATTATTTCAATTGCACCTCTTGTACAAGACACTGCTTCATCACAACACTATTCTATCAAAACTTATCTCTTTAAAATTTACAATCTCTTACAAAAGTTTCATTGTTGCTTAAACTGAGCAAATTCGGATTTCTTACTAAACTAATCCTCAACAAGAGAAACTCCAACAACTTATATTATTAACTTGTTTCTCTGTTAGAATTGATTGGTCTATAAATATTGACCCTAAGCATGCTAATTTTCTAAAGGTTTCTAAGGTCAGTGGGAGCTAATAAAAGACCTTATAATGACTTGGCAAAAGTACAAGAGGTAGGGGGAAGAGAGTCATTAAATTTTACTCCAAATTTAACTCCAATTACACCTCTTGTACACCATACTGTACCAACGCTTACACACTTAGAATCCTGAAAATGATAGCAACCTAACCAAGAGCTAATTCATAAATCTGAAACTTCAAATAAACCCAATAATCAACTCAAGAGGTCATCTAGGTTTTTAAACCTACTAACTTTGATGATTATGCAAGCTCCCTAACTAAAGTTGAAATGGATGTTGGAAAGTTTAATGATCATACTCCTTCTAATTAAACCATTAAATCAATCAATATTATAAATTGAATAATGCTATTATTAGCAAATTAAACTAAGCTTCATAAGTCAGGATAACGTTTTGAGATTTGGTTGAATCACCTTAGAGTGTTAATAACTAAACTAAATCTCAATACGAAACGTTAAGACAATAAGAAGCACGATTGATTGTTAAAGGTTATATTCAAGGATAAACCAATTATCAAATAATCTTCTTACCTATATTACAAAAGAGTTCTTTAAGGATCATTATTGTTCTAGTAGCTTACAATAGTTAAGAGCTACATTTAATGAACATTAAAACAACTTTCCCTAGCAATCGGCTTACATATTTATATGTTCATAAAACAACCTAAATGTTATAAACAGAAGGTTAATGAATATTTAGTCTATAAGTCAATAAAATCCATATATGGGTTAATGCAAACATCAAAATTTGATGAAATATTTATACAATTATTTTCATCAAAAACCAAGTGGATTAATGTACCTACCTCAAGATGAGTGGGAGCAACTAAAAACAAACTTGCCCTTATATAGATGACATTCTTCTGACAAGTATATGTTACATAAGTCAAAGCATTGTTCACACACTTTGATATGAAATATCTTAAAGATAACCCTTACATAATAGATATCATAAAATTCTGAGATAGACCCAAAGGGACATTAGTTTTGTTCTATAAGTTTTATCTTAAATGGGTCCTTACACATGTAACAAACAATATTGCTCTATTTAGAGGATAATAGGATCATTGAGATTATTACCTTATGCTTCATTAAGTAGAAGCTTTATGTAGGTTAAAGTCTATACTCGTTCAGATTTTACTTAAAATTGTAACACACTAGATATGCCTAGATTAATGTGAAACATCTAAAAGAGTATTAAAATATCTTTAAAATAAACGAAAGTCTTAATTTAGAAGAAGAAGTGAGAATTCAAACCGGTAGAGTACTCTAAACTTTGTCATATTCAAAGATAAGAAAATGTAATTTTCGGGATATATTCTTATGTCAGTAGACAAATCTATCTCATGGAGAAGTCATAATGAACTGATAACAACAACCTAAGTCATAACGACATAATATGTTGATTAATTACAATGTTGTTGAATATTTATTAGTGAACTCAGAAGTTTTATTAAACTCCAGATAAATTATATATTGAAGAATAATTGTGATAAAGTCAGCTACCATGTTTTCTCAAACAGTAACAGTTTGAGAGGTGCTGCATTAAATTTCGATATGAAACTAATTATTCGTTTATGAACGAATTGAGGAATCCAAATTTTCATATCGAATACATTCATGATATGCTTAAGGATCTTATAACTAAAGGTCTATTACCCATAAATATTATGAAAGCGCTTATAATCATGAGGGGTTTATTAATGACCACGTACAACTGCATATCGTACTATGAATGATTAACTATTAATATTTCCTCACTAGTTTTGATTTTGTATGTTTCTTAATATGTTCTGCATGCATAATGACATATAGACAAATTATTATACAAATCAAACGTTTGAAGAGCTTACTTGAAAATTTTGATCATAACTACTTAGGTTTTAAATAAGGACTGCAGTATGATTAATGGGGGTCTTGAGCTGATGTTCAATTCAATGATTGTATTTCTCTGCTCCAGTTTAAGTTTAAAGCTAAAATGAGTGTTAACTCCTGATCAGGCTTATCCAATACTCATAATAAATGATTACTCGGCCAAGTGGGAGAACGTAAGATTATATAAATAATTATATATACTTATATATGGCCATTATAATCATTTATATTATAATAGATCAAAATATTAATTATATCTTATTATATATTAGTTTGGTAATTGTTGATTGGCCATATTACCTATAATTAACTAATAAAGGATTTCTCCTTGGGTGTATATAAAGAGAGAGAAATGTTAACATCATAACCTAATCACACACATATTATAATTTTGTGTGCCTCCTCTCTCCTAACCCGGGTTCCTATCAAGAACTCTAACACCATCCTTAACTATACATCCTAAAGGGGAACTCGATCAAGATGACAAACATGTCGACTACATCATACTCTGCTGCGGTTACTACTCTACATGCTATAACAGGTTCATAGGTTTAATATTTATAATGTTTTATATTATTTACATGAAGAACTGATCAACATATCAGCCTCTCGTTGAGAGAGGCTGGGCATGCAATTCCTTCACTACTACTTCGTGTTAGACAAACACAAGATTCACTCACGGCTCGTTAATCAATAATATATACCATATCTTACTTTCACATCCGAACTTGGTTATAGAGGGAATTGGACCCTCTGTGTGGCAAGACTAACCGGTGCTGTTTTCAGATTCTCCAATGAAAAGCCAGGTAGTCCGAGTCTCAATTTTGAGATAGTGGGATAGAATCATGCCTACGCATATGCTCGTGATTGTCACGATGACATAACCAATTACCAAATCGGTTTCCTTTACCTCTACGACATTTTATGGGCCATTTTCGATCATATGATGAGATATGAAGATGTAAACACGAATCAAGCATATATGAAAAAAAAAGCATAAAAGGAATTTAAGCCTTGAATACCTTACATATTCTTCACCAAGTAATCGTTAACACAAAAAACATATATTTTCAACTTAAAACTTTAGCCAGAACAACACCCTGATTTCTTAACCTCCGAAACTTCATCTTTACCTACAACGTTAATGGTCTGTCCTCTGGGTGGAACCATCGGGTCGTTACCGATATCTAACGCCTTCTTACTCACCACATGATAAATCTGAGTCAATACTTCAGTGAAAGCATTCTCGACATTTAAGGATTCGAGAGCCGATGTTTCCATGAAAAAGTTGTGCTCTCTCTCGGAAAATGCCCTGGCATCCTCAGTTTGAACCGCTCGTAAGTGGCGAAGATCGGCTTTGTTCCCCACGAGCATGATCACGATGTTTTGATCCGTGTGATCACGAAGCTCTTTCAGCCATCTTTCAACGTTTTCAACGTTACGTTACGTGTAATATCGTACACGATCAATGCACCAACGGCTCCACGATAATATGCACTCGTTATCGCTCGGTACCTATACGTGTCACATTATTAAAAACGTGACGGAACATCAATCATACAATATTAAAAGCGATCAAACATATTCATTAGTATATACCTTTCTTGACCTGCGGTATCCCAAATTTGAGCTTTGATGATCTTGTCATCAACTTTGATGCTACGGGTGGCGAATTCAACACCAATGGTGGATTTAGATTCGAGGCTGAATTCGTTTTTGGAGAATCGTGATAAAAGATTGGTTTTACCGACACCCGAGTCCCCAATCAACACGACCTTGAACAAGTAATCATAGTCATCGTCCATATCTTTCTATAGTGGTGTTAGAAAAGGAATATAGCTCGGTTCATGGAGATGATGATCAAGAAGATGGAGGACATGCAAGAAAACTGAACAGGAAGATAAAGATCCAAATGATGAGGAATTTGTTTTATTATTATTATTATTTCTTTAACATATATACATCTGTCAAGGATTTAGATGATATATAGTTACAACCTTGTATTTTGTACGTGTTTATGAGAGAGAGAGATGTAAAATCTAGAGGGTAAATTGTTTCATGTGTTTTAATTAAATGTTTGTTGTAACACGACCTGAAACGAATTGGCCAAAGCTAAAATTATGGTGATTGTTGGTTTCTAATTCTTTCCATCCATGATTTTCGGCCACATACCTAGAAGTTTGTGAAGAACGTTGTTTTTACACACACACACACATATATATATTATGCAAAACTAGGTTATGAACCCGTATATTACACGGGTTGGAAAATAAAAACGGTATAGTTGATAAATTTTTTAAATACGTTATATGATTAAACTTACGTATTACATATATAATGAAAAATGAAAAGTTCATAAATCACTAAAATTACAACTAAGTTGCAAGTTTTATATATACAAATAAATTGCTATAGTTTTACTGAAACATTAGCAAACCATACGTTGTATAGCAACAAAGCATATACAAATCATATACAATTTTTTTTATTTTAACTAATTTCTAGTTTCCCTAACCATTGATGAGGTTATCTGATGCTCAGTTATTGCTTCTACTATTACCTGCAATTCACAACAAAAAAATAACCAAACTAACCATGATTTAATACCCAACAGTTGTCTCATTCATTCATATCAATTTGTACATTCATAATCAGTCAAATAGAACGAAAGAGAAAGAAAAAAAGGAAAGAAAGATTAGCTAAATTCATTTCAGCTCGATTTCATAATAATAAGGCTTTTGTATTCATATGTGACACCCATATTGCTAATCAAAATACTGGACAAGGAGTGTTCCTGTTCCAACCGGTCCATGCGAAATTACTCACTTTGACCTTCTACCAAACCCGCTTATGTTTTTGATCTTGTAAATAAGGTTTTTTGGTCAAAATAACCTAGAATAATATGATCAATTGGTTTCTACCCAACTCACTAATGTTTTCGATCATGTTTTTATCATGGTAACATCCAAATTTGTCATTGACAAAGGGGATCGATCGCACGCAACTTGGAACAAAATATAAACCAAGAGTCAATATATTTCAGGTTTGTAAGAAGAGTAAATAAGTCATTTGGGCAATCATAATCAATAAAAGGGGTGGTAATCCACGATAAATAATGAACATGACTTTATATTATGAATCAAACTTTCTTAGTTGTAATCCACGTTAAGGCTAGATAAGGAATGGATGTGATAATGATAGGCTAAATAAGGAATGTTTAAATCTTAATTAACTTTTAGTTTTAAATTAATAAATTTAATTAGAAATTATAGGTTAATACATGAGAGTGCCACTTGGCAAACTATTAGGCTAACTAAGGGGCTTGTGGTTCAACCAACATTTCTGTTTATTATAATAGTAGATTTAATTAGCAAAACTCTTTAGTATTTTGCTTTCCAACATTAGTACTAGTATATTTTCCCCATATTATTATATACGATTTTGGTTGGGTTAATCTTTACGGGTGGTTCGGTCCAGCAACTTAATGGGCCTTTGGTCAACCGTTTTATTTATATAATTACATGTTTGTTTAGCAATTTTTAGTTGTATGTCGAACTATGGGCTTGATGATCCCGGTCTTTAGGATGAACTTTACGTGGGGTTTGAGTCGAAAGTTTAGACCTATTAAATCCTTGGTCTTTTATTCATTGTAGGTACGTACTCTTTTTAATTCAATCAATAGAAAGGATCGATCAACAGTTGTGATCAAATTGATGTTATTTGTTTGTGTATAGTCTAGAGTTAAGGCCTGAACAAACATTTTGGTATTATAGTATGAGGTTCACATTTGGTTCGAAGGAAGAGTTGATCGAAATCTGCAAGAAAGAAGAATGACAGAAGCAGGCAGCACAAGAAAGGCGGAAGAAAGTCAACCGAGAAAAAGAAAGAAATCAGATAGTTGTTGCACGAGGGAGAAAGACCGAAAAAGTGTGTGAGGTTGTAGTCTGTGATCAAGGTAATGTACCATTCTTGGTGCCCTAGTTGACTGAAACTAACAACACTTTATGTTCAATAGTAAATTATAGTAAATTATAATTTGTGAAGAACGTTGCGGCGCAGCTTGTTGCCCGTTTGCCTGCCACTTTATTGTAATCGTTTTATAGTAAATTATATTTAATTATATTTCATAAATTCATTTCGAGTAATTTCAAATGTGAATTCATAATAATAAAAAATAAAATCTTGAGACGATGTTAAGGCCATATGGTATTTATTATTATTATTATTATTATTATTATTATTATTATTATTATTATTATAGGGGGAGGGGGGGGGGGGGGGGTAAACAGAACCAACATTGATGACAAGAAGAGCTATACCTAAAGCCATTATTTATCAACGCCAAACCAAAGATGTTCTTTTACAAGTTGTTAATCACAATAATGTGAAGGATGTTTGGTATAATAATCAAGGTTCGACATTATGTGTTGAACAGGTGCAAAAGGCAAGGTTGCAAACTCTGTGAATTAAAGATGCCAAGGATAAATGATAGCAGGACAATCAATGATTTCTTAGGTATGATGAGTGGTATAAATGCGAAGTTCAAAAGTCTCGGTTCAAACCTTAAAGAGGAAGTGATTTTGGGAAATTTTCAACTTCCATCCCAAAGAAGTAATTGCCAATTATAGCGTATAACGAAGCGGTCGGAAGGTTAAAAGCGGTCGGAAGGCTAAAAGCGTATAAATAAAGGCTCCAAAGTCATGAAGAAAAGGAGGAAGAACAAGGCAAACTTTAAATGGGATAAGAGGCAATACGGACGGGGTAGAGGTCGTGGATGAGGTTTTGCTAGGGTGAGAAGAGCGGGTGTCGGTACTTTGAGTGTGGAGATTTTTTTTGGCGTTTACAATATCATTGCACCAAATAGAAAGACAAGGACGGAGCAAATTTGATCGAGGAGGGGAATCGGTTCTACTTGGATGGATTCACAAGTCAAGTTTAAGGGAGTGAATGTTGGTGAATCTTGATGGGTCAACAGGTTCGAGTTAGGTTTAGAACGAGTCAGAAAATGGATGGGTCATGGGTCAACCATTTTATTTATTTAAATATATACCACAACAACTAGAGGTAGCAACATTGTATCTTAATTTGGAAACCGACAAGGTTGACAAGCTAGGGAGGGCGAGGTGGACGACCACCCAACGACCAGTCTTTCAAAGGGCCCGGATTTTTTTTTTATTTTTATAATTTATATAGTTTTTAAATAATACATTTAGTTTGTACATTTGGTTATCTTACATCAAATATCTGTTGGAGCAGCAAGAAAAACCATCTCAATTTATCCAAAGGTCTCTAGTACAAGACATGGCTGCAAAACCCTATTGTTTAAGCAAATCTTACATTTCTTACTCTATAAATAGTAGTTTCAAGCCTTATTCAAAATTCACATTTAGAGTCTCCTCTAGTGAAAGAATTCAAGCCACATCGAACAAAGTTGGCTCGATTGTGATTTAGGGGTCATTTTTTACTAATCGGAAGGCCAAAAATTTTTAGCAAATCTAGGAGACGGCTCTAGTCTCCGGATGGAGAAAGTTTAATCATTGAAATATATATATATATATATATATATATATATATCCTTTTCTATATATATTTTTTCTTTTCTTATAAAAACATACAAGCTATAATTTACAAAAATCTTTTCGATTTAAAAGATTATACTAAAACCTTGGTTCCACCTGTTTTGATATATAGTACTCTAGAGGTCGAACGGGAAACACAAACCCTAAAAACAGGCATAAATTACGAGTGAGATGATATCACCGAGACCTTTAGTGTATCTTTGCATGTTATATTACCTACTATATATGCGTCATGTATACGTGATCGATGATATATTGATATCACACTTATACTTGTTTTTCTCATGTAGCCGGTTATCATTACTTGTGAAAATTCAAAGTATGCAATTGCCTTATTAATCATCAAGACTCGAGTTTGATTATCGCTAAATGCAGAAAATATATAACAAGAAGTCTTTACATGTTCCAACAAAAGTTCCATAAACTCATACTACACTTCTACTCCAACTTCTGAGAGAGAGAGGGGGAGAGAATGCAACACTAACGAAAAAGCAAAAAAGGAAATTATTATAGAAGGATTAACATATTGTCCTGACTTGGTGCATCATTATAGCTTTTAGAACTGCAAGAAAAAAAATATTATATATAAATGAAATAAGACTTCATGATGTACATTAAATTGTTACACTTGACTAATTTTATTTTTAATTTTTCAATCAACCAACACTCTTAATCCTGTAAGATACTAACAAAATTCCTCATTTAAAGTTCTCATCATTAATTTCATATAATTAATGAATGAAAATTGGAAATACTTTCAATCATAGGTATAAATTAGAAACTTCTAAATGTGGCTAATGTTGCACATCTAAAGGTGCTACATATTTAGGCACTTGTTTCTTTTACAATTCAGAAATGTAAAATTTGTAAAAATTGCTTCATAATATAAATTCACATGTGAAGTCTTAGATGTGGTTCTAATCATTTTTAAATGCATAGATTTGTAAAACTAAAAAGTATTATGTGTATTTCATTGAAATGTGTAATTATTGATCATGAAATTTATAATGTAATAAGAGATGGAATGTACCGTATCATGTATGGATGAAGGCACCTGGTAATAAAATGCACCGTGCTGGAGAGATTGAAGTGTGACGCCCCATTCATCAGTCATCACAGTCCGTCCAGATGAATCTATGAGCATAGCATCACCTCCAAAGGCTTCCTTAATATTAAAAGGTCCATCATTAATCTCATACGGGACATCGTTCACAAACACTATTGATTTTCGCATTCCAGTTTCTTTCACTCCTGCATTTATGTAGGCACATACATGATTCTCTAAATTGAATATATGTATAAAAAAGTTTAATAAACCAAAAGAAAGGGACCATTAAAAGGTGTGCACCTTCATGATCATTGAGTGTTGTAGGAGAAGGGACATCTAGAGTAGGAGATACTAGCGGCGCAAGGGGCGGTGGTGGTGTATTCTGACTCAACATATTTATAATATATTCTTCTTCGTCATCCTTGCCTCTTGAAATCTTAGAGTGCACTCCAAATTTATGAGTCATCATCAAATCGGCTGGCAGCATCCCACAACTACTCCCAACCGTATGATCATCGAATTTATGACGATTTTCTTGATCAATCATAGTACCAAGCTCAGGAAAGCCAAAACCTTGTGTGAAACTTGCGGTATTGAGCTTTTGTTGCACACTGGGGAGATGGAAAGGTTCTTGAAAGAACTCCCTTTTGTTGTGCTGGTGGAGGGGATTTTCACCTAAATAGATTTGCGGTTTTTGGTTAACTGAGCCTGTAGGGGAGTTTAAGAAGAACTCAAATGACTTGGACGGCGACTTTCCAGAGGAGGAGGTGGTTGCCGTTGTCACAGTAGCCCCATAGAGCAACGGAACTTGGTGGTTTTATGATTTTTGTAGGTGGCGGTTCTTGTGTTTGCTTCTAGATTTCCGGTTCTGGAACCAGTAGAAGACATTGGCATCACTGACTGGTCCATGCTCTTGCAGTCGAGCTCGGATCTTTCTGATTTCATCCCTTGGAGGATTCACTAATCCTGAGTTGAAAACTGATTCAAGTATCCGGATTTGCTCAGGTTTAGGATTCCATCTAGGCTTTGGTTCAGTGTTTCTTTCTTCACATCCTAACAATGTTGTAATGCATATATAATTAGTTTTCCAGATTCTTGATTATATGTTAAAAAAATTTAGTCTTGTCACGGATGCAACGTCACTAACTTTTTTTTTTCCGGATTTGTGCATGGCAAATTGGAGACAATAGCTTACATATTTCATCAGCAATTTTAGATTATTAGGCATTCATTTTCAAATTTCCCAAAAATGAAACACTCAATTTTACACCATAACCCACTCAGAATACAAAGATTAAAACATAGATAGATTGAACATCAGGCATTTAACAAGTAGATTGAGTGTTCAATAATTTACCAGAGTTGTAAGTTGATGATCTGTGGGACTGCCATTGTTGATCTTGAGGAGCTGTGTATGCGGGTTTGGATTTGAACATACTTGGCCAGTGCTTATTTGATGAAGCCATCTTAAATTGCAAGATATATATGTCTGTGATGATTGATATTGATGATTGATAAAACGAACTTCTTTTCAGATCTCACACATTTTTAGTCAGAGACAAAGATATTATCTCTTTATATATATCCTCTTTGTGTTATGGCTATTTTTTTTGTTTAGTGAAGAACAATGAAAAGGTCTAGACAAATATCGCATTTCTTTATGAAGCCATATGTATAGTCCATAGACTTGTCACTTACTCTAGCATTTAAGTTCAGTTACATAGAAAGTTTATTTAATTATTTTTCTAAAACATAGTAAAAATATCTCAGCATTTGATTAGATCGATTTAATTGCTACCATTCACACATCCGATTACAATTTTATATATTTTTTAATGGATAAAAAGAAGATACAAAATTGTAACCGTCCATGTGAACGCTACTTTATTGACTATGAATAAGTTTTATACTTTACTACTTTTATAAAAAGGTAATCATAGAGTGAGTAGCAATATTGATATATATATATATATATATATATAATATATAAACGAAAACCTAAAAATCCTATGTGTCACGATGTGGTCGCTCCACCTTTTTTTGGAGTCACCAGATTCGCTTGATTTTTAAATGGATACTTCTCATACATTTGATCCGAATTTATGGGTATGGGTCTTACCAAACCCAGATATTCCTTAAACGGGTTATAACATCTCATTAAATTAAAAATTATTCTCACCAAATTATTGATATAAAAATCCTATAAAATAGGATATACTAAAAATAAATATCTTATTTATTTTATAAAAAATATATATATATATATATTATTTAAATTAAAAACCAATTTTATAGTAAAAAACGGGTATTGGGTCTCATCAAACCATAAGTATATTATTAACTTTCATAAATAGTATTTATAATTAAAAAAACTAATTTTATAGTAAAAAAATAAACGGGTCTTGATTCTCATCATCAAACCATAAGTATTTTATTAACTTTCATAAATAGTATTTATAATTAAAAAAACGAATTTTATAGTAAAAAAATAAACGAGTCTTGGGTCTCATAAAACCATATAGCTTTTAAGCCGGGTTATAACATCTTATTTATGTGTGAAACAATTTATCATCAAACCATAAGTATATTATTAAATTTCATACAATAAAAAAAATACAAATTCAAAAAATAATAAATATTAGAACAAACAATATAAAACAACCCCCGTAATACGGGGGATAAAAACTAGTGTAATGGATATACCCAAAATTAATATATGATTTATTTAAAAGAAAGTTATTTGTTATTTATAATTAAAAATTCAATTTTATAGTAAAAATATAAACAGATCTTGGGTCTCATCAAACCCATATAGCTTTTAAACCGAGTTATAACATCTCATTTATTTATAAAACAATTTATCATTAAACCATAAGTATATTATTAACTTTCATACAATAAGAAAAAATAACAAATGAAAAAATAAATACATATTATAAACATATAAGATAAAACAACCCCCGTAATAAGGGGGATACAAACTAGTAATATATATAAACGAATATATAAAATCCTACGTGTCGCGATGTGGTCACTCCCCCTTTTTTTGGAGTCATCTGATTTGCTTGATTTTTAAATGGAGGCTTCTCATGCATTTGACCCAAATTCATGGGTATAGGTCTTACCAAACCCATATATTCTTTAAACGGGTTATAACATCTCATTAAATTAAAAATTATTCTCACCAAATTATTGATGTAAAAATCCTATAAAATAGGAGATAATAAAAATTAATATATGATTTATTTTTAAAAAAGATATATATATTATTTCAATTAAAAAACCAATTTGATAGTAAAAAATAAACAAGTCTTGGGTCTCATCAAACCATAGGTATATTATTAACTTTCATAAATATTATTTATAATTAAAAAACCAATTTTATAGTAAAAAATATAAATGGGTCTTGGGTCTCATAAAAACCATATAGCTTTTAATCCGGGTTATAACATCTCATTTATTTGTGAAACAATTTATCATCAAACCATACGTTTATTATTAACTTTCATACAATAAAAAAAAATATAAATTCAAAAAATAATAAATATTAGAACAAACAATATAAAACAGCCCCCCGTAATACGGGGGATAAAAACTAGTATATATATATATATATATATATATATATATATATATATAGAGAGAGAGAGAGAGAGAGAGAGAGAGAAGGGTTCAAATAAAAAGAAAGAGTTTCTTAAGAATGGTAAGAACTAATGGATTTTTGACAAGTGGCATGACAACCTATGGTGAAAGAACAATTTTAAGAAACTATGTCGGTTATAGTGGTGAAAGAGTAATTATAGGAAACTATGTCGGTTTTTGGTAATTTTAAATCTCAACCATTGATTAACATGATCCAATGGTTGTGATTTATTCCTAGTCTTCATAGGAAACTACTTCTTTTTAGTATAACCCTCCCTATATATATATATATATATATATAAACGAAAACCCAAAAATCCTAGGTGTCGCGATGTGGTTGCTCCAACTTTTTTGGAGTCATCAGATTTGCTTAATTTTTAAATGGAGGCTTCTCATGCATTTGACCCGAATTCATGGGTATGGGTCTTATCAAACCCATATATTTCTTAAACGGGTTATAACATCTCATTAGATTAAAAACTAATCTCACCAAATATTTGATATAATAATCCAATAAAGTAGGGATATACTAAAAATTAGTATATGATTTATTTAAAAAAAGATATATATTATTTATAATTAAAAAACTAATTTGTAGTAAAAAAAATAAACGGTTCTTTGGTCTCATCAAACCCATATAGCTTTTAAACCGGGTTATAACATATCATTTATTTGTGAAACAATTTATCATCAAACCATAAGTATATTATTAACTTTCATACAATAAAAAAAGATAAAAATTCAAAAAATACATAAATATTATAAACAAATAATATAAACAACACCCGTAATACGGGAGATAAAAACTAGTATATATATATAGGGAAGGTTATTTTGAGAACTAGTTGAGTTGTAAGAACATTAAGAACCAATATTAGCCACAATTTTAATTAATTGTCTAACAAATTTGTGGTTGTTATTAGAAAAGAATAAAAAAATGATGGATGAAAGAGAAATAATAGTATTAAATGGTAAAAGGGTATTTAGGTAAAAACATCCTTAAGTCTCATTAACAATTTGTTAATTTTTATTATCTTTTATTCATTAAAAATGTCATGTTATATAAAACGTTTGAAAATAAGACATTAGGCTATAGTGTCTTCACGTTAATTAGTTTTTTTAAATAAAAATAAATTTAGTAAGTAGTGTCTGTTTTTGTTATTTTTGTTACCAGGTTTTTATTTAGCATCATCATTTTTGTTTGTTAAATATAAAATTAAACAAACTAAATTTCTTTTAAAATTTAAAGAATTATTAAACTAAAATTTTTTATATTTATTTTATTATTTAACTAAATAATTTTGTTATTAACATGAGGTTTTACATCACCTTTTTGACGTTAGCCTTTTTCTTCAAAGTTTTATGTCCCCTTTTATCGCATGGGTTCACGAAAATGTTTTGGCATACAATTATTATGGTATTAGGCCACATTTGACACGTCGGTTTAAAGAAAAGTTTTGACGGTTGATTTTTTTTCACATTTACCCCCCCCCCCCCCCCCCGAAGGGCCCTAATACTAGCTTTTTAAACAATAAAATGAGAAATCAATAAAACAAACGTTGTGGCCTAAAGAAAGATGATTTAGGTATTCACATGTAGAGAATTATATATACAAACACATCACAAAGTACACAGATTACATAAATTGTCCAAATTACTACATAATACACAAATAACATAAATTATCTAAATTACATCTACACCAATCACAAAAATAACCTGAAATACATTAATTACCCAACCACGAAATACACAAAATTACATGAATTATCAATTACATAACAGAAAATACACATATTACACAAATTACTCAAATTATTCAAATTACAGGAATTATACAAGTTACATACAGTTGATGTTATAAATTAAACAATTTATACAAGTTACATACAATACACGTATTACATAAACTACCAATTACGTATAGCCGTATGCTACACAAAAATACACATATTACATAAAATACTCAAATTAGTCAGATTAAGCAAAATATATAAGTTACATACACTACATAAAAACATAAATTAATATATATTATAAATTACAAAATTATACTAGCACAACGCACACACAAACTACATAAATTAGATCAAAGATATATAACCATATCAAAACATTAATCATATGCAACCCATAACACAAATATTTCCTAGCTTACACCAAAATATACAAACTAAAAACATTTCAACTTACATGCGTGAAAAAAAGTGGTGTCACAAATTAGTTTTTTACATATTACTCAATATATGAGAAAGTAATAATCTACACTTATTTAAAATTTCTATTTTTAAAAACTTTATGTTTAAAAAATTTCAATAATGTAACCAAAATGAAAATAAAAATCATAATTATAAATGCACCATTAGTAATTAATTATATATATATATGTATAAAATCCACCATAATGCGTTTTATATATATAAGAAAAACCATCAAAACTCAAAAGTTCTAACATTTCTATGACATAGCGTCTCATGAAAAGAAAATGGAATCCTACAATCTTACATAAAAATCAATGTTTAAAACAAATTAAAAGAAAAATATTTTGTAGTGCCTGTTACCATCTAATATGAAGCCATTAAATTATGAGTATATGTTTTTATTTTGAAGAAAAGAATAAAGAAATTTAAGACATGGATATTTGTGCTTTAAGTATTAAATAGAAGAGAGAGAGAAATTAATTTGATACCTAAAATACCCTTATAATATTTAAAAAGAAAGATGATGTGTTTTAATTTAGTCCACTAATTAAGTTTATAAGTTCTTACGGGTTAAGTTATTCTACACAGGGTTACAAAAATGAGAAGGATGAGAAGCCATAAATAATTGACATGTGTCAAGTGGGGACCAAAAGAATAAGGGTATAGAGGTAATTGTACACATTTTCTCTCTCCACATGCAAGGCACATGTTAATACCCCCATCATTTTAAAACGTCTATAACTTTTTCATGTGATATTTTTATTTAAAAAAAATTTCATCATAATAACAAGCGTTTTTTATCTTTAATATGAGTATGATATTTGTTATATAAAATTTAAAACAAAAATTGCGTATTGTGTTTTTTCGTCCACCATTGTGTCTTTTCGCCCACCATTGTGTTTTTTCGCTTATCATTGTGTCTTTTTTCGTCACTGTGTCTTTTTGCTTATAATTGTGTCTTTTTCGTCATTGTGTCTTTTCGCACACCATTGTGTCTTATCGCTTATCATTGTGTCTTTTTCGTCATTGAGTCTTTTCGCACACCATTGTGTCTTTTCGCTTATCATTGTGTTTTTTCGTCATTGTGTCTTTCAACTTATCATGATGTTTTTTTAAATACTAATAACACCGTTGTGTAATAATAATATGTAAAAATAATGATAAAATAACAACAAATTATCTAATACATAAAACACAATTAATGATTAATACATGTTACACAATAACTTGACACGTAAAACACAATGGTGAATACGTATAACACAATGACCTAAAACGTAAGACACAATGGTGAATACGTATAACACAATGACCTAAAACGTAAGGCACAATGGTGAATATATAACGTAAAACACAACGGAAATAACATATTATCCAATGACTTGAACGTAATATAACAATGGAAACAATCAATTGAAAAATATAATGATCAAAATCTATAATGCAATTCATATGAAAACTCAACTAAAAGACACAATGAACAACAAAAAAACACAATTAAAAAACCCATTTTTTTATTTTTATATAACAATATGATACTCATATTAAAGATAAAAAAACGCTTATTATTATGATGAATTTTTTTTAAAAAAATAATGTTGTATGAAAAAGTTATGGACATTTTAAAATGATAGGGGAATTGACATATGCCTTGCATGTGGAGAGAGAAATGTAAGGCCCCGAACCCGGTGACCCTACTTTAGCGTCGGATTTACTCATAAACACAGTTCTTCAAATCAGAGTTTATTAAAACTTTTCGCGGAATATAAAACATCAATCATTTGTTACAAAACATTAAATCTTTTCTTTGATACCATAACACAAAACTTTATATTTAAAACATCTTTACTTCTTTCTTCAGATGCCAGCCGTTCAATCCATGCCGTGTGTCATCCTCATGCTAACTCTATAATCAACTCACCTGCGTGCATACTAAAAGTCAGCTATGCTGAGTGAGTTCTAGTTAATCGAACGCCATACAATACATACACATACATACATATCTGTAGATACATATCCATACTTCACTAGTTACCCTTCTGTTCTACATACACACTTGCTACCATACATACATACATATCTACAATCACTAACCTCAGTCTACCGAGAGTACGTTCATAGTTCACCGTCTATACCTGTACTCAAGGTCGTGAACACGTACAAGGTTCGCAGTCCTTACCTATGTTCACCATTTATGGTACGTACAAGGATCGCGGTCCTTCCCTATACCATAGTACATCCACAACACGTACAAGGTTCGCAGTCCTTCCTTATGTTGCAACCTAATTCATAGCACGTACGAGGTTCGCAGTCCTCCCCTATGCTACAAAATCAGCACGTATAAGGTTCACAGTCCTTTCCTATGCTGAAATACATCCACAACACGTACAAGGTTCGCAGTTCTTCCCTATGTTGCAACCTAATTCAAAGCACGTACGAGGTTCGCAGTCCTCCCCTATGCTACAAATACAGCACGTATAAGGTTCACAGTCCTTTCCTATGCTGACGCCTTCTACATTACGTATAAGGTTCGCAGTCCTTATCTACGTTTACATATATCATCTACTTCACGTATAAGGCTCGCAGTCCTTAACTACGCCATTACCAGCCGAGTCTATGTCCGACAGAAGCTAGAGGGATTTGCCATCCTAACTTACTATGTCGAACGTAGAACTCACATGCCATTCGTGTACCTATATACACATACTTACATTATAACATAAGAACACTCTAGGCATTCTTTACCTCATTCATTTAACAACCATACCCCTTGTCGTTACGTGCAATATCCGAAGATCGTTCACGCCCCGACAAGTATTCATTTGAAATATTCATACATCTTCGATATATAATATTCGTACCTTTATTTTTAACCTGACAGTACGCGCAATATCCGAAGATCGTTCGCGTACCGACAAACAATCATTCATATCTATCACACATATCACATATGACATACACTTATCACTTAGGATAAATGTATTAACAACACATCGAGTATGCACACAGCCCCGAAAACATAACAAGGAATGGGGCTAGGAACTCACCTGAACACGGTTACGTTCACCGTTAATCGTAATCCCTTTCTTCAGCTGTGCACGGCTGACTGTATAACAAGTACACGTATCAAACAACTATCACTACTCATATCATCTTTCCAGTCTTAACTACTACCCACAACGAACGGGGGTCCGGGGGCAGCGCCCCTGGCAGCGGGGTCTAGGGGCGGCAGCCCCTAGCAGGGTCCAAGGGGCAGAGCCCCTGGCTGGGGTCGAGTTCGATTAGAAAATAAATTAAAATCTAATGAAAAATGTGTTAAGACAGTTAATGGAAATAAAATTTTTATTTCCTGACAACCCGAGTAAACTTTCCCTCTATTAGTAAGTAATATAATTAATATCACTTTGAAATTTCGGGATGTTACAAGAAAGTCAACAAAGATGGGTAATTATCTTCATGCCATTTTCATCAATTTTTATATATTAAATTAATCTCAGTCATTCAAATCTAAGATCAATTTTATTGTCCTTTGTATTTTAACTTTACCCAAGTTCTTACAACTCATATTAGTTCTCAATTGAAATCAACTATATATATATATACACGGATCCTAAAAGAACCCTTTGCAAATTGAGAACTTTAAGAACCATTTTGGACCACTAAAAACACCTTTAAAAAATATTTAAAAAAATCATAAAACAAAAAAGAACAAAACTTTTAAAAAAGTAAAAAAACCAAAATTCTTATATTTCATTCCGGTTTCATTAAAAAATTAAAAAAAAATCGTATTATACACATATGTATAATTTTTATTTAATCTTTAGTTACGTAATATACACATATGTACAATATCATTTATCTTAAATTATACACATGTGTAAAAAAACATGTAAATATACATATATGTATATTATACATATGCGTATATAATTTAGCTATACCGAGTTTTTTTTTTTGTTTTTTTTATGAAACCGGGATGTTAAAATAAGAATTTTGGTTTTTTTACTTTTTTCATTTTTTTGTTTTTTTTATTTTATGATTTTTTTATTTTTGGTTTTTTGTAGTCCAAAATGGTTCTCAAAGTTCTCAATTTCAAAAAGGTTTTCTCATGATCCTGATCATATATATATATATATATATATATATATATATAATATATATATATAGGGGTGGGATCTAGAGAGAACTAGAGAAATAGTAAGGAATTATTTTTAACTATTTTATAAAAATTAGTTTGTGATGTTTTTTTCTTTCCTCCTCTAATAAGATGATATTGTTCATAAAAAAAAACCGTCAATGTAATGCATATGTGCATTAATGTGTATTGTATATATAAAACAGTGTTTTATTACATATAATACAACACAAATACATTATCTAAATACACACTATTGAATATATGCAAATACGACACTAATAATTGTATGTAAAACACATTATCGCATATATGTAATACAACACTAATGCACATATGCACTATATTGATTTTTTTAATTTCTGTATATGATATAACACTATTGCAAATATACAATGAAAACAACTATATATATGCTATTCAACACTATTTCAAATATCAAAATGCACACTATTGCACATATGTATTATAAAAAAGTCGGTGTATTGTATATATGCATTACTCGTTAATTTTTTTTATTTTTTATTATTTTTTATTATTTTTATATTTTTTTGTGGTAAAGAATAACAACATATAAGAAGGATAAAAGAAAAAAAAATTTTAATTTTTTTTAATTAAATTAAAAATATTTCATTATTAATTCTTTAGTTCTCTCCATAAAAATGGAGTTCTCTCATGATCCTCTACCTATATATATATATATATATATATATTATATATATATATATATATATATATATATATATATATTATAGGTATTGGATCATTTCAGAAGTTTTTTTAAACTGAGAAGTACGCGAAGTGAATGTGTAACTCCATTAATCTCTAATTTAACTCCTTTTTTATGTGTAAGTGCGTTGTATAGGTGCATATGTATGTGTGTAGGTACGTATGTTTGTATATGTGTACGTATGTTTGTATGTGTGTAGGTACATATGTTTGAATGTGGCTTGGTACATTTATATGTTTGTAGGTAGGTTTAAAGGTGTAATTAAGACATAAATACAACCAACCTACATATATGTATGTAACATCATATGAAAATGAGTGAAATTAGGGATTAATGGAGTTATACATTCACTTCTCGCACTTCTTGCTGTAATTTCACTTCTCGCAAGATCCATCTCCTATATATATATATTATATATAGGAGAAGGATCTTGCGAGAAGTGAAATTACAGCAAGAAGTGCGA